>NC_092335.1:87922500-88252500 GCF_046630445.1 Rutidosis leptorrhynchoides | reverse complement strand
TGGCTACAAGCATTAGGAACATTGTTTATCATTAATATTTTTTTATAAGTAAAATTATTATAATTTGTGTCAGTTTAGTATTATTATCATTATTATGATTATGATTATTATTAGTATTATCATTATGAAAATAATACAAATTAGTATCATTTTATAAATACTAGTATTAGTATCATTTTAGACTTATTATTATTAACAAAAGTATTATTATTAAGATTACCGTTAGTAATAAGATCGTTATAATTATTATCATTATTAGGTATTAGGTATTATTAAAATGATTACTTTCATTACCATCATTACTAAATTTCATTTGATTAAAAACTACTATTATTATCATAAGAGTTATTATTAAAGCTATCATTAACAGTAAAATTAATATTTTTATAGTTATTATTACTATCATTATAGTTATCACTAAGAATATTAAAATTATTATTTTTATTAGTAATATTAAGTATTATCATTATTATCATGTTTACCATTACAAATAATATTTTGGTATTATTATAATTACTAATTTTAACAAACAAAGGTTATATATATATATATATATATATATATATATATATATATATATATATATATATATATATAACATAACAAGATCTAATATTTTTGAATATAAGTTACTAATATAAATAATTATATCATTAATAATAATTTATATATTATTCGATTACAAGAATATGTGTTAATGTATATACAAATGATATAGGTTCGTGAATCCAAGGCCAACCCTGCATTGTTCAGTTGTTTAATGTCGTCATATGTATTTTTACTAGAAAATACAGTTTGGTGAGTTTCATTTGTCTTTTTACCCTTTATATTTTTGGGCTGAGAATACATGCGCAACTTTTATAAATGTTTGACGAAATAGACACAAGTAATTGAAACTACATTCTATGGTTGAATGATCGAAGCTGAATATGCCCCTTTTGCTTGGTAGCCTAAGAATTAGTAAACCAGTCTACAAATCGACACGAATCCTAAAGATAGATCTATTGGGCCTAACGAACCCCATCCAAAGTACCGGATGCTTTAGTACTTCGATGTTGTTTTATCATGTCCGAAGGATTTCCCTGAATGATATGGGATATTCCTATATGCATCTTGTTAATGTCGGTTACCAGGTGTTCACCATATGAATGATTTTTGTCTCTATGCATGGGACGTATATTTATAAGAACTGGAAATGAAATTCTCGTGGTCTATTAAAATGATGAAAATGAATGATTATGATAAACTAATGAACTCACCAACCTTTTGGTTGACACTTGAAAGCATGTTTATTCTCAGGTACGAAAGAAATCTTTCGCTGTGCATTTGCTCATTTTAAAGATATTACTTGGAGTCATTCATGACATATTTCAAAAGACGTTGCATTCGAGTATTTGAGTTCATCAAGATTATTATTAAGTCAATTATAGTTTGATATATTATGAAATGGTATGCATGCCGTCAACTTTCGATGAAATGAAAGTTTGTCTTTTAAAAACGAATGCAATGTTTGTAAAAAGTATCATATAGAGGTCAAATATCTCGCGATGTAACCAAATGTAATGTATTCGTCCAGATGGATTTGGACGGGTCACTTCAAATTTGAACCCTTTTAATGGTGTAATAAGAAAAATGTGCTCTTAATTTAATAATATGTGCAAGAAACTATGCAAATGCCATTTTACGGCTTGATAATAGACAAACATGAGACCATCTACTAAATGCATCTATCAAAACATGAAATGTCTAAATGGTCCACATGGTGGATGAATTTATCCACATCTCTCACATTGAATTCTTTCAAGAACATTTGTGATTCCTTTTCACAATATACTTTTCATTAATCACCATATGTGCTTTTCATTAATCACCATATGTGTTTTTTTCATTAATCACCATATGTGCTTTTTCATTAATCACCATATGTGCTTTTTCATTGATCACCATATGAGCTTTTCATTAATCACCATATGTGCTTTTCATTAATCACCACATGCGCTTTTCATCATATATCTTTTTTACCATATGCGCTTTTAATAATATGCGCCGCGCTTTTCATCATATGCGCCGCGCTTTTCATCATATATGCGCTTTTAATCATATGTGATGCGCTTTTAATCATATGCACTTTTCATCATATATGTGCTTTTAATCATATGCGCTGCGCTTTTCATCATATGCGCTGCGCTTTTCATCATATGCGCTTTTCATCATATGCGCTTTTAATCATATGCGTTACGCTTTTCATCATATGCGCTTTTCATCATATGCGCTTTTCATCATATATGCGCTTTTCATCATATGCGCTGCGCTTTTCATCATATGCGTTTTTCGGTGCTACATAGATATTTCTCATTTTCTGCTATCATTATCTGATAATCATATCCATTATGATATATATCAGAGAAACTTAAACAAATTTCTTTTTCATTATTTGGAGAAAAACAAGACATTATTTATCAGAAAATTCGTACCATTTGGTTACATGAATTTTGCCTTTCCCGTTCATTTTATCAAGTTTGCAATACCTAATATAGTATTTATAATTCCTTCATTTGATTTCAAATCAATGAAATATTTCTTAGATTTAATTATAGTGTGTGTGTGGTACCACTATCTGTAATACATAGGTCTCCATCATTACTATTTTGTTCACAAATGATATAACACGAACCACCACAACTATACGATTTCTTAATTTCATATTTATTGAGTACTCTGAATCATGATAAACATTTCACAATTTAAAAGACTACTCCAAATTTTGTTTAGAATCGAACAACAATTGTATAATCAATCCCATATTTACTTACAAAGTAATTTTAATTTATTTACATATGTGGATAATAATAATTTTCTTGAGGAAGTCAAATGTTTAGCTACATAAACTTATCCCGTGAATTACGTGATAATCATTTTCATTTATTAATTGTAAAAAGCAAGTTGAGGGTGTCAAAAGTCTCTACATATTTATCCGATCATTTCGACTTTTAAACATCTCATTTTTATTGGTCAATTATTAGACCACAAGGTGCCAAACTTCAGGCACATTTACGGAGTATGTTATTAACTTTATCAAAACTCACTCAATTTGTATCTATTATTGGTAGACATATATATCATATCACTCCAAGAATTTAACTTTAAAATAAATTAATTAAATTTAAATTGTACCCACATGATAAAACACTTTAATCTTTAGATGGATTTTACATATCCATGTGTTGTTGAGTATGTAGTTTATTGGTGTACTATTTTACGAAATTCTTTTATTTCCAAAGTGTTCATGATAGGAACATTAGGAGTAAAACATTCCCTCAGTAAAATAAAATAACATATTTTATCAACTGATCAAAATAATAACCAAAATTATAGTTAAACATTAATCGTTTTAATATTTTTATCATAAATAAAATTATATATTTCTATTAATAAGTTGACTTCTTGAATTGAGTATGAAAAATACCTTCTAATATGAAAAGTTAACAATTTAAAATTAATATTTAACCTTTGGTTTAAAATAGTTAAAACACCTCATATATGTGTATGCATGTACTTACCTTTCTATGTTTTAACAACATAAAATATAGAAAGTGTCATGGATTCTTTTTTTTTTTCTTCTTTTTTCTTTTTAAGGGGTTAACATGTACCTTTGTTAACTTATAACCTTTGTCACACTTCAATTATAATGATACGTTTGTTGATATAAACATTAAATAAGTGATTAAATGATAAATGATAAAGTTGGACACCTACCTAATCAATTTCACATTTGTCTGCCATTTTACTAAAAGTTAGTCACTCAACAAAAATTAAAATTTGTATGTTAAACTAATAATTCGCTGCAATCATTCCGAGTTCTTATATGTAATCAAAACAAATATATTAAATAAAATATTTAAATTAGGTAAATTGATGAGGTAAAGCCAACATACCCCACTTACCAATATACTATGCCATCCGTGAGTTTTGGGATTAAAACGCGTATTTATATACCACCTCTCCCAAGATTATTTTGTTGACAAGTTTAATATTTCACAATTATAAAATAGAAAAGAAAGAGTACGTTGAATATTCATAAAAGGGTTTTTCTGATATTTTTATTTCAAGACTTACCTGATTGCTAGCAGCAGAATCGATAGATCGACCAGTCGAAAAAGCTATCGTTAACAGAAGCCTTTCAAGAAATCACAGCTACAATTTCTTCACCAGGTTTGCTTCGTACTCAAATTGATTTGAGCTTTTCCTGGCTGACAGTAGCGGCATGAGGAGGATGATAAGAAGTTATAGTCCTCGATGCTCACCGTCACCATAACCACACATGACCATCAACAACGGTATCACTTTCCCTTGTTCATGTTGGTTAGTTCTACTCTTATTTACTAATAGGAGAATACCTGAAAGAGTTTCTTCACTGCTTACTGCTGTGCATGCGAACCTTGATTAGTACACAACTGAAGTTTGGTTTATGATGTGAGAGATCCGTTCAATAACGGTAGTCACAGAGTATACTAATCCAAACCTTAGTAAGATCGATATAAAGCTTTCGTGCTGATAACGTGTTGTAATTTAATAATTTATATCTACTTATAATGGCATATATTCTACTAATATGAAAGAAGAAAGGAGAGTAGATTCTTATTAAAGAATGGTGTGTATACTGATTACAATAGATAGCATAATTATAGTACAATAATTCACTGTGCAGTTAGGTGGAAAACAGTAATATCCATGATCCACCAAATTTTACTATATCAAAAGTAAAATTGTCGGCCACCACACTATGATTTATAACAATAACTTCATTATTTAATTAAAAACAAAAAACTTAAATCCACCAAAAAATTGCACGTGACTTATCTTTCTATTCATCTCGAGTTACTTCCCACCGCCATCACCATAAAACTTGAAATGATTTTACGAACAAAATACAACTAACTATGCTCGAAACGGACGCTTCTAAAAAAGCTAACCGCACCGACATCTTAGACGGGGCTTACCTTTCTATTCGCCGCGAGTTATTTCTCACCACCATCATCATTAAACTCGAAATAATTTTACAAACACAACGCACCTAACTATATGGGGAGCAGACGCTTTTTAAAAAACGCAAACCATTTGAGACTATTTTTCATATTATGTCGATGGTTTTGCCCCGTTTTTTACGCGATTTTTCTCCTCTGTTCTCGCTCGACATTACTTTCATAAGACATTAAAAACGCACCGTCCATTAAGTATACTAGGCATTAAACACGTATATCCAAAAACACCCGCAGCAACGAGCGGGCAGAATTTTTTCTGGTTGGTAATTAAATTGAAAAATAAGCATACTTTGTTATACCACTGTAATATGACTTTTATTTTTTTATTTCATATACTTTATGTTTGACTGTTTTCTTTTTAAATCAAAATTTGATATAATAGTTATTTTTAGTGATAGTCTTGATTTTTTTAGAATTATAACAATAAAGTCTACAAAAATGTATATGAGTATATTTATATAAATTAATATCTTTGTAAAAAAGTATAAAATAAAAAGTTTGCAACTTTATAAATTATTACATTTGTAAGCTTATCAAAGTTGAAAATATTTTATATAGAGTTGTCGATACATAATTCATTATAGTTTTAGTTTACTCTTTTTTTATTTAAAAAATGACATCATTGGTATCATCAAGAAGGAATTTAACCACATTCGCGAACATATGTCACCGAGACACGTATTAGGAGGAATCTCCTCACACAGCTTCGCGGAATGCGTACCCGGTGTACTTTGAATTAAACCGGGTAACTTACGACATGCACTTTTTCACCACAACAGATTCCTGAAGAAAACCTCCACTAGGATTCGAACCCGCGTCGATTATCTAATGGACATTGACCTGTACGCAATACTTTTATGTCGTTCGGGCAACATCTACTTAGTTATAACTCTTTTGTTTTACTATTAATTAAAAAATATTCAAAATATGTGTATGATTGGTTTAAATTAGTGTTGCAAAAATCGGAAAACTCGGCCGATTTCTCGGGGAGAAATCGGTTTGACCTTCCTGCCGAGAACTCGTTTTGAAATCGGCCAACAAATCAGTCAACGACCAAAAATAGGTCAAATCTCGGAAAAATCGGTCAAATCTCGGTAAAATCGGTCAAATCTCGAAAAAAACTCGGTAAGATCTCAAAAGTCAACGAAAGTCAACCGCCGATAACTCCCTGAGTTCTCTGAGTTCTCGTTTAGGAGGCCTTGCCGAGAACTCCCCGAGAACCGATTTCTGCAACCTTGGTTTAAATATTAGAAATTAAATCATGTGAATATGATCTTCGTAGCTAAGTGCGGACCTTCCCGAAACTAGTTGTCAATTGGTTGTTGTATTGGATAATAAATTACATTTCTTTTACTACTTTGAGCATTGTTTTTCTTAAATTTGAAATATGTTAAAAAGACAAAAAGAAAGAAAAGTTGATTTTTAATAAACAATAGTATTAAATTTATTCTCTTTTGCTAATTTTATCCACACAAACTCACGATCTTGTCATCCAAAATAAATAAATTTAATGATTGTTTTGATTTTTTTAATAAACAATAGTATTAGAAAAACAAAATAAGTTGATTTGAGGTAGACTTTGAAGTCATTTCATGATTGTTTTGATTTTTTTTTCATCTTATTCTTTACTTATAAATAAATAATATTATACTTAATTATTATAAAATAATTATAATTATTTATAATTATTTGACTACTCCAATCAAACATAGAATTTCATACGTTTTTTAATGCAAACCCTCTAACCTTCACAAAAAACTAAACGCACCTTAGTACTCGTTTGAAAAGGCATTCATATTAATATTCATATCTGTAGTTTCTATTAAAATTCTATAATAAAAATGTAATTATTAGGCTAATTTCTTTTTAGGAAAAAATAAAAAAAAAGAAAAAAATTTAAGTCACTTAAATGATGTCATTAATATTAAGTATTTTATTATTAAAAAAATTGTACTTATAGTAACAAATTATTTAATAACTTAAATAATGATGTCATTATTATTTTATATATTAATATATTAATTACTTAATTAAAAATTAGAAAAAAAACAACATAAAAACAAATAATATTTTTAAAACATAATCTTTCTGTTGAAGTATATTTTGTCGAAATATTAAGGTTATGTTTTTATTCTAATTCATCTTTAATTCTTTCCTAATTAAAGATATGTAATATATTATACGGAGTGTATATATATTACATATATATAAATAAACCCCAAGGAGTATTTGTTTTTGTACAAAAAAGGTACTATAGTAAGTTTTACTTCGATTTTCAAAGTTACAAACAATATTGGATATTGTTTTCAGGTTATATACGGACTAGCAACCAATTGTTGTTGAAATGTCCCGTTCATATTGATTATAAACGTTCCATAATAATTGATTTCGTTGCGAGGTTTTGACCTCTATATGAGACGTTTTTCAAAGACTGCATTCATTTTTAAAACAACCATAACCTTTATTTTATCAATAAAGGTTTCAAAAGCATAATGTAGATTATCAAATAATGATAATCTAAAATATACTGTTTACACACGACCATTACATAATGGTTTACAATAGAAATATATTACCTCGACATATGTTTCTTGAATGCAGTTTTTACATAATATCATACAAACATGGACTCCAAATCTTGTCCTTATTTTAGTATGTAACAGCGGAAGCTCTTAGTATTCACCTGAGAATAAACATGCTTTAAACGTCAACAAAAATGTTGGTAAGTTATAGGTTTAACCTATATATATCAAATCGTAACAATAGATCACAAGATTTTATATTTCAATATACATCCCATACATAGAGATAAAAAATCATTCATATGGTGAACACCTGGTAATCGACATTAACAAGATGCATATATAAGAATATCCCCATCATTCCGGGACACCCTTCGGATATGATATAAATTTCGAAGTACTAAAGCATCCGGTACTTTGGATGGGGTTTGTTAGGCCCAATAGATCTATCTTTAGGATTCACGTCAATTAGGGTGTCTGTTCCCTAATTCTTAGATTACCAGACTTAATAAAAAGGGGCATATTTGATTTCGATAATTCAACCATAGAATGTAGTTTCACGTACTTGTGTCTATTTTGTAAATCATTTATAAAACCTGCATGTATTCTCATCCCAAAAATATTAGATTTTAAAAGTGGGACTATAACTCACTTTCACAGATTTTTACTTCGTCGGGAAGTAAGACTTGGCCACTGGTC
The DNA here is from genome assembly GCF_046630445.1 of Rutidosis leptorrhynchoides. Lineage (NCBI taxonomy): Eukaryota > Viridiplantae > Streptophyta > Magnoliopsida > Asterales > Asteraceae > Rutidosis > Rutidosis leptorrhynchoides. Next base: position 88,244,237 of record NC_092335.1, on the reverse strand, counting down.
GATTCACGAACCTATAACAAATATGTACATATATATCAAAGTATGTTCAAAATATATTTACAACACTTTTAATACATTTTGATGTTTTAAGTTTATTAAGTCAGCTGTCCTCGTTAGTAACCTACAACTAGTTGTCCAACATTAGATGTACAGAAAAAAATTGATATATATTATCTTGAATCAATCTACGACCCAGTGTATACACGTCTCAGGCTAGATCACAACTCAAAGTATATATATTTTTGGAATCAACCTCAACCCTGTATAGCTAACTCCAACATTACTGCATATAGAGTGTCTATGGTTGTTCCAAATAATATATACACATGGGTCGATATGATATGTCAAAACATTTGCATACGTGTCTATGGTATCCCAAGATTATATAATATATTAGAATACATGTATAATACAATATAAGTTAGCTAGGATATGATTAATATAGATTTGTTACCAATTTTCACGGTGCTACAACAAGAAAAATTATCCAATCTTGTTTTACCCATAACTTCTTCATTTTAAATCCGTTTTGAGTGAATAAAATTGCTATGGTTTCATATTGAACTCTATTTTATGAATCTAAACATAAAAAATATAGGTTTCTAGTCAGAAATATAAGTTACATGTCATTTTTGTAAAGGTAGTCATTTAAGTCGAAAGAACGACGTCTAGATGACCGTTTTAGAAAACATACTTCCACTTTGAGTTTAACCATGATTTTTGGATATAGTTTCATGTTCATAAGAAAAATCATTTTCCCAGAAGAACAACTTTTAAATCAAAGTTTATCATAGTTTTTAATTAACTAACCCAAAACAGCCCGCGGTGTTACTACGACGGCGTATGTCCGGTTTTACAGTGTTCTTCGTGTTTTCAGGTTTTAAATCATTAAGTTAGCATATCATATAGATATAGAACATGTGTTTAGTTGATTTTAATAGTCAAGTTAGAAGGATTAACTTTTGTTTGCGAACAAGTTTAGAATTAACTAAACTATGTTCTAGTGATTACAAGTTTAAACCTTTGAATAAGATAGCTTTATATGTATGAATCGAATGATGTTATGAACATCATTACTACCTCAAGTTTTCTGGATAAAGCTACTGGAAATGAGAAAAATAGATCTAGCTTCAAAGGATCCTTGGATGGCTTGAAAGTTCTTGAAGCAGAATCATGACACGAAAACAAGTTCAAGTAAGATTTCCACTCGAAATAAGATTGTTATAGTTATAGAAATTGAATCAAAGTTTAAATATGAGTATTACCTTGTATTAAAAAGATATCTTACTATAAATAAGAAAGATTTCTTGAGGTTGGATGATCACTCTACAAGATTGGAAGTAAGCTAGCAAACTTGGAAATATTCTTGATTTTATGAAACTAGAACTTGTAGAATTTATGAAGAACACTTAGAACTTGAAGATAGAACTTGAGAGAGATCAATTAGATGAAGAAAATTGAAGAATGAAAGTGTTTGTAAGTGTTTTTGGTCGTTGGTATATGGATTAGATATAAAGGATATGTAATTTTGTTTTCATGCAAATAAGTCATGAATGATTACTCATATTTTTGTAATTTTATGAGATATTTCATGCTAGTTGCCAAATGATGGTTCTTACATGTGTTAGGTGACTCACATGGGCTACTAAGAGCTGATCATTGGAGTGTATATACCAATAGTACATACATCTTAAAGCTGTGTATTGTACGAGTACGAATACAGGTGCAGACGAGTAGAATTGTTGATGAAACTGAACGAGGATGTAATTGTAAGCAGTTTTGTTAAGTAGAAGTATTTTGATAAGTATCTTGAAGTCTTTCAAAAGTTTATGAATACATATTAAAACACTACATGTATATACATTTTAACTGAGTCGTTAAGTCATCGTTAGTCGTTACATGTAAGTGTTGTTTTGAAACCTTTAGGTTAACGATCTTGTTAAATGTTGTTAACCCAATGTTTATAATATCAAATGAGATTTTAAATTATTATATTATCATGATATTATATTATGATGTATGAATATCTCTTAATATGATATATATATGTTAAATGTCGTTACAACGATAATCGTTACATATATGTCTCGTTTCAAAATCATTAAGTTAGTAGCCTTGCTTTTACATATGTAGTTCATTGTTAATATACTTAATGATATGTTTACTTATCATAATATCATCTTAACTATATATATATCCATATATATGTCATCATATAGTTTTTTACAAGTTTTAACGTTCGTGAATAACCGGTCAACTTGGGTGGTCAATTGTCTATATGAAACCTATTTCAATTAATCAAGTCTTAACAAGTTTGATTGCTTAACATGTTGGAAACACTTAATCATGTAAATAAAAATTTCATTTAATATATATATAAACATGGAAAAGTTCGGGTCACTACAGTACCTACCCGTTAAATAAGTTTCGTCCCGAAATTTTAAGCAGTTGGAGGTGTTGACGTATCTTCTGGAAATAAATGCGGGTATTTCTTCTTCATATGATCTTCTCATTCCCAGGTGAACTCGGGTCATCTACGAGCATTCCATCGAACCTTAACAATTGGTATCTTATTTTGCTTAAGTCTTTAAACCTCACGATCCATTATTTCGACGGGTTCTTCGATGAATTGAAGTTTTTCGTTGATTTGGATTTCATCTAACGGAATAGTGAGATCTTCTTTAGCAAAACATTTCCTCAAATTCGAGATGTGGAAAGTGTTATGTACAGCCGTGAGTTGTTGAGGTAACTCAAGTCGGTAAGCTACTGGTCCGACACGATCAATAATCTTGAATGGTCCAATATACCTTGGATTTAATTTCCCTCGTTTACCAAATTGAACAACGCCTTTCCAAGGTGCAACTTTAAGCATGACCATCTCTCCAATTTCAAATTCTATATCTTTTCTTTTAATGTCAGCGTAGCTCTTTTGTCAACTTTGGGCGGTTTTCAACCGTTGTTGGATTTGGATGATCTTCTCGGTAGTTTCTTGTATTATCTCCGGACCCGTAATCTGTCTATCCCCCACTTCACTCCAACAAATCGGAGACCTGCACTTTCTACCATAAAGTGCTTCAAACGGCGCCATCTCAATGCTTGAATGGTAGCTGTTGTTGTAGGAAAATTCTGCTAATGGTAGATGTTGATCCTAACTGTTTCCGAAATCAATAACACATGATCGTAGCATGTCTTCAAGCGTTTGTATTGTCCTTTCGCTCTGCCCATCAGTTTTTGGATGATAGGCAGTACTCATGTCTAGACGAGTTCCTAATGCTTGCTGTAATGTCTGCCAGAATCTTGAAATAAATCTACCATCCCTATCAGAGATAATAGAGATTGGTATTCCATGTCTAGAGACGACTTCCTTCAAATACAGTCGTGCTAACTTCTCCATCTTGTCATCTTCTCTTATTGGCAGGAAGTGTACTGACTTGGTGAGACGATCAACTATTACCCAAATAGTATCATAACCACTTGCAGTCCTTGGCAATTTAGTAATGAAATCCATAGTAATGTTTTCTCATTTCCATTCCGGGATTTCAGGTTGTTGTAGTAGACCTGATGGTTTCTGATGTTCAGCTTTGAGCTTAGAACACGTCAAACATTATCCTACATATTTAGCAATATCGGCTTTCATACCTAGCCATCAAAAATGTTTCTTAAGATCCTTGTACATCTTCCCCGTTCCAGGATGTATTGAGTATCTGGTTTTATGAGCTTCTCTAAGTACCATTTCTCTCATATCTCCAAATTTTGGTACCCAAATTCTTTCAACCCTATACCGGGTTCCGTCTTCCCGAATATTAAGATGCTTCTCTGATCCTTTGGGTATTTCATCCTTTAAATTTCACTCTTTTAAAACTCCTTGTTGCGCCTCCTTTATTTGAGTAGTAAGGTTAGTGTGAATCATTATATTCATAGATTTTACTCGAATGGGTTCTCTGTCCTTTCTGCTCAAGGCGTCGGCTACCACATTTGCCTTCCCCGGGTGGTAACGAATCTCAAAGTTGTAATCATTCAACAATTCAATCCACCTACGCTGCCTCATATTCAGTTGTTTCTGATTAAATATGTGTGGAAGACTTTTGTGGTTGGTATATATAATACTTTTGACCCCATATAAGTAGTGCCTCCAAATCTTTAATGCAAAAACAACCGCGCCTAATTCTAAATCATGCGTCATATAATTTTGCTCGTGAATCTTCAATTGTCTAGATGCATAAGCAATCACCTTCGTCCGTTGCATTAATACACAACCGAGACCTTGCTTTGATGCGTCACAATAAATCACAAAATCATCATTCCCTTTAGGCAATGACAATATAGGTGCCGTAGTTAGCTTTTTCTTCAATAATTGAAACGCCTTCTCTTGTTCATCCTTCCATTCAAATTTCTTCCCTTTATGCGTTAATGCAGTCAAGGGTTTTGCTATTTTGGAGAAATCTTGGATGAATCTTCTGTAGTAACCAGCCAATCCTAAAAATTGACGTATATGCTTCGGAGTTTTTGGGGTTTCCCACTTTTCAACGGTTTCGATCTTTGCTGGGTCTACCTGGATACCTTTTTTGTTCACTATGTGACCAAGAAATTGAACTTCTTCCAACCAAAATGCACACTTTGAAAACTTAGCGTACAGTTTTTCTTTCCTCAATACTTCTAGCACTTTTCTCAAATGTTCTTCGTGCTCTTGATCATTCTTTGAGTAAATAAGTATGTCATCGATGAAAACAATGACAAAAATGTCAAGATATGGCCCACACACTCTGTTCATAAGGTCCATGAACACAGCTGGTGCGTTAGTCAATCCAAACGGCATAACCATAAACTCGTAATGACCATAACGCGTCCTAAAAGCAGTTTTTGGAATATCATCCTCCTTTACTCGCATTTGATGATATCCAGAACGTAAATCGATCTTCGAATAAACCGACGAGCCTTGTAGTTGATCAAATAAGTCGTCAATTCTCGGCAGTGGATAACGGTTTTTGATGGTAAGTTTGTTCAACTTTCTGTAGTCAATACACAACCTAAATGTACCATCCTTCTTCTTGACAAACAAAACAGGAGCTCCCCATGGTGATGTGCTTGGTCGAATGAAACCACGTTCTAATAGTTCTTGCAGTTGGCTTTGCAGTTCTTTCATCTCGCTGGGTGCGAGTCTATAAGGAGCACGAGCTATTGGTGCAGCTCCTGGTACAAGATCTATTTGAAATTCAACAGATCGATGTGGAGGTAGTCCCGGTAATTCTTTTGAAAATACATCGGGAAATTCTTTTGCGATGGGAACATCATTGATGCTCTTTTCTTCAGTTTGTACCTTCTCGACGTGTGCTAGAACAGCATAGCAACCTTTTCTTATTAGTTTTTGTGCCTTCAAATTACTAATAAGATTTAGCTTCGTGTTGCCCTTTTCTCCGTACACCATTAAGGGTTTTCCTTTTTCTCGTATAATGCGAATTGCATTTTTTATAACAAACGATCTCTGCTTTCACTTCTTTCTACCAGTCCATACCGATTATCACATCAAAACTCCCTAACTCTACTGGTATCAAGTCAATCTTAAATGTTTCGCTAACCAGTTTAATTTCTTGATTCCGACATATATTATCTGCTGAAATTAATTTACCATTTGCTAATTCGAGTAAAAATTTACTATCCAACGGCGTCAATGGATAACTTAATTTAGCACAAAAATATCTACTCATACAGCTTCTATCCGCACCCGAATCAAATAAAACGTAAGCAGATTTATTGTCAATAAGAAACGTACCCGTAACAAGCTCCGGGTCTTCCTGTGCCTCTGCTGCATTAATATTGAAAACTCTTCCACGGCCTTGTCCATCCGTGTTCTCCTGGTTCGGGCAATTTCTAATAATGTGGCCCGGTTTTCCACATTTATAACAAACTACATTGGCATAACTTGCTCCGACACTACTTGCTCCGCCATTACTCGTTCCGACACCATTTGTTCCTTTCGTTCTGTTAACCCCTGGTCCGTAAACCTCACACTTCGCCGCGCTATGACCATTTCTTTTACACTTGTTGCAAAATTTGGTGCAGAACCCCGAGTGATACTTTTCACACCTTTGGCATAGCTGCTTCTGATTATTGTTGTTGTTGCGGTTGTTATTGTTGTTGGGATGATTGTTGTAGTTGTTGTTGTTGTTGTTGTTGTTGTTGTTGGGCCGTTTGTTGTAGTTGCGATTGATGTTGCGATTGTTGGGATAGTTGTTGCGATTATTGTTGTAATTGTTGTTGTTGTTGTATTGGTGATTCTTATCACCGTTTTCCTCCCACTTTCTTTTGACTTGCTTCACATTAGTCGCATGTTCTTTAATTCTTTCCTCAATCTGGTTCACTAGTTTGTGAGCCATTCTACATGCCTGTTGTATGGAGGCGGGCTCGTGTGAACTTATATCTTCTTGGATTCTTTTTGGTAATCCTTTCACAAACGCGTCGATCTTCTCTTCCTCATCTTCGAATGCTCTCGGACACAATAGGCACAATTCTGTGAATCATCTTTCGTACGTGGTAATATCAAATCCTTGGGTTCGTAACCCTCTAAGTTATGTCTTGAGCTTATTGACCTCGGTTCTGGGACGGTACTTCTCGTTCATCAAGTGCTTGAATGCTGACCACGGTAGCGCGTAAGCATCATCTTGTCCCACTTGCTCTAGATAGGTATTCCACCATGTTAACGCAGTACCTGTGAAGGTATGCGTAGCGTACTTCACTTTGTCCTCTTCAGTACACTTACTTATGGAAAACACCGATTCGACCTTCTCGGTCCACCGTTTCAATCCGATCGGTCCTTCAGTTCCATCAAATTCCAAAGGTTTGCAGGCAGTGAATTCTTTGTAGGTGCATCCTACACGATTTCTTGCGCCGTTAGCTGCATTGCTAGATTTAGAGTTATTGTTGGTATGTAGCGCAGCCTGTACTGCGGCTATGTTTGAAGCAATAAAGGCACGAAATTCCTCTTCGCTCATATTCAAGGTGTGTCGAGTAGTCGGTGCAATTTCCTTCAAAATAGTCAAATGAAATGAGTTAATCATATAGAATATCAAGAGTAGTCAATAGTATTTCGTAGCGTAATATGAATTTATTTATAAAAGCTCTTTCTTCATATTAGCGTTTTATACTCTTTAATTCGGGTAGTACCTACCCGTTAAGTTCATACTTAGTAGCTAACATACCATTTCAACTACTACAATTCTATATGAAAAACTAATCAAAAAAAATATCATATTCAAACCTTTATACAATAACTTGCAAACTTATAATACCGCTTTTTTTACATATAGCATGAAATATAGCACATAAAACTTTGATACAAATTAGTTGCGAAGATAATTCTAGTTAATAAATAAGGCGTTCAGCAAAGGCAATAAAGACACGTAATTCATACATCCAGAAACAAGTCATGCATTATGGTTTTACTAATACAACTTCCCATCCTTGGTTTTGTGGAACATAACCGTTGTAACCGATAGTAAGACAATGTGTTGTAACGTCGTCAAAAGGATGAAGGTTACGTAATGACCAACAGTCTCGTAATAACCTAAAAACCTCATTTCTTACCCCAATTACCGACTCCGTCACTTGTGGGAACATTTTGTTTAATAGTTGTAGCCCGATGTTCTTGTTCTCACTTTGGTGAGAAGCGAACATTACTAACCCGTAAGCATAACATGCGTCTTTATGTTGCATGCTAGCCGCTTTTTCTAAATCACGAAGTCCTATATTCGGATATATTGAGTCAAAATAATTTCTTAACCCGTTGCGTAAAATAGCATTTGGGTTCCCCGCAATATATGCGTCAAAGTAAACACATCGTAACTTATGGATTTCCCAATGTGATATCCCCCATCTTTCGAACGAAAGCCTTTTATAAATCAAGGCATTCTTGGAACATTCTTCGAATGTCTTACAAACTGATCTCACCTTAAATAGTTGTGCCGAGGAATTCTGACCGACTCTAGACAAGATTTCATCAATTATGTCTTCGGGTAGGTCTCTTAAAATATTGGGTTGTCTATCCATTTTGTGTTTTTATAATGTAAAATAGACAAGAGTTAGATTCATAAAAAAATACTTATTAATACAAGCAATTTTTACATATATCATAAAGCATAAGCACACTATATTACATATATTACACCACACAAATACAACTATCTTATTCCGACTCGCTCGTTTCTTCTTCTTCGGTTTTAGTTCGTTTTGCCAAGTTTCTAGGGATATATGATGTTCCCCTAATACGAGCCGTCATTTTCCACATTGGTTTTGAAAGACCTGGTGGTTTAGAGGTTCCCGGGTTATTGTCACAACTTAAGAAATACGGGTGTTGACGATACATATAAAGTTCATCGGGTTTGGAATCAAATTTCTCTATTTTTATGCCCTTTTCCTTATTGTTCTCTTTTGTCTTATTAAATTGTGTTGGGGTAATTTCTATAACATCATCGGAATCCTTGTCGGGATTCGATTCATCAGAGAATTGGTAATCCTCCCAATACTTTGCTTCCTTGGTGGAAACATCATTGACCATAATTAACTTTGGTCGGTTGGTTGAGGATTTTCTTCTACTTAACCGTTTTATTATTTCCCCCACTGGTTCTATTTCTTCTTCCGGTTCCGATTCTTCTTCCGGTTCTGACTCTTCTTCCGGTTCCTCTTCGGGAACTTGTGAATCAGTCCACAAATCATTCCAATTTACATTTGACTCTTCATTATTATTAGGTGAGTCAATGGGACTTGTTCTAAGGGTAGACATCTATCACATAATATCAAACACGTTAAGAGATTAATATATCACATAATATTCACTTGTTAAAAATATATAGTTTCCAACAAAAATGTTAAGCAATCATTTTTAAAGAAAACACGGTGGAAGTCCAGACTCACTAATGCATCTTAACAAACTCGATAAGACACACTAATGCAAATTTCTAGTTCTCTAAAACCAACGCTCGGATACCAACTGAAATGTCCTGTTCATATTGATTATAAACGTTCCATAATAATTGATTTCGTTGCGAGGTTTTGACCTCCATATGAGACATTTTTCAAAGACTGCATTCATTTTTAAAACAACCATAACCTTTATTTTATCAATAAAGGTTTCAAAAGCATTACGTAAATTATCAAATAATGATAATCTAAAATATACTGTTTACACACGACCATTACATAATGGTTTACAATAGAAATATATTACATCGACATATGTTTCTTGAATGCAGTTTTTACATAATATCATACAAACATGGACTCCAAATCTTGTCCTTATTTTAGTATGCAACAGCGGAAGCTCTTAGTATTCACCTGAGAATAAACATGCTTTAAACGTCAACAAAAATGTTGGTGAGTTATAGGTTTAACCTATATATATCAAATCGTAAAAATAGACCACAAGATTTCATATTTCAATATACATCCCATACATAGAGATAAAAAATCATTCATATGGTGAACACCTGGTAACCGACATTAACAAGATGCATATATAAGAATATCCCCATCATTCCGGGACACCCTTCGGATATGATATAAATTTCGAAGTACTAAAGCATCCGGTACTTTAGATGGGGTTTGTTAGGCCTAGATCTATCTATCTTTAGGATTCGCGTCAATTAGGGTGTCTGTTCCCTAATTCTTAGATTATCAGACTTAATAAAAAGGGGCATATTCGATTTCGATAATTCAACCATAGAATGTAGTTTCACGTACTTGTGTCTATTTTGTAAATCATTTATAAAACCTGCATTATTCTCATCCCAAAAATATTAGATTTTAAAAGTGGGACTATAACTCACTTTCACAGATTTTCACTTCGTCGGGAAGTAAGACTTGGCCACTGGTCGATTCACGAACCTATAACAAATATGTACATATATATCAAAGTATGTTCAAAATATATTTACAACACTTTTAATACATTTTGATGTTTTAAGTTTATTAAGTCAGCTGTCCTCGTTAGTAACCTACAACTAGTTGTCCAACGTTAGATGTACAGAAAAAAATTGATATATATTATCTTGAATCAATCCACGACCCAGTGTATATACGTCTCAGGCTAGATCACAACTTAAAGTATATATATTTTTGGAATCAACCTCAACCCTGTATAGCTAACTCCAACATTACTGCATATAGAGTGTCTATGGTTGTTCCAAATAATATATACACATGGGTCGATATGATATGTCAAAACACTTGCATATGTGTCTATGGTATCCCAAGATTACATAATATATTAGAATACATGTATAATACAATATAAGTTAGCTAGGATATGATTAATATAGATTTGTTACCAATTTTCACGTTGCTACAACAAGAAAAATTATCCAATCTTGTTTTACCCATAACTTCTTCATTTTAAATCCGTTTTGAGTGAATCAAATTGCTATGGTTTCATATTGAACTCTATTTTATGAATCTAAACAGAAAAAGTATAGGTTTATAGTCGGAAATATAAGTTACAAGTCGTTTTTGTAAAGGTAGTCATTTCAGTCGAAAGAACGACGTCTAGATGACCGTTTTAGAAAACATTCTTCCACTTTGAGTTTAACCATGATTTTTAGATATAGTTTCATGTTCATAAGAAAAATCATTTTCCCAGAAGAACAACTTTTAAATCAAAGTTTGAAAGGACCCGTTCATATACATTATAAACGATTCACAATAGTTGATTACATCGCGAGGTATTTGACCTCTATATGATATATTTTACAAACATTGCATTCGTTTTTAAAAGACAAACTTTCTTTACAACGAAAGTTGACGGCATGCACACCATTTCATAATACATCCAACTATAATTGGCTTAATAATAATCTTGATGATCTTAATGACTCGAATGCAACGTCTTTCAAAATATGCCATGAATGACTCCAAGTAATATCCTTAAAATGAGCTAATGCACAGCTGAAGATTTCTTTAATACCTGAGAATAAACATGCTTTAAAGTGTCACAAAAAAGGTTGGTGAGTTCATAGGTTTATCATAACAATCATTTCAATATATTAATAGACCACAAGATTTCCGTTTATAAATATATGTACACTCGCAGGTGTATAAAAGTATTCTATAAGTTGTAGGCACCTGGTAACAAGCCTTAACATTCATGTTTTACCCTCTGAAGTACACCAGATCAGGTGTGTTTAAAATAACCTCGAAGTACTAAAGCATCCCATAGTCAGGATGGGGTTTGTCAGGCCCAATATATCTATCTTTAGGATTTGCGCCTACCGTACATAGACAAGTAGTTTAATGTTACCAAGCTAAGGGTATATTTCTGGTTTAAACCCACGTAGAATTAGTTTTAGTACTTGTGCCTATTTCGTAAAACATTTATAAAAACAGCGCATATATTCTCAGTCCTAAAAATATATATAAAAGGGAGCAAATGAAACTCACAATACTGTATTTTGTAGTAAAAATACATATAACGTCATTTAACAAGTGCAAGGTTGGCCTCGGATTCACGAACGTATCAATATTGAGATTCAATATTGCAGAAAAGTACGTAGACGCAACGGAGATGATAAACACTAGATTGACTTCACGAGCATACCCATGAACCATACCCATCACCTCCATAGCTATAACCCATAATTTCCTTATCTTCGACTCATTCAAAAAAAACTATTTTGAAATCACTTGGACAGCACTCTGTCGAAATATTTTATGTATACTAATAATATCTTGAAATAATACAGAGCAAATATATGTATATATATATATATATATATATATATATATATATATATATATATATATATATATATATATATATATCGATTGAGAGAGTTTAGAGAAATATATTTTCAAGTTTCTATGAAATAATGAAACCTATTGAATTCTATTTATAATAGATTTTTGAATTATTAAAGTGAATTATTAAAGTATGAATTATTAAAGTGAATTATTAAAGTATGAATTATTAAAGTGAATTATTAAAGTATGAATTATTAAAGTATGAATTATTAAAGTTAAAGTAAAGTAAAAGTAAAGTAAAGGTAAAGTTAAAGTATAGTAAAAGTATAAAAACTATGTATGTATAATACGCGTATAAATATATATAATATTAATTTAAATCGTTATATATATTTAATGAAATAAAATATAAATATCGTTATATTTATTATACTGGTTAAGTAATGAGTTGTCAAAAGTGATTCTAGATATTTATAAAAGTTATATACGTTTTAATAATAAAGTTCTTTTAAACTGAAAACGTCTTTGTACGTTTGAAAATAGATTAATAGAATATTATGAAAACCAATTCTCCACTAACTTTTGTCTAACTTTCATAAATGACACTTTTTGTTTTTATTTATAAATAGCTTTACAAATTATTCTGAATATCGTTAAGAGGAATAGATTTTTTCAAATCATAGTGGACCTCTCAACAGAGACTTGTAATCATAATTCAATGTTTCTGATAATTCAATTATTTAATATTTTTTTTTAATTTCTTCGAAAATCATATTGAAACAAATACGTTCGTGTAAAGTATTATACGTTTAATACTTTATTAATATTCTCAAGTTATAATATATATATATATATATATATATATATATATATATATATATATATATATATATATATATATATATATATATATACATACATATACATATCTATTTATATATAACGGTTCGTGAATCGTCGGAATTTGGTCGAGGTTATAATGAATGTATGAACACAGTTTAAAATTCTTGAGATTTAACTTAACAAACTTTGCTTATCGTGTCGAAATAATATAAAGATTAAAATTTTAAATTTGGTCGGAAATTTCCGGGTCTTCACAGTACCTACCCGTTAAAGAAATTTCGTCCCCGAAAATTGATAGAGGTCGTCATGACTAACAATGAGGATGTTATTATAACGATTATAGAGTTTTATCATGTTCAAGAAGAATGGATAAAATAATTCGATTACTCGAAGCGTGTGAGTGAAGTTATCGTAAATGAATGAAATAAGATAATAGTGATTCGTCGTATCTTTTGACGTCATCACGATTGATCTCCAAAAAGAAAATCTTTGTAATCTATATTGGATTTGATTATTCGGCGATTAAGGAAATTATGATCCTCTTCGAATTAATGCGATAAGCCATTTTGATTTCTCTGTCGGATATTTCAATATAAATCCACCTCATTTGTTTTCTTACAACTCACACCTTCTCAACTCATATTTTAAAGTATTTGTCAATATGCTTCATCCAGTGCTGATTCTTGATATACTCCTCACTTTCATATCTGTCGCTCTTCTTTTTCATCTGCCTCCGGAAGAATCTATTTACTTCTACTATACTCTTGGTTTTATAGTGTTTTTAGTTCTCCCGTGTCTTTATATTGCTATATGCATTGATATATACGGTTTGTGATTTCTGGGTTGTTGTTGGGTTTTATATCTTCCCTTATATTTCAAAGTCCTTGCTTCTTCTATAATCATTGTCATTCACAGTTAATGCTCTCTTCTATTTTGCTATGATTTATACTCCCATTTCTAGTTCGGAGCTTTGTCCTTTCGTTTCTTCTTCTTGCGATTAAGCACCGCTTGTAATGGTCCAGAATTCGCAGATATAAATTTCGGAATGAACATTGTTAATGTTCTAGGAAGGAAATTGTAATGGCACGATCTTGACTTGTCAAATTACCAGAATACCTTAGAAAAGGCCGAATCATCAAGAAATATTTTCTTGATATTTAGAGATCAAAGAGAATACAAGAGTCGTGTAACATAGCACATGATGACGTTATGAACTGTGAATCATCATGTTCCATTTAGAAACTCAGCATGAATTACTGTAATATAATTACGTTGATCAAGTGTCATTATATTATACTAACTCATGCTTCAGCTCCCAACACTTCTTCAAGAATATTCCTATTTTAAACTCGAATGTTTTAGAATTTAGAAACTAAAATAGTTTCTTTTATGATATAATACAGATAGCGCGAAGAGGTAAATGATTTCAGATAAGAATAATTATAAAAATATCTTTAGAAGTATGGATGATATTTATAATGAAAGATACGATGATATCTTAGAATGTCTAATATCAGAGGATGATGAAGGATATTGTCCGCAGGGGTTTAGAGTCAGGAGCAAGGTATTCGTTAATGACTTCAGCAAGTACTGAATCATTTGGATTCTTTGAAGGCAGGTTCAGCCGTTGTGATTTGTCCACAGCCTCCTTCATACTTTGCTCAATCCGTTTTCTAGTTCCAAAGCTTCTCTTTTTCTGAGCTTTGCCAATATAGTATCCTTTATCATCCAACTTTTTACTGTTAAGGTCGTTTACAGTTTTTGCTGCTTCATCAGCATTTTTCAAAATTTCGAGAACTGGTTCACAGTTTTGGGTGTTTTTTAGAAATTTCTCATTCAAAGAATGTAAGTCTTGGAGGTAGATGTTGTGTGTATATGTAATTGTTGATGTAGACATGCTGCGAGGTTTCAAAATACCGATTGCTGATTCTCAATAATTGGTATGGCAATTCTTGTTATAAGGTACGAATGAGTATATGATAGGGTTTCGATAATTATAATGATTTTTTTTTTGGAAAGTCAAAGATCAGTGAAGTTGTTGGTAAGTTTATTGCTAATGTGGTGAATATAAACGATTCCCCGGTAACGTTGGCGAAAGGGCAACGTATCTATCGAGGTTATAATAAGACTGTTTTGATTGAGAAGTCGAAGTTGACTTGCTGGAGCTGTGACAAAACTGTCTATTTTGAAACGGAATTGAAAAGTTATTTTAGCTAGTAAATGCCAAAGGGTCTAACACGGATACGTGTCGAACTATGACTTGGGTTTTGAGAGTTTTTCAGGTGTATAACTGTGGGTAACATGTGGTTGGATCATCATCTCGATTGTTCCTTAGTTGAAGTGTCTTCAGGGATTTCGAAGGGTTTGAGCACATATTGTAATCGTTAATACATATGATGTTCTAACACAGTTTTGAAGTCAAAGTATAGCTTTAAATGATATAGGAATCTAAGAGTGATGATACTGGTTATATTTCGAATTGAATTATGCGATTTCAAAATCAGAATATGTAATTGAATTTGAATGAGTATGATTGTTTTGATTTATATGAAAGAATAGATATTGTTGTGAAAGTAGGGAGTATAGTTGATGATTGCTGAATCAGTTTCGAAAAATGTAATATATTAATTGTGAATTTATATATCTCTCGGGTATTACCTACCCGTTAAAAAAAATTTCACAATTAATATTTTGTACAAAAGAAGTTTATTACAGTCTTTATGAAAATATATGTGTATATTTTCTTTAGATGTAATATTGATTTAATGAGTTAATATTAAATTAAACTCATTTGTTTTATGGTTGGAACTAGAATTGAGTAATCCCTAAAACTTTATAAATTGCATAAGTATTTCTTCAATAATATTGAAATTATGAATCATTACTTTGTTATTTGTTGGTTTTCGTGAAATTCTTGTGAACTTCGCAAGGTACGAATGATGTTATTTGAAAAGTTTCGAGTACATCGATGATGAAAGTGTAAAATCAAACATATATTCCAATAATACACTTGATTTATTATGAATTGGATTTTTATTGAATTGAGACAGAGATTGTAATTAACGATGGTTAAGTTGCGGACGAAGGACGTACATCATTGCATATTTGTAATATGAATTAACTGAGTAGTTAAGATTCACACATAATAGCTTAGTACGGGAAGATTTATTATGGTTTAAAAATTTATACATATAAAATATACATATAAATCTTTCGATTGGAAATGAGTTAATACTTCATAACTCGTTGATACAATATATTTGTTGTTGATTCGTAATGATGTCCACAATGATTCTTGAACTGACAGAGTTTGTGATGTTACAGGTGCTGTTGATTCTGACGATACTGACGGCACTGACTGTGTTGATGATGCTACGGTCCTGTTGATGATGTTGGTAAAACAATTCTAGCTTGTAAATCGTACACCATTTTCGATCAAAGTTTCTACTCTACCATCTCCGTTCACTCATCCAATTTACAGTCAGAATTAAATAATCTCTAAGATTTTGGAGATTACATAACTGCCGTAGAGATATCTCTTCAATGAAGTTTATGAATTAATACTTCATCGTTTGTTGTTGTTGATATTCCTGGATATTTACAGGGCGTATGACGTTGATGTTTGAGATACAGATTGTGATGTTGCGGTGTGGGATGTGGATGTTGTTGTTGGTGGTGGTGATGGTACTGTTGGTGTTGCTGATCGTGGTAC
Organism: Rutidosis leptorrhynchoides; assembly: GCF_046630445.1. Classification (NCBI taxonomy): domain Eukaryota; kingdom Viridiplantae; phylum Streptophyta; class Magnoliopsida; order Asterales; family Asteraceae; genus Rutidosis; species Rutidosis leptorrhynchoides. The sequence goes on along the minus strand of NC_092335.1, from coordinate 88,227,958 downwards.
TGTTTATGCTGCTGGTGCTACTGCTGGTGTTTGTAACCTTTGCACCATATTCTCCAAAGCCACTACCCGAGCGCGAAGGTCGTTGACTTCTTTTATTACACCGGGGTGATTGTCGGTTCGGACGAGCGAATAAATAAAATCTAGAATTTGGTGTAGTATGTAATCATGACGAGATACTCTAGAAATAAGAGAGAAAATGGTGTTTCGGATAGGTTCGCCGATAAGTGCTTCAGGTTCTTCGCCAAGAGGGCAATGTGGTGGATGGAAGGGATCACCTTCTTCTTGTCTCCAATGATTAAGGAGGCTACGAACCCATCCCCAATTCATCCAGAATAGATGATGACTAATTGGTTGATCCATTCCGGTCACACTGCTTTCGGAACTTGAGTGGGATTCCATTTCGGAATCCGAGGGACTTGAAATAATGACGAATTCCATTTTGTACGATTGAATAAAGAATTTTTCGATATGAAATGATTTTCCGGCTATCGGGCGGTATTCTAATTATATAGAGCAAAAGGTTTCGTAGATTACGGAGGAATTTACGGAATATGTCAGGCAAAGTTTACAGTGACAGATACGCTAAGATATGAATTAGCAGATACGCTAAGATATGAATTTTGTCTATACACTATTCATGCAATCAATGCAATAAGATGTGTCTAGACTAAGAATGATAAGCAGGTAATTTCCGACAAAAATGATGAGCAAAACTTTTGACATGCAGACACAGTCGAAGTCCAGACTCACTAATGCATCCTAACGACTATCAGTTAGACACACTAATGCAGACCTGGTTCGCTAAGACCACCGCTCTGATACCAACTGAAAGGACCCGTTCATATACATTATAAACGATTCACAATAGTTGATTACATCGCGAGGTATTTGACCTCTATATGATACATTTTACAAACATTGCATTCGTTTTTAAAAGACAAACTTTCTTTACAACGAAAGTTGACGGCATGCACACCATTTCATAATACATCCAACTATAATTGGCTTTATAATAGTCTTGATGAACTCAATGACTCGAATGCAACGTCTTTCAAAATATGCCATGAATGACTCCAAGTAATATCCTTAAAATGAGCTAATGCACAGCTGAAGATTTCTTTAATACCTGAGAATAAACATGCTTTAAAGTGTCAACCAAAAGGTTGGTGAGTTCATAGGTTTATCATAACAATCATTTCAATATATTAATAGACCACAAGATTTCCGTTTATAAATATATGTACACTCGCAGGTGTATAAAAGTATTCTATAAGTTGTAGGCACCCGGTAACAAGCCTTAACGTTCATGTTTTACCCTCTGAAGTACACCAGATCAGGTGTGTTTAAAATAACCTCGAAGTACTAAAGCATCCCATAGTCAGGATGGGGTTTGTCAGGCCCAATAGATCTATCTTTAGGATTCGCGCCTACCGTACATAGACAAGTAGTTTAATGTTACCAAGCTAAGGGTATATTTCTGGTTTAAACCCACGTAGAATTAGTTTTAGTACTTGTGCCTATTTCGTAAAACATTTATAAAAACAGCGCATGTATTCTCAGTCCCAAAAATATATATAAAAGGGAGCAAATGAAACTCACAATACTGTATTTCGTAGTAAAAATACATATAACGTCATTTAACAAGTGCAAGGTTGGCCTCGGATTCACGAACGTATCAATATTGAGATTCAATATTGCAGAAAAGTACGTAGACGCAACAGAGATGATAAACACTAGATTGACCTCACGAGCATACCCATGAACCATACCCATCACCTCCATAGCTATAACCCATAATTTCCTTATCTTCGACTCATTCAAAAAAAAACTATTTTGAAATCACTTGGACAGCACTCTGTCGTAATATTTTATGTATACTAATAATATCTTGAAATAATACAGAGCAAATATATATATATATATATATATATATATATATATATATATATATATATATATATATATATATATATATATATATATATATATATATATATATATATAAATCGATTGAGAGAGTTTAGAGAAATATATTTTCAAATTTATATGAAATAATGAAACCTATTGAATTCTATTTATAATAGATTTTTAAATTATTAAAGTGAATTATTAAAGTATGAATTATTAAAGTGAATTATTAAAGTATGAATTATTAAAGTGAATTATTAAAGTATGAATTATTAAAGTGAATTATTAAAGTATGAATTATTAAAGTGAATTATTAAAGTATGAATTATTAAAGTATGAATTATTAAAGTTAAAGTAAAGTAAAAGTAAAGTAAAGGTAAAGTTAAAGTATAGTAAAAGTATAAAAACTATGTATGTATAATACGCGTATAAATATATATAATATTAATTTAAATCGTTATATATATTTAATGAAATAAAATATAAATATCGTTATATTTATTATACTGGTTAAGTAATGAGTTGTCAAAAGTGATTCTAGATATTTATAAAAGTTATATACGTTTTAATAATAAAGTTCTTTTTAAACTGAAAACGTCTTTGTACGTTTGAAAATAGATTAATAGAATATTATGGAAACCAATTCTACACTAACTTTTGTCTAACTTTCGTAAATGACACTTTTTGTTTTTATTTATAAATAGCTTTACAAATTATTCTGAATATCGTTAAGAGGAATAGATTTTTTTAAATCATAGTGGACCTCTCAACAGAGACTTGTAATCATAATTCAATGTTTCTGATAATTCAATCATTTAATATATTTTTTTTAATTTCGTCGAAAATCATATTGAAACAAATACGTTCGTGTAAAGTATTATACGTTTAATACTTTATTAATATTCTCAAGTTATAATATATATATATATATATATACACATATACATATCTATTTATATATAACGGTTCGTGAATCGTCGAAATTTGGTCAAGGTTATAATGAATGTATGAACACAGTTTAAAATTCTTGAGATTTAACTTAACAAACTTTGCTTATCGTGTCGGAATAATATAAAGATTAAAGTTTAAATTTGGTCGGAAATTTCCGGGTCGTCACAAAGTTTATCATAGTTTTTAAATAAATAACCCAAAACAGCCCGCGGTGTTACTACGACGGCATATGTCCGATTTTACAGTGTTCTTCGTGTTTCTAGTGTAACATCCAGCCTTTTCCCGTTTACTTTTCCGTTTAATTATTTAAAGTCCGTTATATGTTTATAACATCTCCCGTTGATACGCGTTTTTAAATATCTAGTTTAGGTAATTCACGCACCCGAATGAAACTAGATGGACCATTGTTGCCAAGAGAGCAAAGAGGTGACTAGGTCAACTAGTCAACCCTTCACTCTCATCCATTCATTAATTCCTTTTTCTTTTTCCTTTTTCTCTAATACTTTCACCAAATCTCTCAAACACCACTTCAAAAATTCATCAACCAAATCAAATCGAGCAAGCATCCATCTAAACAAATTTCATATTCGGAATCCTCTCATTTTCCTCTTCGATTCCATACCGATTTCATCAAGTTTGGGTAACTTTCTAAAATCATTAGATTTTTGTGTTCTTGATGTTTTTAACTTATAAAGTTATTAATTAGTGTCTATGGCTCAAGTCTAACATGAATATATGATTTATATGCTCGATTTCGTTATTTGAAGTAACTAGCTTGAGTATGAACTTCGGTGTGTTTGATTTGGTGATTTGGTTGTTTGAATGTTGTTAAATGTTATAAATGCATGTATTAAATGTGTTCCTAGTATCACTACATTCAATTTGATGTGTAGGTTGCTTGAGAAAACTCCATAAACTTGATTAGTGATTTTGGTGAATTTGGGTTAGGGTTTGATAAGCTTGAAATGAATATTTGATGCATTGAATGCCATGAATTATTGTTAGTAAGTAGTTAGTTGTATTATATGATCGATTACCTACAAAACGGCGTGTTGTATGTATGCATTAAATGCCCGAATCATAAATGTGCACTTATCAAATTTGAGTATTAAATGTGTGCATTAATTGATCATTTATTTGGAAAGCCGATTGTTACAAATAACGTTTTTGGTTGGTGAAATGTATTTAGTTGTGTTCTTTGTCAAATTACCTTTCCAACGATATAAGGTGCGAGTTCTAAATGTTTGCGGTTTGTGTTTTGTGCATGAAAATATTTTGGTTTGGACTTAGAAAAACTGAAACTGGCCAGGTACCAGCTCCCGTGTATTGTCGCAGCGCGACAATTGGGGGCCGCAGCGCTGCATAAGCCGTGTTCAGGTTCTGACCTACATGTCAATTTTATGAAAAATGTTTGGCACACTATGGACCTCCGATTCACATGTAACTTGTTCTAACATGCTTATATATGACTCTTAACCTCAGAAAAATAGTTCGGGACCCGACCCGAACATGTTGACTTTTTCGTTGACTTTGACAAGGCCAAAGTTTGACTTTTTGTCAAACTTAACCATATGATTATGCAATCTTCCTAACTTGTTTCTATACTTGTTTCTTGCATGAAACTTGACAAATTGATTCACATGCTACATAATCGAATTGTAACGAGCCATAGGACTAATTGAACATCTTTGACCTATCGTGTTTACCGTTATTAAAACAAACCTATTTGTTTAGGTCAAGACTAGCATTCGTTCTTGCACACGTTTACTTGTTGAAGTGCTATTACACTCTTGCACATAAGGTGAGATCATAGTCCCACTTTTACTCTTTTGAACTTACATTTAGGGATGAGAAAACATAAACGTTTCTTTTTACTAAGTGAACACAAGTACAGGAAAACAAACATTCTACATACGAGTTTGAACAAAAATCCTCAATTCGATTATCATTAGTTACACTTGCCGGGTGTAAGCGAGAACTTATGTTATATGGCCATATGGGTTTGACAAACCCTCATTCAAACGGTTCGCTACCGTTTACGAATGAAATATATTTTCGAGAAACAGTGTATGTTCTAACACTATCATGATGGGGTTCTATGGAAGGAATGTTAAGCATTGATAATTGGGTGCTCGTGAAACAAACTTTTGGAATGTATTACTATTATATCGTTGTTACAATTCTTGTGGTTCACTTGTACTTACTTACTTAAACCTATGATTTCACCAACGTTTTCGTTGACAGTTTTCTATATGTTTTCTCAGGTCCTTGAACGCTACTTAATACATGCTTCCGCACTCTTTTTGATACTTGCTTGGATGTCGATTATACATGTATAGTTGGAGCGTCTTTTGACTACTTTAAATTGTGTCGCATAGGTTTCATTCGTACGTTAAACATTGTAATGTAACTAGTCTTTTGAACTACATTTGTAAACTTGAAACATCCTTTTACTTATGAAATGAATGCGACATATTTTTGGTCAAACGTCATGTTAAAGACTTATGACCACGTAACGGGACCTAAGTAGTCAGCGCCGTCAATCATGATTTAGTCGGGTCGCTACAGATGGTATCAGAGCATTGGTTGTAGGGATTTAGAGTTAATTGGTGTCAACCCCGAGTGATAGGGTACATTAGTGAGTCTAGACTACAACCGGCATATAGACTTGAAGTAGGAATTACTTGACTACTTGTGCATTATACTCGAACGTTTCTACTCATATCTACTCTTGTTTCATCTTAATCTCACGTTGTTTAATTTGATTGACGCGCCACCTTGACTTAGTGAAATAATGTCGAATGCACATATGAATTAGGGTAATATAATTTCCGGGATTATATTACGGTGACTCATATGAACGTTCCGACATTATGACACAAAGAATTTAAGGCGAGTCAAGGAAAATTTTTCTTTCTATCCTATTTCCATATCATGATTAGTATTATTGAAAATACTAATCAACGGTATTCTTGTGTTTTGAAGGAACAATGCCTCATCGTCGTGTGCCATGCCATGAGACTCCCGAACAAGCTCTATAACGGATGATAGCCACCGCCGTGGATGCGGCCATGGCCGGTCACTCCTCCAACAACAACAATAACAACAACCACAACAACAACAATCAAGGAGCTGGTAACTCAAGCGAGGGATGCTCCTATAAAGCTTTCATGGGGTGCAAACCTCATACCTTTGATGGAACCGGGGGACCGGTTACCCTCACTCGATGTTTTGAACAAACGGAGGCCGTCTTTAGCATAAGCGGTTGTCGGGACCAAGATAAGGTCAAATACTCCACCCACACTTTCGCCGGTGTCGCTCTCACATGGTGGAACACCTATGTACAATCAGTGGGTACCGATGAAGCTCATGCCCTCTCTTGGGCCGACTTGAGGGAAAAGATGATTGTCGAATATTTCCCTCGTGAAGAAACCCGAAGGCTCCAACAAGAGCTAATAACTTTAAAGGCGGTCGGAAATGATATCAAGGCTTATAATCAACGATTTTCCGAACTAGCCTTGATGTGCCCAAATCTTGTGAACCCTGAAGCTTTAAGGGTTGAACATTACATGGATGGTCTTCCAAAGAGCATCAAACACAGAGTAATGTCATCCAAACCCACTAATCATCAAGAAGATTTGAACATGGCCCGCAAATTGATAGAAACGGTGGACGAAATTGTAGTGCCGGCACCTAAATCCGAGGATAAGTCGGGTAACAACAAAAGAAAGTGGGAAGCCCCCCAATCAAGCAACAACAACTTTGCTAAGAAGCCTTACACCTCCAACGGCAAGAAGGGTTATGCCGGGAACCTACCTCTTTGCAGCAAATGCAACAAACATCACTTTGGTGAATGTGGCAAGTTAATTTGCCATCGGTGCCAATGAGTTGGTCATAAGGCCAACGAAGGTAAAAGTGTCGCCCCCATCGCTCGAAAGGGGCCCAATGCACCAAAGACGGGCACTTGTTACGAATGTGGCCAAACGGGCCATTATAGAAATGCATGCCCGAAGAGGAAAGATAACCCCAATACGCGTGGCCGAGCTTTCAACATCAACACCGAGGAAGCCCGAGATGACAATGAATTAGTCACAGGTACGTTTCTTCTCAACAACACTTATGTTACTTGTTTATTCGATTCGGGTGCCGATAAATGCTTTGTATCCAAGACTTTGATTCATTCTTTTAGCACTCCACACTCCCACTAGATACCACTTATACCATTGAAGTGGACAACGGGAAACTATTGAGTGCCGACACATATTACCGGGGGTGCACATTAAACATTTTGGGTAATGAGTTTGAAATTGACTTGATACCCATGGAACTAGGAAACTTTGATGTAATAATCAGTATGAATTGGTTAGCCAAAACGAAATCTCACATCCTTTGTGATCTTAACGCAATCCGAATTCCTATCGAGAATGGTGAACCTTTGATTGTTTATGGCGATAAGAGTTGCACCGGACTCAACCTCGTTTCGTGCCTTAAAGTTAGAAAACTACTCCGTAAGGGTTGTTTTGCGATCCTTGCTCACGTTAAGAAAGTCGAGTCCGATGAGAAGCACATCGATGATGTGCCAATTGTTAGTGACTTTTCCGATGTATTTCCCGACGAATTGCCGGGTCTTCCACCTCATCGTCCGGTTGAATTCCAAATCGATCTTATTCCGGGAGCCACACCCGTAGCACGTGCACCATATAGACTTGCCCCATCCGAAATGCAAGAATTGCAAAGTCAAATCCAAGAACTACTTGATCGTGGTTTTATCCAACCTAGCCATTCACCATGGGGCGCTCCGATTTTGTTCGTTAAGAAGAAAGACGGATCCCTACTAATGTGCATTGATTATCGTGAATTAAACAAATTGGCAGTTAAGAACCGATATCCTCTTCCTCGCATCGATGACCTCTTTGATCAATTACAAAGGTCTTGTGTATATTCGAAAATCGATCTCCGTTCGGGTTATCATCAATTAAGGGTTAAGGGGGAAGATGTCTCCAAAACCGCTTTCCGGACTCGTTATGGTAGTTATGAATTTCTTGTAATGCCATTTGGTCTCACTAACGCACTGGCGGTGTTCATGGATCTTATGAACCGCGTGTGCAAGCCGTATCTCGATAAATTCGTTATTGAGTTCATCGATGACATCTTGGTCTATTCTAAAAGCGAAGAAGAACACGAACAACATCTCCGACTTGTGCTTGAACTCTTGAGACAAGAACGAATCTATGCCAAATTCTCCAAGTGTGAATTTTGGTTGAAGGAAGTTCAATTTCTTGGTCATGTTGTAAGTGATCAAGGTATTAAAGTCAATCCATCAAAAATCGAAGCCATTAGTAAATGGGAGACTCCTACTACACCAACTCATATTCGTCAATTCTTGGGTCTCGCCGGATACTATCGTAGATTCATCAAAGATTTCTCTTTGGTCGCTCGTCCTCTAACCGCGTTAACTCATAAGGGAAGAAAATTCGTTTGGGCAACCGAACAAGAATCCGCATTTCAAATCTTGAAAACGAAGCTAACCACCGCTCCTATCTTGTCACTTCCCGAAAGCAACGATGATTTTATCGTGTATTGCGACGCCTCGAAACATGGTTTTGGGTGTGTATTGATGCAACGTACGAAAGTCATTTCTTATGCTTCTCGACAACTCAAAATTCATGAACGAAACTACACGACACATGATCTCGAACTCGGAGCTGTTGTCTTTGCACTTAAAATGTGGAGGCACTATCTTTATGGAACCAAGAGTACTATCTTTACCGATCACAAAAGTCTCCAACAGATATTCGATCAAAAGCAACTAAACATGAGACAACGAAGGTGGATTGAGACCTTAAACGATTACTATTGCGAGCTTCGTTACCATCCCAGAAAAAGGCAAATGTAGTAGCCGATGCCTTAAGTCAAAAAGAAAGAGCGGTGCATCTTCGTGTACGAGCTTTAAACATTACCATTCACACAAACCTTAATAGCCAAATTCGGGTAGCCCAAGATGAGGCTCTCAAGGATGAAAACATTTCACACGAGCTCTTGAATATTCTAGTCTCTCAATTCGAAACCAAGGAAACCGGACTCCGATATTTCGCCGGAAGGATTTGGGTGCCTAGTTATGGGGACCTACGAAGCCTTATTTTATATGAAGCCATAAGTCACGATACTCGATTCACCCCGGTGCCAATAAGATGTACCACGACCTTAAACAACAATATTGGTGGCCAAACATCAAAAGGGACGTAGCTACTTATGTTACCAAGTGTTTGACATGTTCCAAAGTCAAAGCCGAACACCAAAGACCGTCAGGGTTACTTCAACAACCCGAAATCCCGCAATGGAAGTGGGAAAGAATAACAATGGATTTTATCACCAAGCTACCAAAAACGACGGGCGGTTATGACACTATTTGGGTTATTGTTGATCGTCTCACCAAATCCGCACACTTTCTCGCCATGAAGGAGACCGACAAAATGGAGAAACTTGCACAACTTTACATCAAGGAGATCGTAGCCTGACACGGTGTACCTTCATCGATTATCTCCGACCGAGATGGCCGTTTTGTTTCTAGATTTTGGCGTACCTTGCAAGAAGCATTGGGAACGCGTTTAGACATGAGCACCGCATATCATCCTCAAACCGACGGACAAAGCGAACGCACAATTCAAACCTTGGAGGACATGTTACGAGCTTGCGTGGTTGATTTTGGAAAAGCTTGGGACAAGCACTTACCTCTCGCCGAGTTCTCTTACAACAATAGTTATCACGAGAGTATTAAAGCCGCACCTTTTGAAGCGTTATATGGCCGAAAATGTCGTTTACCTCTTTGTTGGGCCGAGGTAGGCGACGTGCAAATCACTGGACCCAAACTCATTCACGAAACCACTGAGAAGATCGTACAAATCCGAGATAGGCTTCGGACGGCCCGGAGTCGTCAAAAGAGCTATACCGACAAACGACGCAACGACCTCGAATTTCAAGTCGGTGACCGAGTAATGTTAAAAGTCTCACCTTGGAAAGGTGTAATCCATTTTGGGAAACGCGGGAAGCTAAATCCGCGGTATATTGGTCCTTTCGAAATCTTGGAGCGTATTGGAACCGTTGCTTATCGTTTAGATCTTCCACCTCAATTGAGCTCCGTTCACCCTACCTTCCATGTATCTAACTTGAAAAAGTGCCTTGCCGAACCCGATATCGTCATTCCTCTCGAAGAACTTACTATTGATGACAAACTTCATTTTATGGAGGAACCGGTTGAAATCGTGGACACCTCCGTCAACACTTTGAAACAAAGCCGAATTCCGATTGTCAAGGTTCGTTGAAATGCCAAAAGAGGACCCGAGTTTACTTGGGAAAGGCAAGATCAAATGCAAAGGAAATACCCTCACTTGTTCCCGGTTCCGGAAACGCTAGATTCCGTGGAAGAAGCAACGACTACTACGCCTACTTAAATTTCGGGACGAAATTTCTTTTAAGGAGTAGGTAATGTAACATCCCGCCTTTTTCCGTTTACTTTTCCGTTTAATTATTTAAAGTCTGTTATATGTTTATAACATCTCCCGTTGATATGTGTTTTAAATATCTCGTTTAGGTAATTCACGCACCCGAATGAAACTAGAGGGACCATTGTTGCCAAGAGAGCAAAGAGGTGACTAGGTCAACTAGTCAACCCTTCACTTTCATCCATTCATTAATTCCTTTTTCTTTTTTCTTTTTCTCTAATACTTTCACCAAATCTCTCAAACACCACTTCAAAGATTCATCATCCAAATCAAATCGAGCAAGCATCCATCTAAACAAATTGCATATTCGGAATCCTCTCATCTTCCTCTTCGATTCCATACCGATTTCATCAAGTTTGGGTAACTTTCTAAAGTCACTATATTTCTTGATGTTTTTAACTTATAAAGTTGTTAATTAGTGTCTATGGCTCAAGTATAACATGAATATATGATTTATATGCTCGATTTTGTTATTTGAAGTAACTAGCTTGAGTATGAACTTTGGTGTGTTTGATTTGGTGATTTGGTTGTTTGAATGTTGTTAAATGTTATAAATGCATGTATTAAATGTGTTCCTAGTATCACTAGCTTCAATTTGATGTGTAGGTTGCTTGAGAAAACTCCATAAACTTGATTAGTGATTTTGGTGAATTTGGGTTAGGGTTTGATAAGCTTGAAATGAATATTTAATGCATTGAATGCCATGAATTATTGTTAGTAAGTAGTTAGTTGTATTGTATGCTCGATTACCTACAAAACGGCGTGTTGTATGTATGCATTAAATGCCCGAATCATAAATGTGCACTTATCAAATTTGAGTATTAAATGTGTGCATTAATTGATCATTTATTTGGAAAGCCGATTGTTACAAATAACGTTTTTGGTTGGTGAAATGTATTTAGTTGTGTTCTTTGTCAAATTACCTTTCCAACGATATAAGGTGCGAGTTCAAGTGTTTGCCGTTTGTGTTTTATGCATGAAAAGATTTTGGTTTGGACTTAGAAAAACTGAAACTGGCCAGGTACCAACTCCCGTGTATTGTCGCGGTGCGACAATCGGGGGCCGCGGCGCGGCATAAGCCGTGTTCAGGTTCTGACCTACATGTCAATTTTATGAAAAATGTTTGGCACACTATGGACCTCCGATTCACATGTAACTTGTTCTAACATGCTTATATATGATTCCTAACCTCAGAAAAATAGTTCGGGACCCGACCCGAACATGTTGACTTTTTCGTTGACTTTGACCCGACCAAAGTTTGACTTTTTGTCAAACTTAACCATATGATTATGCAATCTTCCTAACTTGTTTCTATACTTGTTTCTTTCATGAAATTGACAAATTGATTCACATGCTACATAATCGAGTTGTAACGAGCCATAGGACTAATTGAACATCTTTGACCTATCGTGTTTACCGTTATTAAAACAAACCTATTTGTTTAGGTCAAGACTAGCATTCGTTCTTGCACACGTTTACTTGTTGAAGTGCTATTACACTCTTGCACATAAGGTGAGATTATAGTCCCACTTTTACTCTTTTGAACTTACATTTGGGGATGAGAAAACATAAACGTTTCTTTTTACTAAGTGAACACAAGTACAAGAAAACAAACATTCTACATACGAGTTTGAACAAAAATCCTCAATTCGATTATCATTAGTTACAATTGCCGGGTGTAAGCGAGAACTTATGTTATATGGCCATATGGGTTTGACAAACCCTCATTCAAACGGTTCGCTACCGTTTACGAATGAAATATATTTTCGAGAAACAGTATATGTTCTAACACTATTGTGATGGGGTTCTATGGAAGGAATGTTAAGCATTGATAATTGGGTGCTCGTGAAACAAACTTTTGGAATGTATTACTATTATATCGTTGTTACAAATCTTGTGGTTCACTTGTAATTACTTACTTAAACCTATGATTTCACCAACGTTTTCGTTGACAGTTTTCTATATGTTTTCTCAGGTCCTTTAACGCTACTTGATACATGCTTCCGCACTCTTTTTGATACTTGCTTGGATGTCGAGTATACATGCATAGTTGGAGCGTCTTTTGACTACTTTAAATTGTGTCGCATAGGTTTCATTCGTACGTTAAACATTGTAATGTAACTAGTCTTTTGAACTACATTGGTAAACTTGAAACATCCTTTTACTTATGAAATGAATGCGACATATTTTTGGTCAAACGTCATGTTAAAGACTTATGACTACGTAACGGGACCTAAGTAGTCGGCGCCGTCAATCATGATTTGGTCGGGTCGCTACATCCAGGTTTTAAATCATTAAGTTAGCATATCATATAGATATAGAACATGTGTTTAGTTGATTTTAAAAGTCAAGTTAGAAGGATTAACTTTTGTTTGCGAACAAGTTTAGAATTAACTAAACTATGTTCTAGTGATTACAAGTTTAAACCTTTGAATAAGATAGCTTTATATGTATGAATCGAATGATGTTATGAACAACATTACTACCTCAAGTTTTCTGGATAAAGCTACTGGAAATGAGAAAAATGGATCTAGCTTCAAAGGATCCTTGGATGGCTTGAAAGTTCTTGAAGCAGAATCATGACACGAAAACAAGTTCAAGTAAGATTTCCACTCGAAATAAGATTGTTATAGTTATAGAAATTGAATCAAAGTTTGAATATGAGTATTACCTTGTATTAGAAAGATATCTTACTGTAAATAAGAAAGATTTCTTGAGGTTGGATGATCACTCTACAAGATTGGAAGTAAGCTAGCAAACTTGGAAGTATTCTTGATTTTATGAAACTAGAACTTTTAGAATTTATGAAGAACACTTAGAACTTGAAGATAGAACTTGAGAGAGATCAATTAGATGAATAAAATTGAAGAATGAAAGTGTTTGTAAGTGTTTTTGGTCGTTGGTGTATGGATTAGATATAAAGGATATGTAATTTTGTTTTCATGTAAATAAGTCATGAATGATTACTCATATTTTTGTAATTTTATGAGATATTTCATGCTAGTTGCCAAATGATGGTTCCCACATGTGTTAGGTGACTCACATGGGCTGCTAAGAGCTGATCATCGGAGTGTATATACCAATAGTACATACATCTTAAAGCTGTGTATTGTACGAGTACGAATACGGGTGCATACGAGTAGAATTGTTGATGAAACTGAACGAGGATGTAATTGTAAGCATTTTTGTTAAGTAGAAGTATTTTGATAAGTGTCTTGAAGTCTTTCAAAAGTGTATGAATACATATTAAAACACTACATGTATATACATTTTAACTGAGTCGTTAAGTCATCGTTAGTCGTTACATGTAAGTGTTGTTTTGAAACCTTTAGGTTAACGATCTTGTTAAATGTTGTTAACCCAATGTTTATAATATCAAATGAGATTTTAAATTATTATATTATCATGATATTATGATGTATGAATATCTCTTAATATGATATATATACGTTAAATGTCGTTACAACGATAATCGTTACATATATGTCTCGTTTCAAAATCATTAAGTTAGTAGTCTTGATTTTACATATGTAGTTCATTGTTAATATACTTAATGATATGTTTACTTATCATAATATCATCTTAACTATATATATATCCATATATATGTCATCATATAGTTTTTTACAAGTTTTAACGTTCGTGAATCACCGGTCAACTTGGGTGGTCAATTGTCTATATGAAACCTATTTCAATTAATCAAGTCTTAACAAGTTTGATTGCTTAACATGTTGGAAATACTTAATCATGTGAATAACAATTTCATTTAATATATATATAAACATGGAAAAGTTCGGGTCACTACAGTTGTTGTAGTTCATTTATTCTGATCAAGTTAACTACATCAATATATTTGTAAAAATAACGACAAGTTTCTTAGTTGAAATCCGTGGTTCCACAGGTCATTAAACTAAATGACTTTAACATTTACATTTACTTAATACATAAAATATATCATTTAACTGTTTCGTTTAAATAAACTCGCAATACCAAGGGTCATTTCACTAGTTTATATTTATATTGCCAAAAATTTTTATGGCATATTGGTAATTAAATTGAAAAATAAGCATACTTTGTTAAACCAATATAATACTCCGTATCTTTTATTTTTTATTTCATATTTCATATACTTTGCGTTTTGACTCTTTTCTTTTTAAATAAAAATTTGATATAATAGTTATTTTTAGTGATAGTCTTGCTTTTTTAAAATTATAACAATAAAGTCTACAAAAATGTATATGAGTATAGTTATATAAATTAGTATCTTTGTAAAAAAGTATAAAAAAAAAAAAGTTTCTAACTTATATAAATTATTACATTTGTAAGTTTATAAAGCAAAGTTTAAAATACTTTATATAGGGTTGTCGATACATAATTCATAATACTTTTTATAACTCTTTTACTTTAATTTTAGGGTTAGAGTCACAATTGGCTATATACTTTCTCAAATGTCCCGGTGTCGCCCATATACCCATTTGCGTCTCACTATCGTCTACAAACTTTCAAAAATGTACCAATGTCAACATTTCGCTACCGCTCAAAAACTACAATGAAATTAACTTGCGTCTCATTGTCGTCTACAAACTTTCAAAAAAATGTACCAATGAAATTGATTTATATCTCTATATTTATGTCTTATATGCAAATATTAAAGGTATGATTTTTTATCTATTTATTTTTATGTATCAATAAAAGTGAATGATTCATCTACAACATAGGACATGTAGGGTATTTTTTAAAACCGCGTGTAAAACACTTGGTATATATATTTATGAATAGTGGTTTTTTACAAGTGGTATACTAATCTAGTTTTTTTTTTTTAAAAAAAAGAAGAAGTGAAATCGGTATTTGGAATGCCGGTCTTGTCCATGTCATTGGAAACTGACATTTCTAATACTGATTTAGCTATGTGACATTTTTATTATCTTACCGTCTGAGACTTCTTCCTCACGCATAATATATCCATTATTATCAATATCACCGATCATCCTTGCTTCAAATTCCATTTATGTCACCTGGTCGAAATATGTCACTAGACTTCTTTGCAAAACACCATAAATTATTTCATTCATCATACGTTCTCTTGTAAAAATTTAAAATTATTCACTACATACTTCTGTTATAGAATGATTAAAAACAAATACAACATGCCTTGGAAAACTACTAATTTTAAACCATATCAATATAAATGAATACCCAGTAACTGAAACAATGATATTGAATTTTACAAATCAAAGAATGATACACTGGCTCGTAAGATTTAAAAAATAAATGCCACATAGGTAAACTGGTATTAGGAATGCCGGTTTCCGGTAACATGGACAAAACCGGCTTTTCAAATGTCAGTTTCACTACTTCTATAATCTTTTTTTTAAACTAAATTTGTAAACCACTTTCAAAAATTCACTATTCACAGAAAAAAATTCTTGATATAGATATTGATTGAATTGAATACTGTAGTTTACAATCATGCGTTATTATTATCCACATCGCTTCTCCATTATGGTAAAAAAAAATTCAAGTTGATCATGTTAAGTTGCTTCAAACTTTTCTTAACTGCTCAACAAAAAGTTTAATGTTTTTTCTAAAACATGTCCAATTATATCGTATTGGTGTTTTGTGGTGACCCGACTTTTCAATAAGGAAGTTAGGGTTTCGAATTTTATGAGCTGCAAAATTATTCCCATGTAGTAAACCGTCCATTTCATTCCATGCGACTCGGAAGTTTCGGACGTCTATGCGTTTGAGCATCACCTGAGGGGTTCACCCCACGCGATGCCCGCACATATTCGCCATGAGGATTTCCACTTAAGGGGTGGCAGAACTGTAAATGGTTCGCGCAGGGAAATCGGGTGGGTGGCCGGTGGGGCGTTCTGACCACATTCACCGTTTTAAAAAAATCCAATTTGATAGGTTTTTTTTTACCATTGTAATCCAAGTGATAGTTTGAACACAGATCAATAGTTACAATTAAGTTAAAATATACGGAGTAGTTGAAAAAAAAAAGACGTCGAACACGTGTGTATAAATTATAGTTGAAATAGTCCACTTAATTACTTATGCTATTATTTTAGTGTAAGTGATTTCCCTCTATCCTCATACTCCAATCCTATTATAAGTAAACCGTAAACATGAGCAAGCGTCTGTCAATTACAGATCAGATCGAACCTGTGATCGAACCGGATGTTGAACTTGATTCAACCAACATCCAAACCAACGATATCGAAACAGATGCTATAAACACCAGCGGTAGGAAGAGTGTTGCTATATCTAAAACGAGGTCATTATGGTTCGCTGGTTTATATATATCCGTAGTGGTGCTATTTATAGTATTTTTCATCGTCATGGCAACAAGGTATCCCCTAAAACCAGAGTTGTACTCGACTAATATTTATTCCCCTGCATTGGACAATATAACACCAAATATCACAGGCGAGAAGAAGTACTTAACCGTCTTATTGCTTACATTTGTCAATCGCAACAGAATGATATCTGCTACCTATGATATGTTGTTAAAAGAATATTGTATGACTCAGTGTTAACCTTGTTATAATTGTTGTTTATATCTAACTTACTTCGGTTAAGTGCAGTGGTAGGAGCATCTGGTACTACTAAAGAAGTTCAGGGTGTCTTGTGTAATATCTCTGTTTTTAGCCCAAAACATTTTCTTTCTCGTTCTTGTTGAGACAATTCCGTTGTGCTTGATATGTGTATCATCTTGATACACTAATAATCGCTCTTGCGATTGCTAACAATCATCACCTGTTGGAATTGATTGTTAGTGTTAATTTCTTGTATCAGTGATTATACCTTTTTAATGTTGCTTTTGCGCTAGTTTGGTGATAATCGAGTAAAGTATTCAAGTATTCAGTTATATCGTGTTCTTGAGTCTTTCTTAGTATTTGTTCATATGTTGAACTTCACCAGTCAGTATGGTTAATTTATATTGGTTGAGTGTGCAATCTTTATCCTGCAAATGTTTGTTAGCTTTTTTTATATATTTTGTTAAGTTTGTTGTTACTTGTTAGTTTGCAGGTTATAGTCTGAGGGCTATTAATATACAGTCAGAAAGTGGAAGGAATAAAACTGTAAATACTTAAAATATAAAACTGGAGTTATAAATCCTTTTGTTAGTTTGTTGTTCGTTTGATATTAATACTATTACATTTGAGCAAATTCGGGTTACTGTTCACAGCATTTTATTATTAAAAAGGGTATTTTGGTCTTTTCACCATTAGTTAGAATCTTCTTCTTCAAGGGTATTGTGGTCTTTTAACTCCTTCAGATATTTTTTAGAGCAACGTACCAAATGACTTTTATGCTCCTTCTATAACCTTCTACTCCATTCTGACACCTTCCACCATCTATTTTCTTCACCATCGTCTTACTTCCTCCTACAATAGTTGGCAAGGAAAGCAAAGGTTCTCGGTGATTTTTACCGCTGCGATCATCACCCATAATAAATATTAGGTTTTCCTCGCACTTCTCCACCACCACCACTCTCTCTCGATCCTTCTGTATTTCTGGCGAATTTTTCCATTACTCCGTATATCGTATCCATCACTTATTCTTAGTCGCGAACTCACTTTGTGTCACACCCCCTAAATGAAACCGGGGGTAATATGTGACCAACCAATATCATAACACAAGAGTAAAGCGAGAACGACTCTATATGAGACGTTTTAATTAAAAACCAATGTATTAACGCAGCGGAATGTATAAGTCATTACAAATGAATCCTTTAATAATGTAAATTTAATCTAAGTGTTTTAATACAATAATGTAAATGATAAAATGTGGACTCCAAAAGCAGCAAAATCCAAATAGTAATTAATCTTTAGCAATCTTCACCTGAGACAAAACATGCTTAAAATGTCAACCAAAATGGTTGAGTGAACAACATAGGTTTATAATAGTGTTTAGACCACAAGATTTAGTTATAAAGTTTAATCAGTTCGGTAGTAGTGCTGCGGTGTATGATATCGAAACTAAACAAGTTACCCCGTGTGATCACTTTATTCGTTCGTGTCGTTAAATCCTTATTATGTAACCATTGACCAACGGTCATCCGGATAGAGACGTCACTCTCAATAGCGCTACTCACAATAATTAAGTTTGCCAAAATTCCAGCAACTAACGATATCATGGCGGGGATTAAGCCTGAATCAAAGCATGTCATAGCATAGTTTGAACTAATCAAAATAAAGTTTTCATGTACTTGTGTTTAAGAGTAAAACAGTTTGAAAGCAAGCATGTGTCTTACCCCAAAAGTTTAAAATAAGTAATAGAAACAGTTAAAAAGTGGGGCTATGAAGTTTACCTTAATAGCAAGCAAGAAATTCTACGCAAGTAGTATGAACGGAGTGTGTGAGCGGAGATCTCAACCTAGAGATATAATGCTCAATTAGTTAACGTCTAATAGACATAAAGTTTGTTTATTAATATAGCAAACTATATTAACAGTGACCATTTTCGAGAAAAGTTATTATTTCTCAAAAGTTTCTATATTTGGAAACCTACTATTTATGAAAAGCTTCCACTTATAGTAAGCTTCTAATTTAAGAAGTTCGGGTTATAATCTTTAACAAAGATGTTGTACAATCTCGCCCAAACTTCATTGCTACCATGCAAGTCACTCGAATGATCTATTGTTACCGAGCGGCCCAGGATCTCTTAACTAGAATCTAAGTCTTTGCATTCGAGATCCACAAGCGTCCCATAATGGTACCAAGGATCACCCTAGGCCACAAGTAGCAGTGATGTTTGTAGTCTTTGTACGCTATCTTTAATTATAACCTTCACGGTATAAGTGTATACACATAACCAATTTATTAAGATACTTATTAGTTATGTAACATCCCGTTTTCCCGTACGTATCGAAAGGTACTTACTTAATCTCTTATACGTTTATAACTCGTTAGCTTATGCGTAAATGTGTGAATATATGTGCATGTATATATATATACATATATGTGCACTTGATAATGTGTGCATGATTAAGTTTAATCATGGGTTTGGTTAGCATTAAGTCTTGTGAGACTATTGTTGAAGGCTAGGTGAATATAGGAAGCGGGTTTGGAACGTATAAATTAAATAAAGTCGAAAATTGTTTAAGTTGGTCAAGCTGTTCAGATACAGCATTGGGCTGCGCCGCGACAAACTAGGTCGCGCCGCGACATATAAAGCAATTCTGGATCAGAAGTCATGTTAAAAAGGGTCATTTTTCCTTTGATAGGTCGCGCCGCGGCATCTCTGTAATTCTGATTCCGGTTTTAGCTCAAATTAAATGACTTTAAGGGACAATATGGTAATTTGACATGTAAATCTGATGGGAGCATTAAATCTCCACCACTTATTTCATTTATTTCATTTCCTTTTCCTTTTTCTTTCCTATTTCTCTCCCAAAACACAAAACCTACTTAGTTTAATCTTGAGATTTGGAGTTGGAGATTTGTGAATCAAACCTAGGAGCGAGATTTAAAGTTGTTCTCCTTGTTACTAGCTACGAGAAGATAGTCTTGGTAAGTTCTAACTCTAAGTTTTGAGTTTTAATTGATAAATGACTAGGGTTTTGGGTACTAGAGATTTATATGACCCATTTGAAGGTAAAATGGGCGAGTTTGGGCTATGTTGTTGTAATGAAACCCTAATAGCCACAATCTAGGGTTTTGGCCTTGTGATTTGAGGTTGTAAGTGTCAATTGGTGTTGTTAGTCACTAATGCACTTTAAGATTTATGAAAGTTGTGTTAATGGGTAAGTTTGACTTGATTGTGAGTTTAAGTGTTATAAAATGGGTCAAAATGTACTAGTTGACCTAACTAGATGAAATGGGTATGGATTACCTTAAGTTTTGTGTTAATTGAAGCTAATAGACTTTAACTCACTAGTCTTAGTGATTAAAGTCGAGTCTTGGCCATTTATGGACGGTTGTGAGTAGTTGAGTCATTCAATGCAAATTGGGTCATTAAATGCTCAAGTGGGGAGTATTGTGGTTAATCCCACTAGTTGTGAAATTGAATGTGCACTTAATGATTTAGGTACATTGCGTTGAAGCTCGGAAGTGCTAAATCATCATCCTTGTGATAAGGTGAGTGGAATAATTATATGTGTATGTATATAATTTATTTACTTGTGGGGTATGGGTTTTAAGTTCGTTGTTGACGATACCATACACTAGAGTATATTGTGTTGTGATGAGGGTTTAAAGTTCGTTGTTGACGATACCTCACGTATGGAATTAAAGTTCGATGTTGACGATGCCATACGACTATTGTAGTGAGTTGATGAGGGTTTAAAGTTCGATGTTGACGATACCTCATATGTGGGTTTAAAGTTCGGTGTTGACGATACCACATTAATGTAGGCGAATGGGGTTTAAGTTCGATGTTGACGATACCATTCGTTGGGCTAGCCTTGGGACTTTGAGTACTTTGGATGTTGTGAACATCACAGTTATACTTGTGTTTTAGCATATTGTATTGTTGTGTTATATGCTATTATTATACTAGCCTTGTAATCGTGGTACTTAGCGTTATACATGTGAAAGGTATGCTAATTATGTAACTAGTATGTATGCGGATTTGGTGAGTGTTTGCAAGTAAGTAGATTATATATGTGTATGTATAATTGTTGCACTCACTAAGCCTTGCTTACCCTCTCGTTGTTTACCATTTTATAGGTTCCGGCTTGGACAAGGGTAAGGGCATACGGTTGGATTAGTTGTCTCCCGTTTATGTTGACAGGGGGTGCTTTTGAGTTAGCTTTTGAAGTTGGCCTGCCGTTTTGGGTAGTTTAGCCTCAAACCATGCTCGAGTGTCATTTGGATTATAAACTATCGTTGTAGTGGGTTGATAATGCTAAAAACGAACATATATTTCATAGCATTATCCCTCAAGAAAGATAAGCTTTTAGTTGCAATTGTTCTAGTTACAAGTGATATTCGTTTAAATAATAAAAGGTGAAGACAAAAGACAGACTCGACGAATTGAAGACGCAAACGACCAAAAAGCTCAAAAGTACAAAATACAATCAAAGAGGTTCCAATTATTGATAAGAAACGTCTCAAAATTACAAGAGTACAAGACGCAAAACGCAAAGTACAAGATATTAAATTATTCGCAAGGACGTTCAAAAATCCAGAACCGGGACTAGAGTCAACTCTCAATGCTCGACACAACGGACTAAAAATTACAAGTCAACTATGCACATGAATATAATGTAATATATAATTAATTCTTAAAATTAATATATATATTATATTATATTATATAAACCGTCGGCAGAAGAAAACAACCACATGTGACTCTCCCCAGCTGGCCATGCGATCGCATGGCCTTGAAGGGCAAAGCTCATGCGATCGCATGAGGCCCTTTTCCAGCCCACATGCCTATAAAAGTCGCAGTTTGGTGCATCAAAAATCATATATAATCCATCCAACTCTCTCAACAATATATATATATATATATATATATATATATATATATATATATATATATATATATATATATATATATATATTATATTTTAATTTTAATTATAATTTTAATTTCTAATAATAAGGGTATGTTTACGAATGTTGTAAGGGTGTAAGTCGAAATTCTGTCCGTGTAACGCTACGCTATTGTTAATCATTGTAAGTTATGTTCAACCTTTTTACATTAATGTCTCGTAGCTAAATTATTATTATGCTTATTTAAGCCGAAGTAATCATGATGTTGGGCTAAAAATACTAAAATTGGGTAATTGGGCTTTGTACCATAATTGGGGTTTGAACAAAAGAACGACACTTGTGGAAATTAGACTATGGGCTATTAATGGGCTTTATATTTGTTTAACTAAATGATAGTTTGTTAATTTTAAAATGAAGATTTACAATTGGGCGTACCTATAAATAACCATATACACTCAATCGGACACGATGGGCGGGGTATCTATATGTACGAATAATCGTTCATTTAACCGGACACGGGAATGGATTAATAGTCTATGGAATTATTAAAACAGGGGGGAAATTATGTACAAGGACACTTGGCGTAATTGTTAACAAAGTATTAAAACCTTGGGTTACACGCAGTCGATATCCTGGTGTAATTATTAAACAAAGTAATAAAACCTTGTTACAGTTTAAGTCCCCAATTAGTTGGAATATTTAACTTCGGGTATAAGGATAATTTGACGAGGACACTCGCACCTTAAATTTATGACCGATGGACTGTTATGGACAAAAACCAGACGGACATATTGAATAATCCAGGACAAAGGACAATTAATCCATGGGCATAAAACTAAAATCAACACGTCAAACATCATGATTACGGAAGTTTAAATAAGCATAATTCCTTTATTTTCATATTTAATTGCACTTTTAATTATCGCACTTTTATTTATTGTATTTTGTATTTAATTGTACTTTTAATTATTGTACTTTTTAATTATCGCAAGTTTATTTTATCGCACTTTTATTATTCGCAATTTCATTATCGTTATTTACTTTACGTTTTTAAATTAAGTTGTATTTATATATTTTTACAATAGGTTTTAACTGCGACTAAAGTTTTTAAAATCGACAAACCGGTCATTAAACGGTAAAAACCCCCCTTTTATAATAATAATATTACTTATAAATATTTGTGTTTTTTTTATAAATTAAAACTAATATAGCATTAAGCTTTGTTTAAAGATTTCCCTGTGGAACGAACCAGACTTACTAAAAACTACACTACTGTACGATTAGGTACACTGCCTATAAGTATTGTAGTAAGGTTTAGTTATATCCGTTCTATAAATAAATAAATATCTTGTGTAAAATTGTATCATATTTAATAGTTTTTCCTAGTAAAATATAAGTTATTTCATATACACCTCTACGCACATCAAGTATTTTTGGCGCCGCTGCCGGGGAAACAATTTCTGCTTAAACGCCGGAAGCGCAACGCTAATATAAAAAAAAAAGATTTTTATTTTTAGTTTACTTTTATAAAAAAAATATTACGCTTTTGTAAAAATTCGTTTTAAATATCCAAAAATAAAAAAAAACAAAAACAAAAATTTATAAATTTTTAAGAGTTTATTAAAAGTTTTATAAAGTTTCTTTATTTTTATTTTAGTTTATAAAAATATAAGTTTTAATTAAATATTTCGTATTTATTTAAAACAGAAAATCAAAACAGAAAAAAAAAATTTAATAATACTCGAGTCATGTACTGTAGCAGCCCAGTCACTGGCCCGAAACCCTAGCCCATGCGATCGCATGGCTGGGTAACTTAGGACTCATGCGATCGCATGAGCCCTGCTGACACGCCACAGTTTGACATCGTACTGCATTAATTACGGTTTATAATAATTATTATTATTATATTTAAACCCTAATTAGGGTTATATATTATATTATTTAGTTTAGTTTATTTATTATTTGTATTATTTTGTTAAATTAGTTTAAATAAATTATAAATTTAATAGTTTTATAAAATAAATAATATAAAAATAATATTTTTATAAAAATTGTACTTTTTACAACTTTTAGTATATTTTTATATTTTGTATCTTTTTAATTGTTTTAGCGTAATTTTTGTATTTTTCGCTCGTTTTTAGTTTTACGTCATAGTTTTTGCCATAGTTATTTTTATTTCTAGATTTTTAGGTTTTGCCGTAAAATCCCTTAAGTGCTTTTTCTTTAGACTAAGATTTAGGTGCTTTAGAATTTTGCGACGCCTATCTAAGTTTTAGTACCTTTTTAAGATATTGCCATTTGGGATATAGTATTTCTTTTAAGCTTTAATATTTTTAGACGCAACTTTTAACTCTTAGTTTTTAGTTCCTTTTTAAGTTTCAACGCGCTACTTTCTTATTTTTATTTTTCGACGCCTTTTACCTATGTATCAATTATCACTCCAATTAGTAATCTCAATTTGCAATTTTAATTTTAAGTTAGTGATAATAATAAGGTTGGGTTAGTCGAGTGTTTTAAAGTTTTATAAGTCACTCTTTTTCTTTCTTATTTCTCCAATTTTAATTTTAATTCCGACGCGCTCTTTTTCTTTCTTATTTCTCGCCATTCTAGTTTTTAGGACTTAGATTTTATTTTCTACTTCTTATCTAAATTTCTTTAAATTACAAAAAATTATTTTAAGTGGTTAAATTGATAGACATCAAAATTTTCTGGTTCGTAGTAATAGTTAGATTTGTACGTGGACCGGGTTATTGGAGCCAAACAGTACTCAATTATATTGAGACCAAACGAATCCTGCCCCTCTGCTGCATCTTTTGGCTATTCGAAACGTGGGCAAAATCAGAAAAGTCTATTAATTGGATAACTTATATAATTTATCTTTCTTTTTAAAAACTAATAGGATATTCAGTGAATGCACCGAGCAAGACTTTCACCACCTTTTGTTCGTTCACCACCTTTAACTCGATCAAGACATCTAGCAAATATTGTCGCCGTTGATTTTCCTTTAGAATCGTCATCCAGTCGACCAAGTACTCCAATTCAAATTTCCAATAATCCATTTTTTGAACCTGACCTCACAATTGAGAATCCGGAGAATATTCAGGGACAATTCATAGATCCTGAACCATTAATCTTTCCTCTGGAATCACCAATCATTCAAACAGAGATTGTTGAGGAACGAACCATTAAATCAGAATCCTCTAGTGATTCAGATTCAACAAATTCAATCATGGAAAATCTGGAACCTTTAAGTATGGAAGACCGAATGAGAGCTAAACACACTGGCCAAGGTCACACAATTACTCATCCAGACATTAGTGCGCCAGATTATGAAATCAAAGGACAAATTCTACACATGGTGACTAATCAATGCCAATTTAGTGGTGCACCGAAGGAAGATCCAAATGAACATCTTCGTACCTTTAATAGGATCTGCACTCTATTTAAAATAAGAGAAGTTGAGGATGAACAGATATATCTCATGTTATTTCCCTGGACTTTAAAGGGTGAAGCCAAAGATTGGTTGGAATCGTTACCTGAAGGGGCAATTGATACATGGGACGTTTTAGTTGAAAAATTTCTTAAACAATTCTTTCCGGCATCTAAAGCCGTAAGACTTCAAGGAGAAATTGTTACGTTCACACAAAAGCCAAATGAAACTTTATATGAGGCTTGGACAAGATTTGGAAAGTTATTGAGAGGATGTCCGCAACATGGTTTAGACACTTGTCAAATAGTACAAATATTCTACCAAGGATGCGACATCACTACAAGGAAAGACATAGACATAGCAGTTGGTGGTT
This sequence comes from Rutidosis leptorrhynchoides, assembly GCF_046630445.1. NCBI lineage: Eukaryota > Viridiplantae > Streptophyta > Magnoliopsida > Asterales > Asteraceae > Rutidosis > Rutidosis leptorrhynchoides. Next base: position 88,202,344 of record NC_092335.1, on the reverse strand, counting down.
CCATTATGAAGAAAACAGAAACTGACGCTTATAAAATTATTGATAACACTGCTTCCCACTCACATGAGTGGCACCAAGAAAAAGATATCGTTAGATCTTTTAAAGCAGCTAGAGACGATTCTAGCCATGACTTAGATTCCATTTCTGCAAAGATAGATGCTGTCGAGAGACGAATGGAAAAGATGACTAAGGATATTCACTCAATACGAATTAGTTGTGAGCAGTGTGGAGGACCACATTTGACGAAAGATTGTCTCAGTATTGAATTAACAATGGAACAAAGAGAGAATGTTTCATATCTAAACCAAAGGCCTGGAAATAATTATCAGAATAATTATCAACCGTCAAGACCGATTTACAATCAAAATCAGAATTATAACCGAAATTTTCCATACAACAACCAACAAGGTCCTAGTAATCAACAAGTATCCAACAATACTTACAACCAGCAAAGACCTAATTTTCAAAACAAACCACCACAAACCGATGATAAAAAGCCGAATTTAGAAGATATGATGACGAAGCTAGTTGAAACTCAAACACAGTTTTTCACATCTCAGAAACAAACGAATGAACAAAATGCTCAAGCATTTAGAAATCAACAAGCTTCTATTCAAAATTTGGAACAAGAAGTAAGTAACCTAGCAAGGTTAATAGGTGAAAGAAAATCGGGAAGTCTACCTAGTGATACAAATGCTAACCCCCGGAATGAAACAGCTAAAGCTATTACCACAAGAAGTGGTACAACACTTAAACCACCTGAAATACCTATAATTTCTGATGAAGCTATTCCTACTCCACAAGAACCACAACCTGAACAAGATAAGGAAAAAGAACTGGTAGTTGAAAAGGTTAATGAAGATAACACAGTTAAAGCTAAACCTTATGTTAAACCATACCAACCACCACTTCCTTACTCGAGTAAAATAAGAAAAGAGAGACTTGAAGCCGAGCAATCCAAATTCTTGGATATGTTTAAACAGATAAATGTAAATCTTCCTTTCATTGATGTGATTTCAGGAATGCCTAGATATGCTAAATTCTTGAAAGATCTAATCTCGAATAGAAAGAAAATGGAAGAACTCTCGGCCGTTACTATGAATGCTAATTGTTCTGCAGTGCTGTTGAATAAGATACCAGAAAAACTATCAGATCCAGGAAGTTTCACAATTCCATGTTTTCTGGGAAGTCTTAGTTCAATAGAAGCATTGGCAGACTTAGGTGCTAGTATAAATTTAATGCCGTATTCACTATACGCTAAACTAGACCTTGGAGAATTGAAACCAACAAGAATAAGCATACAACTAGCCGATCGATCAATAAAATATCCTAGAGGGATAATGGATGAAATGTCCCGTTCTTATTGATTAAAAAAGTTCCATATTAATTGATTTCGTTGCGAGGTTTTGACCTCTATATGAGACGTTTTTCAAAGACTGCATTCATTTTTAAAACAAACCATAACCTTTATTTCATAGATAAAGGTTTTAAAAAGCTTTACGTAGATTATCAAATAATGATAATCTAAAATATCCTGTTTACACACGACCATTACATAATGGTTTACAATACAAATATGTTACAACAAAATAAGTTTCTTGAATGCAGTTTTTACACAATATCATACAAGCATGGACTCCAAATCTCGTCCTTATTTAAGTATGCGACAGCGGAAGCTCTTAATAATCACCTGAGAATAAACATGCTTAAAATGTCAACAAAAATGTTGGTGAGTTATAGGTTTAACCTATATATATCAAATCATAATAATAGACCACAAGATTTCATATTTCAATACACATCCCATACATAGAGATAAAAATCATTCATATGGTGAACACCTGGTAACTGACATTAACAAGATGCATATATAAGAATATCCCCATCATTCCGGGACACCATTCGGATATGATATAAATTTCGAAGTACTAAAGCATCCGGTACTTTGGATGGGGTTTGTTAGGCCCAATAGATCTATCTTTAGGATTCGCGTCAATTAGGGTGTCTGTTCCCTAATTCTTAGATTACCAGACTTAATAAAAAGGGGCATATTCGATTTCGATAATTCAACCATAGAATGTAGTTTCACGTACTTGTGTCTATTTTGTAAATCATTTATAAAACCTGCATGTATTCTCATCCCAAAAATATTTGATTTTAAAAGTGAGACTATAACTCACTTTCACAGATTTTTACTTCGTCGGGAAGTAAGACTTGGCCACTGGTTGATTCACGAACCTATAACAATATATACATATATATCAAAGTATGTTCAAAATATATTTACAACACTTTTAATATATTTTGATGTTTTAAGTTTATTAAGTCAGCTGTCCTCGTTAGTAACCTACAACTAGTTATCCACAGTTAGATGTACAGAAATAAATTGATAAATATTATCTTGAATCAATCCACGACCCAGTGTATACGTATCTCAGTATTGATCACAACTCAAACTATATATATTTTGGAATCAACCTCAACCCTGTATAGCTAACTCCAACATTCACATATAGAGTGTCTATAGTTGTTCCGAAATATATATAGATGTTTCGACATGATAGGTCGAAACATTGTATACGTGTCTATGGTATCTCAAGATTACATAATATACAATACAAGTTGATTAAGTTATGGTTGGAATAGATTTGTTACCAATTTTCACGTAGCTAAAATGAGAAAAATTATCCAATCTTGTTTTACCCATAACTTCTTCATTTTAAATCCGGTTTGAGTGAATCAAATTGCTATGGTTTCATATTGAACTCTATTTTATGAATCTAAACAGAAAAAGTATAGGTTTATAGTCGGAAAAATAAGTTACAAGTCATTTTTGTAAAGGTAGTCATTTCAGTCGAAAGAACGACGTCTAGATGACCATTTTAGAAAACATACTTCCACTTTGAGTTTAACCATAATTTTTGGATATAGTTTCATGTTCATAATAAAAATCATTTTCTCAGAATAACAACTTTTAAATCAAAGTTTATCATATTTTTTAATTAACTAACCCAAAACAGCCCGCAGTGTGTTACTACGACGGCGTAAATCCGGTTTTACGGTGTTTTTCGTGTTTCCAGGTTTTAAATCATTAAGTTAGCATATCATATAGATATAGAACATGTGTTTAGTTGATTTTAAAAGTCAAGTTAGAAGGATTAACTTTTGTTTGCGAACAAGTTTAGAATTAACTAAACTATGTTCTAGTGATTACAAGTTTAAACCTTCGAATAAGATAGCTTTATATTTATGAATCGAATGATGTTATGAACGTCATTACTACCTTAAGTTCCTTGGATAAACCTACTAGAAAAGAGAAAAATGGATCTAGCTTCAACGGATCCTTGGATGGCTCGAAGTTTTTGAAGCAGAATCATGACACGAAAACAAGTTCAAGTAAGATCATCACTTGAAATAAGATTGTTATAGTTATAGAAATTCAACCAAAGTTTGAATATGATTATTACCTTGTATTAGAATGATAACCTACTGTAAGAAACAAAGATTTCTTGAGGTTGGATAATCACCTTACAAGATTGGAAGTGAGCTAGCAAACTTGAAAGTGTTCTTGATTTTATGTAACTAGAACTTGTAGAATATATGAAGAACACTTAGAACTTGAAGATAGAACTTGAGAGAGATCAATTAGATGAAGAAAATTGAAGAATGAAAGTGTTTTTAGGTGTTTTTGGTCGTTGGTGTATGGATTAGATATAAAGGATATGTAATTTTGTTTTCATGTAAATAAGTCATGAATGATTACTCATATTTTTGTAATTTTATGAGATATTTCATGCTAGTTGCCAAATGATGGTTCCCACATGTGTTAGGTGACTCACATGGGCTGCTAAGAGCTGATCATTGGAGTGTATATACCAATAGTACATACATCTAAAAGCTGTGTATTGTACGAGTACAAATACGGGTGCATACGAGTAGAATTGTTGATGAAACTGAACGAGGATGTAATTGTAAGCATTTTTGTTAAGTAGAAGTATTTTGGTAAGTGTATTGAAGTCTTTAAAAAGTGTATAAATACATATTAAAACACTACATGTATATACATTTTAACTGAGTCGTTAAGTCATCGTTAGTCGTTACATGTAAGTGTTGTTTTGAAACCTTTAGGTTAACGATCTTGTTAAATGTTGTTAACCCAATGTTTATAATATCAAATGAGATTTTAAATTATTATATTATCATGATATTATCATGTATGAATATCCCTTAATATGATATATATACATTAAATGTCTTTACAACGATAATCGTTACATATATGTCTCGTTTAAAAATCATTAAGTTAGTAGTCTTGTTTTTACATATGTAGTTCATTGTTAATATACTTAATGATATGTTTACTTATCATAGTATCATGTTAACTATATATATATCCATATTTATGTCATCATATAGTTTTTACAAGTTTTAACGTTCGTGAATCACCGGTCAACTTGGGTGGTCAATTGTCTATATGAAACATATTTCAATTAATCAAGTCTTAACAAGTTTGATTGCTTAACATGTTGGAAACATTTAATCATGTAAATATCAATCTCAATTAATATATATAAATATGGAAAAGTTCTGGTCACTACAGTACCTACCCGTTAAATAAATTTCGTCCCGAAATTTTAAGCTGTTGAAGGTGTTGACGAATCTTCTGGAAATAGATGCGGGTATTTCTTCTTCATCTGATCTTCACGCTCCCAGGTGAACTCAGGTCCTCTATGAGCATTCCATCGAACCTTAACAATTGGTATCTTGTTTTGCTTAAGTCTTTTAACCTCACGATCCATTATTTCGACAGGTTCTTCGATGAATTGAAGTTTTTAGTTGATTTGGATTTCATCTAATGGAATAGTGAGATCTTCTTTAGCAAAACATTTCTTCAAATTCGAGACGTGGAAAGTGTTATGTACAGCCGCGAGTTGTTGAGGTAACTCAAGTCGGTAAGCTACTGGTCCGACACGATCAATAATCTTGAATGGTCCAATATACCTTGGATTTAATTTCCCTCGTTTACCAAATCGAACAACGCCTTTCCAAGGTGCAACTTTAAGCATGACCATCTCTCCAATTTCAAATTCTATATCTTTTCTTTTAATGTCAGCGTAGCTCTTTTGTCGACTTTGGGCGGTTTTCAACCGTTGTTGAATTTGGATGATCTTCTCGGTAGTTTCTTGTATAATCTCCGGACCCGTAATCTGTCTATCCCCCACTTCACTCCAACAAATCGGAGACCTGCACTTTCTACCATAAAGTGCTTCAAACGGCGCCATCTCAATGCTTGAATGGTAGCTGTTGTTGTAGGAAAATTCTGCTAACGGTAGATGTCGATCCCAACTGTTTCCGAAATCAATAACACATGCTCGTAGCATGTCTTCAAGCGTTTGTATCGTCCTTTCGCTCTGCCCATCAGTTTGTGGATGATAGGCAGTACTCATGTCTAGACGAGTTCCTAATGCTTGCTGTAATGTCTGCCAGAATCTTGAAATAAATCTGCCATCCCTATCAGAGATAATAGAGATTGGTATTCCATGTCTGGAGACGACTTCCTTCAAATACAGTCGTGCTAACTTCTCCATCTTGTCATCTTCTCTTATTGGCAGAAAGTGTGCTGATTTGGTGAGACGATCAACTATTACCCAAATAGTATGAAAACCACTTGCAGTCCTTGGCAATTTAGTGATGAAATCCATGGTAATGTTTTCCCATTTCCATTCCGGGATTTTGGGTTGTTGAAGTAGACCTGATGGTTTCTGATGCTCAGCTTTGACCTTAGAACACGTCAAACATTCTCCTACGTATTTAGCAACATCGGCTTTCATACCCGGCCACCAAAAATTTTTCTTGAGATCCTTGTACATCTTCCCCGTTCCAGGATGTATTGAGTATCTGGTTTTACGAGCTTCTCTAAGTACCATTTCTCTCATATCTCCAAATTTTGGTACCCAAATCCTTTCAGCCCTATACTGGGTTCCGTCTTCCCGAATATTAAGATGCTTTTCCGATCCTTTGGGTATTTCATCCTTTAAATTTCTCTTTTTTAAAACTCCTTGTTGCGCCTCCTTTATTTGAGTAGTAAGGTTATTATGAATCATTATATTCATAGATTTTACTCGAATGGGTTCTCTGTCCTTCCTGCTCAAGGCATCGGCTACCACATTTGCCTTCCCTGGGTGGTAATGAATCTCAAAGTCGTAATCATTCAATAATTCAATCCACCTACGCTGCCTCATATTCAGTTGTTTCTGATTAAATATGTGTTGAAGACTTTTGTGGTCGGTATATATAATACTTTTAACCCCATATAAGTAGTGTCTCCAAGTCTTTAATGCAAAAACAACCGCGCCTAATTCCAAATCATGCGTCGTATAATTTTGTTCGTGAATCTTCAATTGTCTAGACGCATAAGCAATCACCTTCGTTCGTTGCATTAATACACAACCGAGACCTTGCTTTGATGCGTCACAATAAATCACAAAATCATCATTCCCTTCAGGCAATGACAATATAGGTGCCGTAGTTAGCTTTTTCTTCAATAACTGAAACGCTTTCTCTTGTTCATCATTACATTCAAATTTCTTCCCTTTATGCATTAATGCAGTCAAGGGTTTTGCTATTCTGGAAAAGTCTTGGATGAACCTTCTGTAGTAACCAGCTAGTCCTAAAAACTGGCGTATGTGTTTCGGAGTTTTCGGGGTTTCCCACTTTTCAACAGTTTCTATCTTTGCCGGATCCACCTTAATACCTTCTTTGTTCACTATGTGATCGAGGAATTGAACTTCTTCCAACCAAAATGCACACTTTGAAAACTTAGCGTACAATTCTTCCTTCCTCAATACTTCTAACACCTTTCTCAAATGTTCACCGTGTTCTTGGTCATTCTTTGAGTAAATAAGTATGTCATCAATGAAAACAATGACAAACTTGTCAAGGTATGGTCCACACACTCGGTTCATAAGGTCCATGAACACAGCTGGTGCATTAGTTAAACCAAACGGCATGACCATAAACTCGTAATGACTGTAACGTGTTCTGAAAGCAGTCTTTGGAATATCATCTTCTTTCACCCGCATTTGATGATACCCGGAACGTAAGTCAATCTTTGAATAAACAGACGAGCCTTGTAGTTGATCAAATAAGTCGTCGATTCTCGGTAGTGGGTAGCGGTTCTTGATGGTAAGTTTGTTCAACTCTCGGTAGTCGATACACAACCTGAATGTACCATCTTTCTTCTTGACAAACAAAACAGGAGCTCCCCACGGTGATGTGCTTGGTCGAATGAAACCACGCTCTAAAAGTTCTTGTAATTGGCTTTGCAGTTCTTTCATCTCACTGGGTGCGAGTCTGTAAGGAGCACGAGCTATTGGTGCAGCTCCTGGTACAAGATCTATTTGAAATTCAACGTATCGATGTGGGGGTAATCCCGGTAATTCTTTCAGAAATACATCGGGAAATTCTTTTGCAATGGGAACATCATTGATGCTCTTTTCTTCAGTTTGTACTTTCTTGACGTGTGCTAGAATAGCATAGCAACCTTTTCTTATTAGTTTTTGTGCCTTCAAATTACTAATAAGATGTAGCTTCGTGTTGCCCTTTTCTCCGTACAGCATTAAGGGTTTTCCTTTTTCTCGTATAATGCGAATTGCATTTTTGTAACAAACGATCTCTGCTTTCACTTCTTTCAACCAGTCCATATCGATTATCACATCAAAACTCCCTAACTCTACTGGTATCAAATCAATCTTAAATGTTTCGCTAACTAGTTTAATTTCTCGATTCCGACATATATTATCTGCTGAAATTAATTTACCATTTGCTAATTCGAGTAAAAATTTACTATCCAAAGGCGTCAATGGACAACTTAATTTAGCACAAAAATCTCTACTCATATAGCTTCTATCCGCACCCGAATCAAATAAAACGTAAGCAGATTTATTGTCAATAAGAAACGTACCCGTAACAAGCTCCGGGTCTTCCTGTGCCTCTACCGCATTAATATTGAAAACTCTTCCGCGGCCTTGTCCATTCATGTTCTCCTGGTTCGGGCAATTTCTAATAATGTGGCCCAGTTTTCCACATTTATAACAAACTACATTGGCATAACTTGCTCCGACACTACTTGCTCCGCCATTACTCGTTCCGACACCAATTGTTCCTTTCGTTCTATTAACCCCTGGTCCGTAGACCTCACACTTCGCCGCGCTATGACCATTTCTTTTACACTTGTTGCAAAATTTGGTGCAGAACCCCGAGTGATACTTTTCACACCTTTGGCATAGCTGCTTCTGATTGTTGTTGTTGTTGTTGTTGCGGTTATTATTGTTGTTGGGATGATTGTTGTAGTTGCTGTTGTTGTTGTTGTTGTTGTTGTTGTTGTTGTTGTTGTTGTTGTTGTTGGGCCGTTTGTTGTAGTTGCGATTGATGTTGCGATTATTGGGATAATTGTTGCGATTATTGTTGTAATTGCTGTTGTTGTTGTATTGGTGATTCTTATCACCGTTTTCCTCCCACTTTCTTTTGACTTGCTTCACATTGGCCTCTTCAGCAGTCTGTTCTTTAATTCTTTCTTCAATCTGGTTCACTAGTTTGTGAGCCATTCTACATGCTTGTTGTATGGAGGCGGGCTCGTGTGAACTTATATCTTCTTGGATTCTTTCCGGTAATCCTTTCACAAACGCGTCGATCTTCTCTTCCTCATCTTCGAATGCTCCCGGACACAATAGGAACAATTCTGTGAATCGTCTTTCGTACGTGGTAATATCAAATCCTTGGGTTCGTAACCCTCTAAGTTCTGTCTTGAGCTTATTGACCTCAGTTCTGGGACGGTACTTCTCGTTCATCAAGTGCTTGAATGCTGACCACGGTAGTGCGTACGCATCGTCTTGTCCCACTTGCTCTAGATAGGTATTCCACCATGTTAACGCAGAACCTGTGAAGGTATGCGTAGCGTACTTCACTTTGTCCTCTTCAGTATACTTACTTATGGCAAACACCGATTCGACCTTCTCGGTCCACCGTTTCAATCCGATCGGTCCTTCGGTTCCATCAAATTCCAAAGGTTTGCAGGCAGTGAATTCTTTGTAGGTGCATCCTACACGATTTCCTGTACTGCTAGATCCAAGGTTATTGTTGGTATGTAGCGCAGCCTGTACTGCGGCTATGTTTGAAGCTAGAAAAGTACGGAATTCCTCTTCATTCATATTCACGGTGTGTCGAGTAGTCGGTGCCATTTCCTTCAAAATAGTCAAATGGAACAAGTTAATCATACAGAATATTAAGAGTAGTTAATAGTATTTCGTAGCATAATATGAACTCATTTATAAAAGCTTTTTCTTCATATTAGCGTTTTATAAGTTTAAATTCGGGTAGTACCTACCCGTTAAGTTCATACTTAGTAGCTAATATACAATTCAACTACTACAATTCTATATGAAAAATTGATTATAATAATATTTCGCGTTCAAACTTTTACACAATATTTTACAAACTTACAATATCGCTTATTTTACATATAACATGAAATATAGCACACAATAAATTTGATACAAGATGGTTGTGAAGATAATTCTAGCTAGTACACAAGTCGTTCAGCAAAGGCAATAAAGACACGTAATTCATACGTCCAGAAACAAGTCATGCATTCTGGTTTTACCAGGATTACTTCCCATCCTTGGTCTTGTGGAACATAACCGTTATGGCCGTTGATAAGACAGCGTGTTGTAACCTCGTCAAAGGGATGAGGGTTACGTAATGTCCAACAGTCCCGTAACAATCTAAAAACCTCATTTCTTACCCCAATTACCGACTCCGTCACTTGTGGAAACGTTTTGTTTAATAGTTGTAGCCCGATGTTCTTGTTCTCACTTTAGTGAGAAGCGAACATTACTAATCCGTAAGCATAACATGCTTCTTTATGTTGCATGTTAGCCGCTTTTTCTAAATCACGAAGTCCAATATTCGGATATATTGAGTCAAAATAATTTCTTAACCCATTGCGTAAAATAGCATTTGGGTTCCCCGCAATATATGCGTCAAAGTAAACACATCGTAACTTATGGATTTCCCAATGTGATATCCCCCATCTTTCGAACGAAAGCCTTTTATAAACCAAGGCATTCTTGGAACGTTCTTCGAATGTCTTACAAACTGATCTCGCCTTAAATAGTTGTGCCGAAGAATTCTGACCGACTCTAGACAAGATTTCATCAATCATGTCTCCGGGTAGGTCTCTTAAAATATTGGGTTGTCTATCCATTTTGTGTTTTTATACTGTAAAATAGACAAGAGTTAGATTCATAAAAAAAAAAATACTTATTAATACAAGCAATTTTTACATATATCATAAAGCATAAGCACACTATATTACATATATTACACCACACGAATACAACTATCTTATTCCGACTCGCTTGTTTCTTCTTCTTCGGTTTTGGTTCGTTTTGCCAAGTTTCTAGGGATATATGATGTTCCCCTAATACGAGCCGTCGTTTTCCACATTGGTTTAGAAAAACCTGGTGGTTTAGAGGTTCCCGGGTCATTGTTACAACTTAAGGACTTTGGGGGTTGACGATACATATAAAGTTCATCGGGGTTGGAATTAGATTTCTTTATTTTTATGCCCTTTCCCTTATTATTTTCTTTTGCCTTTTTAAATTCAGTTGGGGTAATTTCTATAACATCATCGGAATTCTCGTCGGAATCCGATTCATCGGAGAATTGGTAATCCTCCCAATATTTTGCTTCCTTGGCGGAAACACCATTGACCATAATTAACCTTGGTCGGTTGGTTGAGGATTTTCTTTTACTTAACCGTTTTATTATTCCCCCCACCGGTTCTATTTCTTCATCCGGTTCCGATTCTTCTTCCGGTTCCGATTCTTCTTCCGGTTCCGACTCTTCTTCCGGTTCCTCTTCGGGAACTTGTGAATCAGTCCACGAATCATTCCAATTTACATTTGACTCTTCATTATTATTAGGTGAGTCAATGGGACTTGTTCTAGAGGTAGACATCTATCACATAATATCAAACGCGTTAAGAGATTAATATATCACATAATATTCACATGTTAAAAATATATAGTTTCCAAAAAAATTTGTTAAGCAATCATTTTTCAAGTAAACACGGTCGAAGTCCAGACTCACTAATGCATCCTAACAAACTCGATAAGACACACTAATGCAAAATTCTGGTTCTCTAAGACCAACGCTCGGATACCAACTGAAATGTCCCGTTCTTATTGATTAAAAACGTTCCATATTAATTGATTTCGTTGCGAGGTTTTGACCTCTATATGAGACGTTTTTCAAAGACTGCATTCATTTTTAAAACAAACCATAACCTTTATTTCATAGATAAAGGTTTTAAAAAGCTTTACGTAGATTACCAAATAATAATAATCTAAAATATCCTGTTTACACACGACCATTACATAATGGTTTACAATACAAATATGTTACAACAAAATAAGTTTCTTGAATGCAGTTTTTACACAATATCATACAAGCATGGACTCCAAATCTCGTCCTTATTTAAGTATGCGACAGCGGAAGCTCTTAATAATCACCTGAGAATAAACATGCTTAAAATGTCAACAAAAATGTTGGTGAGTTATAGGTTTAACCTATATATATCAAATCATAATAATAGACCACAAGATTTCATATTTTAATACACATCCCATACATAGAGATAAAAATCATTCATATGGTGAACACCTGGTAACCGACATTAACAAGATGCATATATAAGAATATCCCCATCATTCCGGGACACCCTTCGGATATGATATAAATTTCGAAGTACTAAAGCATCCGGTACTTTGGATGGGGTTTGTTAGGCCCAATAGATCTATCTTTAGGATTCGCGTCAATTAGGGTGTCTGTTCCCTAATTCTTAGATTACCAGACTTAATAAAAAGGGGCATATTCGATTTCGATAATTCAACCATAGAATGTAGTTTCACGTACTTGTGTCTATTTTGTAAATCATTTATAAAACCTGCATGTATTCTCATTCCAAAAATATTAGATTTTAAAAGTGGGACTATAACTCACTTTCACAGATTTTTACTTCGTCGTGAAGTAAGACTTGGCCACTGGTTGATTCACGAACCTATAACAATATATACATATATATCAAAGTATGTTCAAAATATATTTACAACACTTTTAATATATTTTGATGTTTTAAGTTTATTAAGTCACCTGTCCTCGTTAGTAACCTAGAACTAGTTGTCCACAGTTAGATGTACAGAAATAAATCGATAAATATTATCTTGAATCAATCCACGACCCAGTGTATACGTATCTCAGTATTGATCACAACTCAAACTATATATATTTTGGAATCAACCTCAACCCTGTATAGCTAACTCCAACATTCACATATAGAGTGTCTATAGTTGTTCCGAAATATATATAGATGTGTCGACATGATAGGTCGAAACATTGTATACGTGTCTATGGTATCTCAAGATTACATAATATACAATACAAGTTGATTAAGTTATGGTTGGAATAGATTTGTTACCAATTTTCACGTAGCTAAAATGAGAAAAATTATCCAATCTTGTTTTACCCATAACTTCTTCATTTTAAATCCGTTTTGAGTGAATCAAATTGCTATGGTTTCATATTGAACTCTATTTTATGAATCTAAACAGAAAAAGTATAGGTTTATAGTCAGAAAAATAAGTTACAAGTCATTTTTGTAAAGGTAGTCATTTCAGTCGAAAGAACGACGTCTAGATGACCATTTTAGAAAACATACTTCCACTTTGAGTTTAACCATAATTTTTGGATATAGTTTCATGTTCATAATAAAAATCATTTTCACAGAATAACAACTTTTAAATCAAAGTTTATCATATTTTTTAATTAACTAACCCAAAACAGCCCGCGGTGTTACTACTACGGCTTAAATCCGGTTTTACGGTGTTTTTCGTGTTTCCAGGTTTTAAATCATTAAGTTAGCATATCATATAGATATAGAACATGTGTTTAGTTGATTTTAAAAGTCAAGTTAGAAGGATTAACTTTTATTTGCGAACAAGTTTAGAATTAACTAAACTATGTTCTAGTGATTACAAGTTTAAACCTTCGAATAAGATAGCTTTATATGTATGAATTGAATGATGTTATGAATGTCATTACTACCTTAAGTTCCTTGGATAAACCTACTGGAAAAGAGAAAAATGGATCTAGCTTCAACGGATCCTTGGATGGCTCGAAGTTCTTGAAGCAGAATCATGACACGAAAACAAGTTCAAGTAAGATCATCACTTGAAATAAGATTGTTATAGTTATAGAAATTGAACCAAAGTTTGAATATGATTATTACCTTGTATTAGAATGATAACCTACTGTAAGAAACAAAGATTTCTTGAGGTTGAATGATCACCTTACAAGATTGGAAGTGAGCTAGCAAACTTGAAAGTATTCTTGATTTTATGTAACTAGAACTTGTAGAATATATGAAGAACACTTAGAACTTGAAGATAGAACTTGAGAGAGATCAATTAGATGAAGAAAATTGAAGAATGAAAGTGTTTGTAGGTGTTTTTGGTCGTTGGTGTATGGATTAGATATAAAGGATATGTAATTTTGTTTTCATGTAAATAAGTCATGAATGATTACTCATATTTTTGTAATTTTATGAGATATTTCATGCTAGTTGCCAAATGATGGTTCCCACATGTGTTAGGTGACTCACATGGGCTGCTAAGAGCTGATCATTGGAGTGTATATACCAATAGTACATACATCTAAAAGCTGTGTATTGTACGAGTACGAATACGGGTGCATACGAGTAGAATTGTGGATGAAACTGAACGAGGATGTAATTGTAAGCATTTTTGTTAAGTAGAAGTATTTTGATAAGTGTATTGAAGTCTTTCAAAAGTGTATAAATACATATTAAAACACTACATGTATATACATTTTAACTGAGTCGTTAAGTCATCGTTAGTCGTTACATGTAAGTGTTGTTTTGAAACCTTTAGGTTAACGATCTTGTTAAATGTTGTTAACCCAATGTTTATAATATCAAATGAGATTTTAAATTATTATATTATCATGTATGAATATCCCTTAATATGATATATATACATTAAATGTCTTTACAACGATAATCGTTACATATATGTCTCGTTTAAAAATCATTAAGTTAGTAGTCTTGTTTTTACATATGTAGTTCATTGTTAATATACTTAATGATATGTTTACTTATCATATTATCATGTTAACTATATATATATCCATATAAATGTCATCATATAGTTTTTACAAGTTTTAACGTTCGTGAATCACCGGTCAACTTGGGTGGTCAATTGTCTATATGAAACATATTTCAATTAATCAAGTCTTAACAAGTTTGATTGCTTAACATGTTGGAAACATTTAATCATGTAAATATCAATCTCAATTAATATATATAAACATGGAAAAGTTCGAGTCACTACAATGGAGAACATGCTAGTTAAAGTTGGTACTTTAGTATTTCCAGTAGATTTTGTTGTTCTAGACATGGAAGAAGATTCTCAAGTTCCTCTCATATTAGGAAGACCATTCTTAAACACGGCTAAAGCAATGATAGACGTGTTTGGTAGGAAACTGACCCTAAGTATAGAGGACGAGAGTGTTACCTTTTCAGTTGATAGATCAATGCAACAACCGCAATCTGCAGATGATACATGCTATTATATTCAAACTATAGATTCACATGCAGAATTGTTAGAAGAATTTCGAGAATTACAAGGAACAGGAGAATGTTCTTTAGGAGAAGGAACCGAACCAATTGATGAAAATAAAATGTTAGCTACACTAATGGCTAATGGATATGAACCAACAACAGAAGAAATTCAAATGCTAAAAGAAGAAGACAGATATCGATACAAATCATCGATAGAAGAACCTCCGACATTAGAGTTAAAGCCACTTTCAAACCATTTGGAATATGCTTATTTACATGGTGAATCTGAATTACCTGTAATAATATCGTCTTCTCTTACTGAAAATGAAAAATCTCAACTCATTTCTGTGCTGAAAGCTCATAAACCAGCTATTGCATGGAAGATTCATGATATTAAAGGAATAAGTCCTTCGTATTGCACACATAAAATCCTTATGGAAGAAGGTCATAAAACATATGTGCAACGCCAATGAAGACTAAATCCTAATATGCAAGATGTTGTTAAGAAGGAAATTATTAAACTGCTTGATGCAGGTTTAATTTATCCAATTTCTGATAGTCCATGGGTAAGCCCAGTTCAATGCGTACCTAAGAAGGGTGGCATGACTGTCATTACAAATGAGAAAAATGAGCTTATTCCTACTAGGACTGTAACAGGATGGCGTGTTTGTATTGATTATAGAAAATTAAATGACGCCACCAGAAAAGATCACTTTCCCTTACCTTTTATTGATCAAATGTTGGAAAGATTAGCCGGAAATAGTTACTATTGTTTTCTTGATGGTTTTTCCGGATATTTTCAAATTCCAATAGCACCCGAAGACCAAGAGAAAACCACATTCACGTGCCCTTATGGTACTTTTGCTTACAAACGCATGCCATTTGGACTTTGCAACGCCCCTGCAACCTTTCAAAGGTGCATGATGGCGATTTTTCACGACATGATAGAAGAATGCATGGAAGTTTTCATGGATGACTTTTCAGTCTTCGGTGATACTTTTGAATCATGTCTAATTAATCTTGAACGAATGCTTATTAGATGCGAACAATCAAATCTAGTACTTAATTGGAAGAAATGCCATTTCATGGTTAAAGAAGGCATCGTTCTGGGTCATAAAATTTCAAAGGAAGGAATTGAAGTGGATAGAGCTAAAGTAGATGTAATTGCTAAACTTCCACATCCCACCAATGTTAGAGGAGTTAGGAGTTTTCTAGGGCATGCCGGTTTTTACCGACATTTCATAAAAGATTTTTCTAAAATTGCCACTCCTATGAATAAACTCCTAGAAAAGGATGCTCCATTCATCTTTTCAGATGAATGTATCAAATATTTTAATATTCTTAAAGAGAAACTCACTAATGTGCCGATCATGATAACTCCAAATTGGAATCTACCATTTGAACTTATGTGCGATGCAAGTGATTTTGCAATGGGAGCCGTTTTAGGACAAAGGATTGAAAAACGATTTCAACCTATATATTATGCTAGTAAGACGTTACAAGGAGCACAAACAAATTACACAATTACTGAAAAAGAACTCCTTGCTATTGTCTTTGCTTTTGACAAATTTCGATCATATCCCGTTCTAGCTAAAACGGTGGTCTATACCGACCATTCTGCTCTTAGATACTTATTTTCGAAACAAGATGCTAAACCAAGATTAATCCGTTGGATCTTACTCTTACAAGAGTTCGATATTGAAATCCGAAATAAAAGAGGAGCAGAAAATCTCGCCGCTGATCATCTTTCTCGTCTTGAAAATCCCGAATTAGAAGTTCTAAATGAATCAACCATACAAGACAACTTTCCTGATGAATATCTATTGAAGATAGATTATAATGAAATTCTATGGTTTGCAGACTATGCAAACTACTTAGTATGTGGATTCCTTGAAAAAGGATTATCGTACCAAAAACGAAAAAAATTCTTTAGTGATATAAAACACTATTTCTGGGAAGATCCACATTTGTTTAAAAGTTGTCCCGATGGAATAATACGCCGATGTGTATTCGGAGATGAAGCTAGTAAAATATTAAACCATTGTCACACAGGACCAACAGGAGGGCATTATGGGCCTCAACTAACAGCAAGAAAAGTTTATGATGCTGGATTCTATTGGCCTACAATTTACAAAGACGCACACCTTCTTTGCAAATCCTGTGATGCATGTCAAAGGGCCGGAAAAATAAGTCAACGTGATGAAATGCCACAAAATGTCATTCAAGTATGTGAAGTATTTGACATTTGGGGTATTGACTTTATGGGTCCATTTCCAAAATCTCATAATAATCTCTATATTCTTGTAGCCATTGATTATGTATCTAAATGGGCGGAAGCACAAGCTCTCCCAACTAACGATGCACGAGTTGTAGTCAACTTTTTAAAACATCTTTTTGCAAGGTTTGGAACACCGGAAGCTTTAATAAGTGATCGGGGTACTCATTTATGTAATAATCAACTTGAGAAAGTTCTCAAAAGATATGGAGTAACTCATAAAATCTCCACCGCTTATCATCCACAGACAAGTGGACAAGTTGAAAATACCAACCGAGCTTTAAAACGTATTCTAGAGAAAACCGTAGGATCAAATCCGAAGAAATGGTCCATTAAATTGGAGGATGCACTCTGGGCTTTTAGAACAGCCTACAAAACTCCAATTGGAACCACACCTTTTAGACTCGTTTATGGAAAAGCATGTCATCTTCCAGTAGAAATTGAACACAAAGCATTTTGGGCTTTGAAGACATGTAATCATGATTTACATGAAGCTGGACGTCTACGGTTAAGTCAACTAAAAGAATTAGAAGAATTAAGACATGAAGCATACGAAAATTCGTTAATCTATAAGGATAGAACGAAGAAATGGCATGATAAAAGAATCAGAAGTTCAAAAGAATTTAAAGAAGGAGACAGAGTTCTTCTTTTCAATTCACGATTCAAGCTATTCCCTGGAAAATTGAAATCAAGATGGTCTGGACCATTCATAGTCAAAAGAGTTTTCCCATACGGAACGATAGAATTAATAAATTCAAATGGGATTGAATTTAAGGTTAATGGTCACAGAGTTAAACATTACATAGATAGTCCAATGGAAGTTGACAACGAAGTTAATCACAATTTCGACACCACAGCTAACTAAGTATGGGGAGAATCAAGTCTTTTAAAGGATAATATGTATTTCTGTTAGAGTTAGATTTTCTGTTTTCGTGTAGTTCTCGAAAATGGAAGCCGGATGGTCTTTCCCTAGCAGACCCTAAAGAACTAGTCTTCTCCCCCCATTCTGAATTTTTATTTTTTTTAGGTTTTTACGAAATGAAGACTTCCAGTGAACTAAACCATGGTCTAATGCTACACGCTTTAATTACTCAACGTAATAATGACACACTTCCGAGTGAACTGGTATCAGTAATCAGAGAAAAATTGGACGGAGTAAGAAAAGAATCCAGATGCGAAAATAATAAGTTACAATTTGGTAAAGGAAAATCAAAATCCGCAGCGAAAAGAAGAGCACGACACCTTGAAAGATGTCACAAATGCGGAAAATGGTCACACGAAGGTAAATGTTCAAATAATCAAACTTATTCAAACACCGAATTTGTTACTTTATGCAGAGATGGACCGTTCATATGTTTAGAAGAAAAATCGATGAATGCTCGAGGTTACGCCTATGTAGCCATGGAAAATTAATTAGTCCGACTATCTTATGAGTGGGCTAGAGCATATCACTAAGAAATCTATTTCTCACAGGTAAGTTTGTACAGTTTTATTATTTTTATTTTTATTTTTATTTTTAACTTTTTGATAATAAACGCTAATTTGTTCGCTATAAAGTATTAAATTGATATTCGATAAAATTAGGTCTTGCGACCGAAATTATTGATATCATACAAAAATTTATTACATCACTGCGAAATTTAACGTTTATTCTTAAGGTATAAATATCTTTAATCAATCAACCCAAAATATTTCAAAAATTCGTCATGAGTTAAATTAGGTCATGGAACTGAAATTACTTAACCTAAAAGAGGGGCGCATATTTTTGATAATATTTGATTGATTAAAGTGGGATAAAAGCCAAAAAGATTTTTAATTTTATTTTTACCATGTTTTTTTATTTAATATATAAATATTAAATTAATTTTGTAAACTTCTTTAAAATTGTAAATATTTGAAAAATTAATATTTTTAATATAAGTTTGTATGTATAAAAATAAAAATATAATATAAGTTTGGTGTGAATTTTTAATTTTTAAAATATGAATTTTTAATTTTATGCATTTTAAATTTAAGTTTGGTGTGAATTTAAAAACAAAAATTTACTTTATTCCGCTAAGTTAAAAATTTGATTTTTAAAATTCATCGTGAGTTGAAGACTAGGTCGTTGAACCGAAATTGCTTTACCCGAGGGAGGGACGAGAACTTTTATTATCATTATTTTTAATCTTATTGAATTAAAATATGACAAAAACATTAAAAAAAACCCAAAAATCTTTACTTTTAAAAATCGCGCATTAAATTGACAAATTTTGAAATTTTTTCGAGGGACAGACTAGGACAACGATCCGAAACGCCCTCGCTTCTAAAGTCAAAACAAAATTTTTAGAATTTTATTAATTATATGTTTTATTAGTTCTAAGGTTTTTATATATAAAAAAAAAAGAAGCCCAGAACACTCTACCCGGGACTCCATGCGATCGCATGGAGTTAGGCCTTTGCAGCCATGCGATCGCATGGACCTGTATTTCAGGCCTGATACAAGCAGTCAGCGGGTCTGTCTTCTTCACAAAACACACACATATTCGAACCAACCCCAAAATCACCTCTAAAATTCGCAATTTTTCACCGTAATTCGTCATTTTTCTTGCTCTAATCATGCCTAGATTCTCATTCTTCAGCAAAAAGGTAAAAATTACACCCCTAAACTCATAAATTTCCTAGTTTTTGTGATAATTACCAATATTTTACCTAATGCAATTTTGTTAATTTCTAGTGTAATTAGTGTTAAATTGTTAGTATTTATGCATGTATAACCTAGATTGATGCTATTTAACATGATTTGAAGCCAAAAACTTCAAAATTTTTAGAAATTTAGGGTTTGTGTTCTTGAGTAATTTGGGGCTTTTTGATATAAACAGGTTATGGCCGATTTTTGTCATGAATTATTGCTAAATTGAGTAGTGTAACATGTTTAGGTAGTTAAATGATCCAAACATTGATCCTAAACATGATTTTTGGAGATTAAAGTGGACTTTTTAAGTCCAAAATTCATGAACTTGATTAATTTGATATATTTGCCATTTGAGACTTGTTTAATTGTTAGTAATGACTATTTTGACATGTTATTTTAGTTAAATGCTTATGAACTTTGTCTACATTTTCATATGTGCTTATTTGAAAAAGTGTAGAATTGTGAAAATGTGTATAAGTTTAATTTTGATTTAACATGTTATTGTGATTGTTTTAAGTTGTTATTTTGCTAACACTAATGCATATTTAGATACACAAATTTTGTGTTTAATGTGTTTTGCAGAAAGCCGACACTGGAGGTTCAGGCTCATCATCATCTAGACAACCTGCTCCAGCACCAGAACCAGAACAAGAAATGCAACACGAGCCAGAACCTGAACAACAACCACAACAGGAACCACAACAACAGCCTGATCAACACGTACCTTATTATGATCCGGTACAGTTTGTTAATAAATTCATCGTATTCCCGATGAGGCCGCCAGTAGAATACCCCAACGATTCCTGAGCACACTTTGCATCCTAATCTGAGATTTGATAGAAGATGGAGAGATTACGAGACATATCAAAGGAACAAATTCAAATTGGTAACAAAAAATGTAGAGGTGCTAAGGGTAATCGATTGGAATCCTTTGGAAACGGTCCATCTAGCTGACCGTGTTAGACAGCATTTGGTTCAGAGGTACGGGAACTCTTCTTTTACAGATTGGGAACGTCTTTTCACCATTCGTAGACCTGTATATAAGGAATGGTGTGTTAAATTGATGAGTACTGTATCACTTGATACAAATATAGTTAGAATAGATGATAGAAGATTTCTTAGGTTTATCCTTGGCGGTAGGATGTACAGAATGTCCATGCTAGACATGGCCAGGGCTTTACAGATATATACTCCTGGTGAGTTGCTACTACCCGGTTGTACAAATTTGATTCATTATGGTGAAAGGGTAGATAGCAACTTTGACGCTGACGCCATTTGGAGGCGTATGTCACATTTTGATGTTTTTACACGAGCGGGAGGACACTCCTATACACATATTGACAGAGCCGAGCTTCATGTGATTCATAGATTTTTGGCTAACTCGATTACACAGAGAGGTCACAATAAGGAAAAAATGACCTTACATGATTTATTCTACCTAAAGTGTATTCGGGATCCAAGAAGCTTTATCAATATCCCTTACTGTGTTGGTTTTTATTTATCTAAAATGGTAGAGGGAATGCAGGATGGGAGTATAATAGGAGGAGGTATTTTTGTTACTCTCATTGGAGAGTATTTAGGTGTTGATAGGAACCAAGGGGGTCCATTACAGCTTTGTAGAGAACAGGTTGAGCCTTTAAGATTGAAAGTTTATGTGGGTGCTAAGGTATTGAAAAGTAGACGCAACCAGGCAGTACCCTATGAGGGCCCTCATCCACAGGTAGAAAGAGGCTCAGAAGAAGAAATGGAGGAAGCGGAAGACATTAGGGATGTCTTTCGAGATGCTATTCTTGACGTCCACGTTCGTATAGATGAGGAATCAATGACAAATGCGGCCAGACATAGTATGTACGAGCAGTGGAACTCTGAGCGAGTATACGAGGATTATAGGTGACGCCAACACGATAGATGGTTAGTTCATCATCACCAAATCATGAGCCAGCTATTATATCAGGTACCAAATAATTACGTGCCTACTCGACCTGCTTATTTTCTGCCACACAGCCCCGAGATCTGACCACCCTTTAACCGGTATGACTATAATCAAGCCTATCAGGACACCTATAACCAACAATGGAACCCACCTGACGAGATGAACTGGAACCCCTATCCAGACTGATTTGGTTCCATTTGTTATTTTTATGATTTTTATGTTTTTATCTTTTTACTTTTTCATATTTAAACTTATGTTATTGGATATATTTATGTAATTTTTATCATTTTTATTATTATTGTGTACTAATATTTAACATTTAGGATTTGAAAGTGGGATATTAAGTCCCATTTCAAATTGCCATGCATGTTTATATTTGTATGTATGTATATTGTCAATTGTGCAAAACAGGGTAAAATAGCGCATTTTCAAAGACCGGCATTAAGTTCAGCAAAAGCTAGTACTTTTGACGACAAAACGAAAAACAAATGTGATGTAACAACAAGATGGAATGAACAAATGATGTGCACCATTTATCATTCAGCAAACAAACGCCAATATGTTTGGAAACTTTGGTAAAATTTAATCATTTTTCTACGATAATCTCCCTCAATAATTTAAATTGTTACTGATTTCTTGCAAATGAGGGCATTGGAAGATCTTAAGTGTGGGAAGGGGTTAAAATCTTTCGGATTTTAAAATTTTTTAACTTAAAACACTTGGTTACCATTAAAAATACTAGTAAAGCAGTAGTTGTATTAGAATCTAGTGCTCTCTGATAATAAAGAACAGCTCTAGTCTTATATACTGACTACCCAATTCTAGTAAAATTTTCAAAATTTCCAATTAAATGAATTCAAAATCATGTTTATACATATTTATGAACGATAAAACTAGGTGTTAACACCGAAATTATTGTTACCTCGAAAAGGACATAAATTGAGAAACAAACCAAAATGTTAGAATTCATTTAAAATGGAATAGAGGACAATAAAAAGGCAAATAAAAGAAAATAAAAGCCAAGTGTGGGAAAATTTACCAAGTTATTTTAAACATATGTCACATATTTTTGTACAAATAACTGAAGATACTTTTGCTTTGGACTAAAATAAAAAGTTTTACCCGATTTACTGTAAGAAAGATGGATCTACACGATGAATCAATTCCATCATTAAAAGGAAGTAAAGTCTTCCGAAAAAGACACGCGCTTCTTGATTTAGGTCATGAAGTTTTCGTCTAGACCAACTGTAGGTTGACGAAAAATCTAGAAAAGTCATCTCTAAAATCAGCAGGAAATCCACGGACCTCAGCATCAAACAGGGTCGCCAAGTGGTCATACTTATCCTAACCATGAGAGGATCTGTCTTGTAAAATGGGGAGGACGCCGTGTAAATTAGCTGGAAAAGACTAATGAATCAGATCCCCAGAAAGGATAATCTCCTTAAAAGATCAATCAGCTTTTAAGCCTGATATTACTCAATCCTAGAGATTGACCTTAAAGATTGAGAATTACAAACTCATGGAATTCGATGATATCTAAACTCGAGCTTGAATGAGAAAATATTTTGATCAAAATTACAAACCGATTTGTTTTCTAAAAACCCATTTTCAATGCGTTCATTACCATTGAACGTAAAATCCTAAGAATTCACCTGGAATTCATTAGGTCACCTAAACCAAATCGGGTGTCAACCGTAAGAACGGTGGTTGCATAGCATGGTCAAAGACAGGACCTTGTGCCAGACCGAAAAACCATAAGGGTGAGCTTTACTATTGCTCCTACCAAGGATAGTAATTGCATCTGACACGTTATATACCATAATTAAAAGCATGTCAGGGGACATTGCCTTAACAGTTGATTGTTCAACGCTTTCCTTTACAACCGGACGGTAGTTTACCGAAAGGTAATATACGGAGCAAGTATACTAGACGTGTTGCTTTCCCAATACAAGGTTAGCAAGTGGGTGACACAAAACCACAAGTTTTGAGCTAAAATTTTCAAATCTGAAACCCACCAAACCCACAAAAACAATTTGCAAACACCGGTGAAGGGTTATTCCGGAAAAATTATCTAGGGTAAAAACTAGATTGAATTTTCAAAAAGATCAAATGTTTTCATAAAGATCCAATTTCCTTAAGGATCTAAATTTTCATAGTAATGTGGGACTGTAAACCACATCGTTACTACCATTGTTTATACCGCCGTATAGAAATCACTGATGTACAAAGTGTGAAGAATAAAGAAGTGATTCAAGTATGTTTTTATTCAAGACTATATTGCTTGAGGACAAGCAATGCTCAAGTGTGGGAATATTTTATAATGCTAAAAACGAACATATATTTCATAGCATTATCCCTCAAGAAAGACAAGCTTTTAGTTGCAATTGTTCTAATTACAAGTGATATTCGTTTAAATAATAAAAGGTGAAGACAAAAGACAGACTCGACGAATTGAAGACGCAAACGATCAAAAAGCTCAAAAGTACAAAATACAATCAAAGAGGTTCCAATTATTGATAAGAAACGTCTCAAAATTACAAGAGTACAAGACGCAAAACGCAAAGTACAAGATATTAAATTATTCGCAAGTACGTTCAAAAATCCGGAACCGGGACCAGAGTCAACTCTCAATGCTCGACGCAACGGACTAAAAATTATAAGTCAACTATGCACATGAATATAATATAATATATAATTAATTCTTAAAATTAATATATATATTATATTATATTATATAAACAATCGGCAGAAGAAAACAACCACATGTGACTCTCCCCAGCTGGCCATGCGATCGCATGGCCTTGAAGGGCAAAGCTCATGCGATCGCATGAGGCCCTTTTCCAGCCCACATGCCTATAAAAGTCGCAGTTTGGTGCATCAAAAATCAAATATAATCCATCCAACTCTCTCAACGATATATATATATATATATATATATATATATATATATATATATATATATATATATATATATATATATATATATTATATTTTAATTTTAATTTTAATTTTAATTTCTAATAATAAGGGTATGTTAGCGAATGTTGTAAGGGTGTAAGTCGAAATTCTGTCCATGTAACGCTAAGCTATTTTTAATCATTGTAAGTTATGTTCAACCTTTTTACATTAATGTCTCTTAGCTAAATTATTATTATACTTATTTAAGCTGAAGTAATCATGATGTTGGGCTAAAAATACTAAAATTGGGTAATTGGGCTTTGTACTATAATTGGGGTTTGGACAAAAGAACGACACTTGTGGAAATTAGACTATGGGCTATTAATGGGCTTTATATTTGTTTAACTAAATGATAGTTTGTTAATTTTAATATGAAGATTCACAATTGGGCGTACATATAAATAACCATATACACTCAATCGGACACGATGGGCGGGGTATTTATATGTACGAATAATCGTTCATTTAACCGGACACGGGAATGGATTAATAGTCTATGGAATTATTAAAACAGGGGTGAAATTATGTACAAGGACACTTGGCGTAATTGTTAACAAAGTATTAAAACCTTGGGTTACACGCAGTCGATATCCTGGTGCAATTATTAAACAAAGTAATAAAACCTTGTTACAGTTTAAGTCCCCAATTAGTTGGAATATTTAACTTCGGGTATAAGGATAATTTGATGAGGACACTCGCACCTTAAATTTATGACCGATGGACTGTTATGGACAAAAACCAGACGGACATATTGAATAATCCAGGACAAAGGACAATTAACCCATGGGCATAAAACTAAAATCAACACGTCAAACATCATGATTACGGAAGTTTAAATAAGCATAATTCCTTTATTTTCATATTTAATTGCACTTTTAATTATCGCACTTTTATTTATTGTATTTGTATTTAATTGCACTTTTAATTATTGTAGTTTTTAATTATCGCAAGTTTATTTTATCGCACTTTTATTATTCGCAATTTCATTATCGTTATTTACTTTACATTTTTAAATTAAGTTGTATTTATATATTTTTACATTAGGTTTTAACTGCGACTAAAGTTTTTAAAATCGACAAACCGGTCATTAAACGGTAAAAACCCCCCTTTTATAATAATAATATTACTTATAAATATTTGTGTTTTTTTTATAAATTAAAACTAATATAGCGTTAAGCTTTGTTTAAAGATTTTCCTGTGGAACGAACCGGACTTACTAAAAACTACACTACTGTATGATTAGGTACACTGCCTATAAGTGTTGTAGCAAGGTTTAGTTATATCCGTTCTATAAATAAATAAATATCTTGTGTAAAATTGTATCATATTTAATAGTTTTTCCTAGTAAAATATAAGCTATTTCATATACACCTCTACGCACATCATGGGTCAAACTTGTATTGAACTTAATTAATGGCCTTTGTGCCTTTTGTAAACATTTAAATTGATGTACGTTTAAATGGAAATGTGGAATGGTTTACATATTTAATTGGCGCGTAAATGTGTACCAAAAAAAAATATTTTATCGTATGGAAATGCGGGTTGGTTTGTTTCAAGTGGCATCAGAGCATGGTCTAAGGGATTTAGGCGACTTGAGATAGGTGCCTAGACTTGGACTTTATTGTGTGAACGCTTTATGCGGGACTTGTAGGACTTTGGGTCCAATCGGGATGTGTTAATGCTTTGGTTTACGTGAACTAACCTTGTACTAATTGTTTTTGTATTGTGTTTAGCAATCATCAAGCGAGACGGACGTTGTACTAGCGAGTTAATGCGATGTGCTCGCGTAACAATGATTAGCTACCGTTGTTACGGGTGCAAATCGTGTTGAACGAGTAATGTACGACGATTGTCGAGTAGGATGGAGTAGTGTGGTGTACATGTATATACTTACGTGTTATGTCTTTTCGTTACATGGTTTAACCTATTCCGTTTTATAGAATGAAGACGAGAAACGGTCCCGATCATGATAACGGAAGTACGAGTGAGGATATTGAACTCACGGCCAAAGTTGAGGCCATCTTTAAAAGGCTAAAGAAGGATTTTCTTGACGATGTCCGAAAGGTCTTCCAAGATTCGGTCGATGGACAAGTGACCGATTTGATAAATG
This sequence comes from Rutidosis leptorrhynchoides, assembly GCF_046630445.1. Taxonomy (NCBI): domain Eukaryota; kingdom Viridiplantae; phylum Streptophyta; class Magnoliopsida; order Asterales; family Asteraceae; genus Rutidosis; species Rutidosis leptorrhynchoides. The sequence goes on along the minus strand of NC_092335.1, from coordinate 88,175,696 downwards.
AACGAATGAAGGCCACTATCGAAGAGGCCCTTGATGCTAGAAACATTTATCCTCGTGGTGAAGGAGGTGAAGGAAGGCGGGACTTCCACTACAAAAACTTCAAGGATACTCAACCTCCGATGTTTAATGGGGTGAGGGATCCATTGAAAAGCACTTGTTGGATTTCCGATATCGAGGGAGCTTTCCGTACCGCGGAATGTCCTCCCGAGAAGAAGACGAGGTATGGGTCTAGCATGTTACGTGAGGAAGGCAAGTTGTGGTGGGACGATAAAATCAATTTATATGGTGAAGAGCAATGCATGAGGTTGACATGGGAGTAGTTTAAGAAGGAATTCTTCCAAGAATACCGAACGTCTTCTGACCTTGATAGAATCTGGGACGAGCTGCATTATTTGCAACAAGGTTCAATGGACTTGGTTACTCTCAAGTCTACCTTTTTGGCAAAGACTCGTTTTTTCCCAGAATATGTTGGTGACGATCACAAGCTAATGAAAGATTTCTACCGTACCTTGAACGACGAGTTAAAAGGTAAGATTAGCCGGGGAATGGCTAAGACTTTTGAAGAGCTATTCGAATTGGCTTGGGGTTTTGAGCCGGAGGTTCCAAGGAGGAGTGATTTCACTTTTTCAAAGAGAAAGTTTGAAGGTTCGAGTCATTCGAATTTTTCAAATAAAAAGAACAAAAAAGGCTCCGAGAGCGTAAATAGTGTGAAGAAGGGTGCTTCCGGGGGTTTCGGGCCCACGTGTTATAATTGTAATCAAAGAGGACACATGGCCCGTGATTGCACCAAGGCGTTGACCAAAGTCACTTGCTTTAATTGTGGTAAAGAGGGGCACAAGAGGCAGGAATGCCCCGATTTAAATAATGATAACGTTAAGCGGTTAGAGAAAGCGGCGGGTACGGCTAGGGGTTGCAACTATTTGATGACCAATGACGAAGCCAAACAATCAAACGAAGTAGTCTCAGGTACTTTCATGGTTAATTCTAATCCGGCAAGGATTTTATTTGATAGTGGTGCAAACTTGTCGTTTGTGTCTCCATAATTTGTGCCTAAACTTGATAGACCGTTAGCTAAGTTAAGTCGTCCGGTAGAAGTCGAAATAGCGGACGGCAAGACGGTGCTAGTGGTTGATGTGTGTAAGAATTGTGACGTTGTTTTTGGCGCCGAAAGCTTTAAAATTGATCTCATCCCTATGACTTTGGGCGATTTTGATATCGTTGTTGGTATGGATTGGCTCGATCGAAATAGAGCCGATATTGCATGCCATGAGAAATTTATCCGCGTGAAAACCCCAAGTGGGGGAGAGCTAATTATTCATGGCGATAAGCGAAAAAGACTTGTGCCGATATGTTCTTTTGCGCGGGCACGTCGTTTTCTTGTTAGTGGTGGCATGGCTTTTCTTGCCCATGTTGTTGATGCTCATGACGAGCCACCACCTATTCGTGAAATTCCGGTGGTTAGTGAATTCGAAGACGTTTTTCCGGATGAGTTACCGGGTGTTCCGGCGGAAAGACAAGTTGAATTTCGCATTGAGTTGGTTCCGGGAGCTACTCCCATTGCTAAAACTCCCTATCGTTTAGCACCAACGGAAATGCAAGAGTTGTTAAATCAAACCCAAGAGTTGCTTGAGAAGGGTTTTATTCTACCGAGTGCTTCACCATGGGGCGCTCCGGTTTTATTTGTGAAGAAGAAGGATGGTAGCATATGAGATGCTCTATGGGCGTAGGTGTCGAACTCCCATTTGTTGGGGAGAAGTGGGTTAACGAGAAATCGGAAGTTCCGATTTGGTTATGGAGATGAATAGTAAAATTGAGATGATTCGGGCTCGACTTAAAGCGGCCCAAGATCGACAAAAGTCTTATGCCGATAAAGGTAGGAGAACGATTGAGTTTCAAGAAGGTGACATGGTGATGCTTAAGGTTTCTCCATGGAAGGGTGTTATCCGGTTTCGGAAATGAGGAAAGTTAGCTCCTCAGTTTATTGGTCCTTTCAAGGTTTTGGCACGTGTTGGTGAGGTTGCTTATCGACTAGAGTTACCCGAAGAACTTACGGGAATTCATAACACATTTCATGTTTCCCATCTTCGTAAGCGAGAACGACTCTATATGAGACGTTTTAATTAAAAACTAATGTATTAATGCAGCGGAATGTATAAGTCATTACAAATGAATCCTTTAATAATGTAAATGTAATCTAAGTGTTTTAATGCAATAATGTAAATGATAAAATGTGGACTCCAAAAGCAGCAAAGTCCAAATAGTAATTAATCTTTAGCAATCTTCACCTGAGACAAAACATGCTTAAAATGTCAACCAAAATGGTTGAGTGAACAACATAGGTTTATAATAGTGTTTAGACCACAAGATTTAGTTATAAAGTTTAATCAGTTCGGTAGTAGTGCTGCGGTGTATGATATCGAAACTAAACAAGTTACCCCGTGTGATCACTTTATTTGTTCATGTCGTTAAATCCTTATTATGTAACCATTGACCAACGGTCATCCGGATAGAGACGTCACTCTCAATAGCGCTACTCACAATAATTAAGTTTGCCAAAATTCCAGCAACTAACGATATCATGGTGGGGATTAAGCATGAATCCAAGCATGTCATAGCATAGTTTGAACTAATCAAAATAAAGTTTTCATGTACTTGTGTCTAAGAGTAAAACAGTTTGAAAGCAAGCATGTGTCTTACCCCAAAAGTTTAAAATAAGTAATAGAAACAGTTAAAAAGTAGGGCTATGAAGTTCACCTTAATAGCAAGCAAGAAATTCCACGCAAGTAGTATGAACGGAGTGTGTGAGCGGAGATCTCAACCTAGAGATATAATGCTCAATTAGTTAACGTCTAATAGACATAAAGTTTGTTTATTAATATAGTAAACTATATTAACAGTGACCATTTTTGAGAAAAGTTATTATTTCTCAAAAGTTTCTATATTTGGAAACCTACTATTTATGAAAAGCTTCCACTTATAGTAAGCTTCTAATTTAAGAAGTTCGGGTTATAATCTTTAACAAAGATGTTGTACAATCTTGCCCAAACTTCATTGCTACCATGCAAGTCACTCGAATGATCTATTGTTACCGAGCGGCCCAGGATCTCTTGACTAGAATCTAAGTCTTGGCATTCGAGATCCACAAGCGTCCCATAATGGTACCAAGGATCACCCTAGGCCACAAGTAGCGGTGATGTTTGTAGTATTTGTACGCTATCTTTAATTATAACCTTCACGTTATAAGTGTATACACATAACCAATTTATTAAGATACTTATTAGTTATGTAACATCACGTTTTCCCGTACGTATCGAAAGGTACTTACTTAATCTCTTATACGTTTATAACTCGTTAGCTTATGCGTAAATGTGTGAATATATGTGCATGTATATATATATATATATATATATATATATATATATATATATATATATATATATACATATATGTGCACTTGATAATGTGTGCATGATTAAGTTTAATCATGGGTTTGGTTAGCGTTAAGTCTTGTGAGACTATTGTTGAAGGCTAGGTGAATATAGGAAGCGGGTTTGGAACGTATAAATTAAATAAAGTCTAAAATTGTTTAAGTTGGTCAAGCTGTTCAGATACAGCATTGGGCCGCGCCGCGACAAACTGGGTCGCGCCGCGGCATATAAAGCAATTCTGGATCAGAAGTCATGTTAAAAAGGGTCATTTTTCCTTTGATAGGTCGCGCCGCGACAAATTGGCCGCGCCGCGGCATCTCTATAATTCTGATTCCGGTTTTAGCTCAAATTAAATGACTTTAAGGGACAATATGGTAATTTGACATGTAAATCTGATGGGAGCATTAAATCTCCACCACTTATTTCATTTATTTCATTTCCTTTTCATTTTTCTTTCCTATTTCTCTCCCAAAACACAAAACCTACTTAGTTTAATCTTGAGATTTGGAGTTGGAGATTTGTGAATCAAACCTAGGAGCGAGATTTAAAGTTGTTCTCCTTGTTACTAGCTACGAGAAGATAGTCTTGGTAAGTTCTAACTCTAAGTTTTGAGTTTTAATTGATAAATGACTAGGGTTTTGGGTACTAGAGATTTATATGACCCATTTGAGGGTAAAATGGGCGAGTTTGGGCTATGTTGTTGTAATGAAACCCTAATAGCCACAATCTAGGGTTTTGGCCTTGTGATTTGAGGTTGTAAGTGTCAATTGGTGTTGTTAGTCACTAATGCACTTTAAGATTTATGAAAGTTGTGTTAATGGGTAAGTTTGACTTGATTGTGAGTTTAAGTGTTATAAAATGGGTCAAAATGTACTAGTTGACCTAACTAGATGAAATGGGTATGGATTACCTTAAGTTTTGTGTTAATTGAAGCTAATAGACTTTAACTCACTAGTCTTAGTGATTAAAGTCGAGTCTTGGCCATTTATGGACGGTTGTGAGTAGTTGAGTCATTCAATGCAAATTGGGTCATTAAATGCTCAAGTGGGGAGTATTGTGGTTAATCCCACTAGTTGTGAAATTGAATGTGCACTTAATGATTTAGGTACATTGCGTTGAAGCTCGGAAGTGCTAAATCATCATCCTTGTGATAAGGTGAGTGGAATAATTATATGTGTATGTATATAATTTATTTACTTGTGGGGTATGGGTTTTAAGTTCGTTGTTGACGATACCATACACTAGAGTATATTGTGTTGTGATGAGGGTTTAAAGTTTGTTGTTGACGATACCTCACGTATGGAATTAAAGTTCGATGTTGACGATGCCATACGACTATTGTAGTGAGTTGATGAGGGTTTAAAGTTCGATGTTGACGATACCTCATATGTGGGTTTAAAGTTTGGTGTTGACGATACCACATTAATGTAGGCGAATGGGGTTTAAGTTCGATGTTGACGATACCATTCGTTGGGCTAGCCTTGGGACTTTGAGTACTTTGGATGTTGTGAACATCACCGTTATACTTGTGTTTTAGCATATTGTTTGTTGTGTTATATGCTATTATTATACTAGCCTTGTAATCGTGGTACTTAGCGTTATACATGTGAAAGGTATGCTAATTATGTAACTAGTATGTATGCGGATTTGGTGAGTGTTTGCAAGTAAGTAGATTATATATGTGTATGTATAATTGATGCACTCACTAAGCCTTGCTTACCCTCTCGTTGTTTACCATTTTATAGGTTCCGGCTTGGACAAGGGTAAGGGCATACGGTTGGATTAGTTGTCTCCCGTTTATGTTGACAGGGGGTGCTTTTGAGTTAGCTTTTGAAGTTGGCCTGCCGTTTTGGGTAGTTTAGCCTCAAACCATGCTCGAGTGTCGTTTGGATTATAAACTATCGTTGTAGTGGGTCAAACTTGTATTGAACTTAATTAATGGCCTTTGTGCCTTTTGTAAACATTTAAATTGATGTACGTTTAAATGGAATTGTGGAATGGTTTACATATTTAATTGGCGCGTAAATGTGTACCAAAAAAAAAAAAAATTATGGTATGGAAATGCGGGTTGGGTTGTTTCAAGTTATATATGTATATAAGTGATAATATATTTAGTGTTTTTAGGTGTTACTATATAGATAAGTGTATAAGTCATACTAATAATGGTATTATTAGTATTTAATTATTCAACTATTATGTAAACTTATCATTATATGTTACATATATAATTATACCTATGTGATCATACATATATATACATTCTTTATTATTAATATACATGTATGTGTTCATAACTATACGATATATGTATACATTAGGTGTAGGTGTTACATATACATAAGTGTAAGATGATACATACATATATATATATATATATATATATATATATATATATATATATATATATATATATATATACAATTATTACTTTTTATTACTATGTTTACTAACTTATATAATACACATTCATACATACATACACACGTACATATACATACATATATACACATATATATACACGTATGTATATATTTACATATACACACACATATATACATACAGTGTATACATGCACATACGTACGCATGCATGCATGCACGTACATCATGATCATAATTACTTTACTAATCCATAATCATAACCTTTTATCATAATCTTAACCTAATCATCACATACAATCATATTCATTAACTTTAATCCTTATTATCCAAACTTATAACCCTAATCTTTTTAATCATACTTAGCCAAATCTTCCAACTCTTTACTTATACAATACATAATCAGAATTTATGATCTAACTCATGATCATAAACTTCATCTACATAAAATCATAATCACAATCTCATACTAGTTCATACCCTTATTATCATTATCATTATTCAAGACCTATTAACCTTTTTAATCATAAACATAATCAATACTTTAATCTTATTCATAATCCTTTAATATCTTTTAATAACTATAATTATACTTATTTCATATTCATTAACAATACATAAACATAATACTTATAAGTAATTAAATTAAGAATAAGATTAACTAGGGTTTAGACTACCTTATGCAAGATTGAGAGTATGAATTAATGATGATGATATGAAAACAGAAGCAAAAAACCAAGCAACTGCATCAACAACAAGAACACGACCCAAAAGAGGGTCTGTTTGGGTCTTCTTTGATCACGAATTGAAACAGACTACAGCAGCAGCAATACTTGATCAATAAGAGGGTTTCTTGGACTGAATTTTGGCTCGACAAACACAGCAGGGATAGCAGCAACAATGCAGCAACAAAATAGACCCAGCAGGCGATTTACAGCAGGTGTTTGTGGTGGTTTTAATCGACTATAGCAGGGGTTTTGATGATGATGATTAGCGACAGAATAGCAGGTTGGGTGAGTGATTGTTTAGTCGATTGGCAGGAGGGTTTAGTGAAGGGTTTTAGTCAACAGGTTGCAGATGGTTTAGGGGTTTTTAGTCGACAGAAGGCTGGAGGAAACTATCGACTACTTTGCAGGATTTGTGGTGATGATTATGGAAAACTTGAGGCCTTTTATAGTTTTGTAGGTTTCCTAATTACATTCAACTTACTTGGAGATCAAGAACACAATTTGTGTTGGGCTAGGATTAAACAAGCTTAGAGATTGAATTTACATTCCCCTAATTTCTAAAACAGCCTAAAATAGCCGATTATTCTTAGTAAACTTATTTGTTTTATTTTTTTTATACGGCATTCCTATTTATTTAAGTATTTTATATTTATTATTATTATTATTATTATTATTATTAACATTATTAATATTAGGGTTACAAATACACTTTATTTATTTATTTAGACCCTGACTTTTATTAATTTTCTTAAGTTCCAATTAGTTTACATAAATTCTTAAAGGTTATAAAATATCACTTTTAATAATACTTATAGTTTATATATAAAATAATTCACAAATACATAAACTTTATATAACAGAAATATTGATCAAAAATTACTATTTAATCAAAGGTTGTTAACAAAGTTTACGATTACATACAGTCTTAATAATGAAACAGAAATAACAGAACTGAAAAATTGAGGGTCATCATAGTACCTCCCGATTAATAAAAACTTCGTCCCAAAGTTTTAGGTGGACTTCTCGGATGCATCTGCGGTTGAGAAGAGATGGGGATATTTCCGTCTCATTTGTTCTTCACGTTCCCAGGTATACTCGGGACCTCGTCGTGAGTTCCAACGGACTTTAACAATAGGTATAGTGCTTTGTTTCAAGCGTCTTTCAGTTTGATCAACGACTTCAATTGGTTCTTCTATGAAGTGCATCTTTTCATCAATGTGAATGTCATCCAAATGAATAACGAGTGTGTCATCAACAAGACACTTTTTCAAATTTGAGACGTGAAACACGTCGTGTACGTTACTAAGCTCAACAGGTAGTTCTAATCGATAAGCCACGGGACCAATTCTTTCGATTATCTTGAATGGTCCAATAAAACGCGGACTTAGTTTGCTTCGTTTACCAAAACGAACGACTCCTTTCCAAGGGGATACTTTCAACATGACTTTATCACCAACTTGGAATTCTAAATCTTTCCTACAAATATCAGCATAGCTCTTTTGTTGGCTACGGGCAGTTTTTAATCGTTTCTTAATTTGAACGATCTTTTCGGTAGTTTCATGAATGATTTCCGGACCAGTTAATTGTCTATCCTCCAGTTTGAAATGTCCCGTTCATATTGATTATAAATGTTCCATATTAATTGATTTCGCCGCGAGGTTTTGACCTCTATATAAGACGTTTTTCAAAGACTGCATTCATTTTTAAAATAATCATAACCTTTATTTTATCGATAAAGGTTTAAAAAGCATTGCGTAGATTATCAAAAAATGATAATAAAAAATATACCGTTTACATACGACCATTACATAATGGTTTACAATAAGAATATATCACATCAAAAATAAGTTTCTTGAATGCAGTTTTTACACAATATCATACAAGCATGGACTCTAAATATTGTCCTTATTTTAGTATGCAACAGCGGAAGCTCTTAATAATCACCTGAGAATAAACATGCTTAAAACGTCAACAAAAATGTTGGTGAGTTATAGGTTTAACCTATATATTATCAAATCGTAATAATAGACCACAAGATTTCATATTTCAATATACATCCCATTCATAGAGATAAAAATTATTCATATGGTGAACACCTGGTAACCGACATTAACAAGATGCATATAAGAATATCCCCTATCATTCCAGGAAATCCTTCGGACATGATAAAAACGAATTCGAAGTGCTAAAGCATCCGGTACTTTGGATGGGGTTCGTTAGGCCCAATAGATCTATCTTTAGGATTCGCGTCAATTAGTAGACCGGTTTACTAATTCTTAGGCTACCAAGCAAAAGGGGCATATTCGGCTTCGATCATTCACCCATATAATGTAGTTTCATTTACTTGTGTCTATTTCGTAAAATATTTATAAAATTGCATGTATTCTCATCCCAAAATATTAGATTTTAAAAGTGGGACTATAACTCACTTTCACAGATTTTTACTTCGTCGGGAAGTAAGACTTGGCCACTGGTCGATTCACGAACCTATAACAAATATATACATATATATCAAAGTATGTTCAAAATATATTTACAACATTTTTAATACGTTTTAATGTTTTAAGTTTATTAAGTCAGCTTTCCTCGTTAGTAACCTATAACTAGTTGTCCATAGTTAGATGTACAGAAATAAATTGATATATATTATCTTGACCCAATCCACGACCCAGTGTATACACGTCTCAGGCTAGATCACAACTCAAAGTATATGTATTTTTGGAATCAACCTCAACCCTGTATAGCTAGCTCCAACATTACTGCATATAGAGTGTCTATGGTTGTTCCAAATAATATATATAGATGGGTCGATATGATATGTCAAAACATTTGCATACGTGTCTATGGTATCCCAAGATTACATAATATATTAGAATATATGTATTATACAATATACGTTAGCTAGGATATGATTAATATAGATTTGTTACCAATTTTCACGTAGCTACAACAAGTAAAAATATCCAATCTTGTTTTACCCATATCTTCTTCGTTTTAAATCCGTTTTGAGTGGTTCAAGTTGCTATGGTTTCATATTGAACTTAAGTTTATGAATCTATACATAAAAAGTATAAGTTTATAGTCGGAAATACAGGTTACAAGTTGTTTTTGTAAAGGTAGTCATTTCAGTCGAAAGAACGACGTCGAGATGACCATTTTGGAAAACATACTTCCACTTTGAGTTTAACCATGATTTTAGGATATAGTTTCATGTTCATAAGAAAAATTATTTTCCCAGAAGAACAACTTTTAAATTATGTTCTAGTGATTACAAGTTTAAACCTTCGAATAAGGCAGTTTTATTTATATGAATCGAATGATGTTATGAACATCATTACTACCTCAGGTTTTGTGGATAAACCTACTGGAAATGAGAAAAATAGATCTAGCTTCAAAGGATCCTTGGATGGAGTGAAATTTCTTGAAGCAAAATCATGACACGAAAACAAGTTCAAGTAAGATTTCCACTCGAAATAATATTGTTAAAGTTATAGAAATTGAATCAAAGTTTGAATATGAGTATTACCTTGTATTAGAAAGATATCTTACTGTAAATAAGAAAGATTTCTTGAGGTTGGATGATTATTCAAAGTGGATTTGCAAGATTGGAAGTAAGCTAGCAAACTTGGAAGTGTTGTTGGTGTGTTCTTGAGTAGTTGTTTTATAACTTGGTTTATGTATGGATTTATGAACTAGATTGAGCTAGATTTTATTGAAGATGATGAAGAACACTTAGAACAAAGGAAGAACATTTGAGAGAGAGTAATTTGATTCAAGAAAATTGAAATGAAAATGTGTTTGTGAGTACCTAAGTTCACGTGAATTAGGATGGCATTATAGTCTCCATTAGTTTGTAATTTTGTGAGATATTTCATGCTAGATGTTAAATGATGGTTCCCACATGGGCTGCTAAGAGCTGATCATTGGAGTGTATATACCAATAGTGTAACACCTTAATTTTTTTTTTTAAATCACAGCGGAAGACTGAGTTTACATAAATACCCTTAGTTAGTTACAAACATGATTATCACAAATCATAAGTTAATTACTTTATTACAAACCACAGGCATTACGTTATATGACTAGCTACATATTTACAAAACTTAAAACATCAGAGTTTGTCTTGTCAAACATATCGTCAACCCGACTCCCATCCCTACCTGCACTAAGATCCAAAACCTGCAAGGGAGGAGGTAATGGGTTAGCACAAGGCTAAGTGAATGGAACTATCAAAAGGTCTAGCATACAGTACCAACATATACTCCTATATCAACAGCTATATGCAACCACATACAACAAACAACAACCAGCAACTGTGCTCCAACTAGAGGATCGGTGGCTTGTATGGGCACACGACCACTAGCTGATCAGTCTAGCGTCTACCGATAGTCTTTACTACTGAATCCCCAGTATAGTCATCCACACGCAGGTGATGCGTCATTCAGCACTATACTCAACAAACAATAGCCAACTAGACCCAACCACAACTAGGTTGACCTCTCTGAGCTGAACCTAACAACAATAGGTTCCAACAACAACAACTACAACAACTTGTGCACATACAACCAGTCAACTACTACTATTACTACTACTACTACTACTACTACTACTACTACTACTACTACTACTACTACTACTACTACTACTACTACTACTACTACAACTACTACTACAACTACTACTACTACTACAGGCAACTAATACTAATAAAAGCATGGCAACCTTAACTGCGATCAACTATACAACATAACTACTAATCATGGCAACTATCAACAATACAAACATAGTAGCGCAACTTGCTACTCTATACTACACCCAGAGATAATCCCACTCACCGATTACCAGTAGCCAGCTCAGATAAACTATCACTGAGCTTCTTCCTTATCCTTATCACCTGAACATAAGGCAAATCAAGTTAGTTTCTATCCTTTAACACAAAACAACACAGTACATAAATCAGTCACAAAAAGCGCCGCTAAAAGTCCACCTAACACTTATGCACTTTCAAAATTTACATCCTCAACACCAAAATACAAACGGGCAGCATAACGGCTAGAAAAAGGCACTTTGGTAAAACCTTCTACCCTAGACACACAGTCGGTCGACTGTCTCCTCAATCGGTCGACTGACGTAGACAGTCGGTCGACTGTTGACACAACCGGTCGACTGACTTTCCTAATCGGTCGACTTATTAGGTATAACCACAATCGGCCGAAAGTTAAACTCAGTCAGTCGGTTCACTAGCCAGTCGGTCGACTGTCGACCGACAGTCGGCCATCTGTGTTCATCATCTGCAGATTCTGAACACAACCTACGAACTTCAAGCTAAATTCACCAAAACTCGATCTAGAGCTCGTTTTCGACACCAAAACTTACCACAACTCAATTACTACATGTTATAGACTATAAACCCACAAAGTTTTGACCATAACAACATCAGATCCATGGATTTTGACACAAAATCAAGCTTTTTACAAAACTCACACAAAACCATGAATTTAACAACGAATTGAGCACAAAAACATATGTTACTTACCTTGATAGACTCAGTAAACGATAACAAGCACGATTCTAACACCAATTTGAGCTCAAGATCAATGTTTAAGGATTAGGGTTTGGTAGATGGGAGGGATGAAGGTACGGTGTTAATTAGGAAGCTTCAAGAAATGAGAGAAGAAGCTGACTTCTTCCTTTTATATTTAGGTTAAATACAATACCCCATCACACATGGGTATTTACCAGTTATCTAATAACTTACGTATCTCGTTAGGCGGCCCTAACGGAGTCCAAATTAAACAAACGAACATGTTCTGTGACCCTTGTCATAAACTGGTCTCAACTAAACAACCAAATAATTATAAACAAATAATTATTAAAATCACTAATTATGCCATACCCAAGGGTACACTAGTCATTTCAACTAGGCCCAAAACGCGGATGTTACAAATCTACCCTCCTTAAAAGAGATTCCGTCCTCGGAATCGGTTCAATTATGGTTAACAAAATCCAAAATTGTTACTCGAACCACCAGAACACACGATCAACTTTATCGATCTTATCCCCGATACCGACATTATCCACCATAATTGCATAGGGAAACGAGATTCTTGACGTCAATACACTCCCTATACAAAATAATTTGTCACAATCTTCATCGATCAACGTTCGTTAATCCATTTAAACCCACAAATTACACTATCAAGTCAAATAATCAGAGTCAAATTCATGTTTCTTCGCCATTCTGTATCATAAATTTCACGATCTGTCATCAAATTCAACTCTTTATACTGTCCACTTTTCCCAATTATCCAAGGCTTAGGCAATAGAATTAGTCATCATGCAAAAATCTATACCCATATCCATGAAATTGTCTCGTAAGTCAACAGAACTTCTCAGGTTATTCGTCTCATATCCATTCACATCACAACCCAATATAGCACAGGCCACCTAATTCTCCTTCTGCTTCCCAGAAATTCTGTATGATTTATCATAATATACTTCTGTTGGCCGAACATAAGCATATTATCCTAAATCATACCTTCATTCTGAGTTGCTCGAAAAGGAAAAAATTCTACTTGTCTCATTTACTAACTTATGTCCAATCAATCTCCTCAATAAGCATCAGTAATTAATTTAACTACTTTATAATTAATCAATTGCACCATCTGTCCAATCATGGATACTAAAACACTGTTCATCAAATGTTCAACTATAATCTACCAACATCATTACACATCCAACAAGCATAGGAAATATCTGGTCAATAAAGTCCACTATCGGCATATCACTCATACTCGTGTCACTATCTAACAAATTTCTGTCATTCAAATGTCCACTCCATAAAGATACCAAACACATCTCTATCAAAGTCACGGTCTTCAATCCCAAAAAGTCAACCTAAGGGTCACCCTTACCCCACATGGCACACAAGGGTCGCAACCAAAATATAAACAACATAATGCAACAAAATAAATCTTACACTACAATCAAGATTTATCAATCTAAAACACACATATATGTATATATACACAATCATACATATATACAACTAAACAGTACGAGGATTTTGAATCATACCTGCATTCACATCATAATCAACATCTGCATCTGCAACCATCTGATAAGCTTTTGCTGTTGCCGTAGGTAGATTCTTTCTTTTCTGCCCAACTGGAGAACCAGAAGATCGACCTACTGATCCCGACTGCGCTCCTGGCCCCGCCCCAGAACCTGATCCTCTTACATACGGACCCTGAGCTGACCTATGCCCCACTTGATGACATTTCCAACATACATCCTCTTGGAACGAACACATCTGAATCTTGTGCCCCATAATACCACATCTCAAACATCTTTTGGTTGAATCTGAACAAGGACCACTATGAGATGATCTACAACTATAACACCAAGAATTCTGACTTGATGCTGTCCCACTCTGTTCTGACCCACTTTTCTGTTTCAACTTAACAGACTTCTTTGACCTAGAGTCTGAATGACTCATCACCTGATCTTGTTGTGGCATCTCATAACCTACTATTCTATTTCTTGCTGCTCTGACGTCATCCTCTACCATCTTTGCCATAACAAACTCTAGCGATAACGTCGTCGCCATCCTAACCATTGTTCTGTACTCTGGTAAAATTATATTAACAAAGTGCTGAATTCTGGACTGCTCATCTGGAACCCACTGTTGCACAAACCTTAATTTATCCATATACTGCTCAATCAACTCATCTATCGTCATCTGAGGTGTCATTTTCATTGCCAGAAATTCCGTCTTAATTCGATTGAGGTCATAAGACGAACAATACTGCTCACAAACTTTACTATAAAATTGTTCCCAAGTAATCATGTTCACTTGCTCTTTCGGTATACTAGAAATAACTGTATCCCACCAAACCATTGCCCTATTCTTCAGCATACGACTAGCATAAATAAACTGTAATTCCAGTTTGCACTGACAGGCCTCAAAAACATTTTCTATCTCTCTTAACCAGTTAAGGGTTACCGTTGGGTTAGAACTTCCTGAGTACTCTGGTGGATTACAATTCAGAAACTGTTTGAAGGTATATTTCTTCGGTTGTTGAAACGTCGGCATCTGATACTGACCCCACATCTGATTTGTGATCTGTTGAGGAAATTGACACTGAGGTGGTAACCATTGTTGTTGTTGGAAAGCACTTCCTGTTTGCTGGTAAATATTTGACTGCATCGGATACCCACTAAACATCTGATTCGGTACACTACCACCGGGATTCACTGTTAACTGGCGTTGTTCTAATTCCCTTATTCGATCATGTGCTTCCTTTAATCGACTTTCCAAATCTTGAATCTGTTCCTGCGGATCCTCTTCTGACACATATCCGTCTTCATCTGGGGCTCTGAATGTTTCGGGGGCTGATGGACCAATTGCGTTTCCTGTATTATCTACCATATCTGCCCTACCACAACAACTCACACAAACTCTTAGAGGAAAACAGGTTAGTACCTATCAACTAATGCATGTAATCCCTACATTCACTTAACCCGTCCCCTCAGATATGTTTGACACAACACAAGGTATGGGAACATGACATTCAACACAATGTACATGCAGCCAAACCTATGCTCTGATACCAAGTTGTAACACCTTAAATTTTTTTTTTTAAATCACAGCGGAAGACTGAGTTTACATAAATACCCTTAGTTAGTTACAAACATGATTATCACAAATCATAAGTTAATTACTTTATTACAAACCACGGGCGTTACGTTATATGACTAGCTACATATTTACAAAACTTAAAACATCAGAGTTCGTCTTGTCAAACATATCGTCAACCCGACTCCCGTCCCTACCAGCACTAAGATCCAAAACCTGTAAGGGAGGAGGTGAGGGGTTAGCACAAGGCTAAGTGAATGGAACTATCAAAAGGTCTAGCATACAGTACCAACTTGTACTCCTATATCAACAGCTATATCCAACCACATACAACAAACAACAACCAGAAACTGTGCTCCAACTTGAGGATCGGTGGCTTGTACGGGCACACGACCACTAGCTGATTAGTCTAGCGTCTACCGATAGTCTTTACTACTGAATCCCCAGTATAGTCATCCACACGCAGGTGATGCGTCATTCAGCACTATACTCAACAAACAGTAGCCAACTAGACCCAACCATAACTAGGTTGACCTCTCTGAGCTGAACCTAACAACAATAGGTTCCAACAACAACAATTACAACAACTTGTGCACATACAACCAGTCAACTGCTACTACTACTACAGGCAACTAATACTACTAAAAGCACGGCAACCTTAACTGTGATCAACTATACAACATAGCTACTAATCATGGAAACTATCAACAATACAAACATAGTAGCCCAACTTGCTACTCTATACTACACCCAAAGATAATCCCACTCACCGATTACCAGTAGCCAGCTCAGATAAACTATCACTGAGCTTCTTCCTTATCCTTATCACCTGAACATAAGGCAAATCAAGTTAGTTTCTATCCGTTAACACAAAACAACACAGTACATAAATCAGTCACAAAAAGTGCCGCTAAAAGTCCACCTAACACTTATGCACTTTCAAAATTTACATCCTGAGCACCAAAATACAAACGGGCAGCATAACGGCTAGAAAAAGGCACTTTGGTAAAACCTTCTGCCCTAGACACACAGTCGGTAGACTGTCTCCTCAATCGGTCGACTGACGTAGACAGTCGGTCGACTGTTGACACAACCGGTCGACTGACTTTCCCAATCGGTCGACTTATTTGGTATAACCACAATCGGCCGAAAGTAAAACTCACTCGGTCGGTTCACTAGCCAGTCAGTCGACTGTCGACCGACAGTCGGCCGACTGTGTTCATCATCTGCAGATTCTGAACACAACCTACGGACTTCAAGCTAAATTCACCAAAACTCGATCTAGAGCTCGATTTCGACACCAAAACTTATCACAGCTCAATTACTACATGTTATAGACTATAAACCCACAAAGTTTTGACTATAACAACATCAAATCCATGGATTTTGACACAAAATCAAGCTTTTTACAAAACTCACACAAAACCATGAATTTAACAATGAATTGAGCACAAAAACACATGTTACTTACCTTGATAGACTTAGTAAACGATAACAAGCATGATTCTAACACTAATTTAAGCTCAAGATCAATGTTTAAGGATTAGGGTTTGGTAGATAGGAGGGATGAAGGTACGGTGTTAATTCGGAAGCTTCAAGAAATGAGAGAAGAAGCTAACTTCTTCCTTTTATATTTAGGTTAAATACAATACCCCATCACACACGGGTATTTACCAGTTATCTAATAACTTACGTACCTCGTTAGGCGGCCCTAACGGAGTCCAAATTAAACAAACGAACCTGTTCTGTGACCCTTGTCACAAACTGGTCTCAACTAAACAACCAAATAATTATAAACAAATAATTATTAAAATCACTAATTACGCCATACCCAAGGGTACACTGGTCATTTCAACTAGGCCCAAAATGCAGATGTTACAAATAGTAAATACATTTAGAAGCTAGGTATTATACGAGTACGAATACGGGTGCATACGAGTAGAATTGTTGAAGAAAATGAACGAGGATGTAATTGTACGCATTTTTGTTAAGTAGAAGTACTTTGATAAGTGTCTTGAAGTCTTTTAAAAGTGTATGAATACATATTAAAATGCTACATGTATATACATTTTAACTGAGTCGTTAAGTCATCGTTAGTCGTTACATGTAAGTGTTGTTTTGAAACCTTTAAGTTAACGATCTTGTTAAATGTTGTTAACCCAATCTTTATTATATCTAATGAGATGTTAAATTATTACATTATCATGATATTATGATGTATTAATATATATTAATATGATATATATACAATTAAATGTCGTTACAACGATAATCGTTACATATATGTCTCGTTTCGAAATCCTTAAGTTAGTAGTCTTGTTTTTACATATGTAGTTCATTGTTAATATACTTAATGATATGTTTACTTATCATTTATCATGTTTATATAATGTATCAATATCTTAAAATGATTCATGTGTAATTAGTGAGACGTTGTTATAACGATAATCGTTATATATATCGTTTTCGAGTTTCTTAATTCAATAAACTCATTTTTATGTATATCACTCATTGTTGATATACTTAGTGAGTTACTTACTTATCATAATATCATGTTAACTATATATATATCCATATATATGTCATCATATAGTTTTTACAAGTTTTAACATTCGTGAATCACCGGTCAACTTGGGTGGTAAATTGTCTATACGAAGCCTATTTCAATTAATCAAGTCTTAACAAGTTTGATTGCTTAACATGTTGGAAACACTTAATCATGTAAATATCAATTTCATTTAATATATATAAATATGGAAAAGTTCGGGTCACTACAGTACCTACCCGTTAAATAAATTTAGTCCTGAAATTTTAAGCAGTTGGAGGTGTTGACGTATCTTCTGGAAATAAGTGCGGGTATTTCTTCTTCATCTGATCTTCTAATTCCCAGGTGAACTCTGGTCCTCTACGAGCATTCCATCGAACCTTAACAATTGGTATCTTGTTTTGCTTAAGTATTTTAACCTCACGATCCATTATTTCGACGGGTTCTTCGATGAATTGAAGTTTTTCGTTGATTCGGATTTTGTCTAACGGAATAGTGAGATCTTCTTTAGCAAAACATTTCTTCAAATTTGAGACGTGGAAAGTGTTATGTACAGCCGCGAGTTGTTGAGGTAATTCAAGTCGGTAAGCAACTTGTCCAACACGATCAATAATCTTGAATGGTCAAATATACCTTGGATTTAATTTCCCCCGTTTACCAAATCGAACAACGCCTTTTCAAGGTGCAACTTTAAGCATGACCATCTCTCCAATTTCAAATTCTATATCTTTTCTTTTAATGTCAGCGTAGCTCTTTTCTCGACTTTGGGCGGTTTTCAATCTTTGTTGAATTTGGATGATATTCTCGGTAGTTTCTTGTATTATCTCCGGACCCGTAATCTGTCTATCCCCTACTTCACTCCAACCACTTTCTACCATAAAGTGCTTCAAACGGCGCCATCTCAATGCTTGAATGGTAGCTGTTGTTGTAGGAAAATTCTGCTAACGGTAGATGTCGATCCCAACTATTTCTGAAATCAATAACACATGCTCGTAGCATGTCTTCAAGCATTTGTATCGTCCTTTCGCTCTGTCCATCAGTTTGTGGATGATAGGCCGTATTCATGTCTAGACGAGTTTCTAATGCTTGCTGTAATGTCTGCCAGAATCTTGAAATAAATCTGCCATCTCTATCAGAGATAATAGAGATTGGTATTCCATGTCTGGAGACGACTACCTTCAAATACAGTCGTGCTAACTTCTCCATCTTGTCATCTTCTCTTATTGGCAGGAAGTGAGCTGATTTGGTGAGACGATCAACTATTATCCAAATAGTATCAAAACCACTTGCAGTCCTTGACAATTTAGTGATGAAATCCATGGTAATGTTTTCCCATTTCCATTCCTGGATTTCGGGTTGTTGAAGTAGACCTGATGGTTTCTGATGCTCAGCTTTGAACTTAGAACACGTCAAACATTCTCCTACATATTTAGCAACATCGCCTTTCATACCCGGCCACCAAAAATATTTCTTGAGATCCTTTTACATCTTCCTCGTTCTAGGATGTATTGAGTATCTGGTTTTATGAGCTTCGCTAAGTACCATTTCTCTCATATCTCCAAATTTTGGTACCCAAATTCTTTCAGCCCTATACCGGGATCCGTCTTCCCGAATATTAAGATGCTTCTCTGATCCTTTGGGTATTTCATCCCTTAAGTTTCCCTATTTTAAAACTCCTTGTTGCGCCTCCTTTATTTGAGTAGTAAGGTTATTGTGAATCATTATATTCATAGCTTTAACTCGAATGGGTTCTCTGTCCTTTCTGCTCAAGGCATCAGCTACCACATTTGCCTTCCCCGGGTGGTAACAAATCTCAAAATCGTAATCATTCAACAATTCAATCCACTTACGCTGCCTCATGTTCAGTTGTTTCTGATTAAATATGTGTTGAAGACTTTTGTGGTCGGTATATATAATACTTTTGACCCCATATAAGTAGTGCCTCCAAGTCTTTAATGCAAAAACAACCGCGCCTAACTCCAAATCATGCGTCGTATAATTCTGCTCGTGAATCTTCAATTGTCTAGACGCATAAGCAATTACTTTCGTTCGTTGCATTAATACACAACCGAGACCTTGCTTTGAGGCGTCACAATATATCACAAAATCATCATTCCCTTCAGGTAACGACAATATAGGTATCGTAGTTAACTTTTTCTTTAACAATTGAAACGCTTTCTCTTGTTCATCTTTCCATTCAAATTTCTTCCCTTTATGCGTTAATGCAGTTAAGGGTTTTGCTATTCTGGAAAAGTCTTGGATGAACCTTCTGTAGTAACCAGCTAGTCCTAAAAATTGGCGTATATACTTCGGAGTTTTTGGGGTTTCCCACTTCTCAACAGTTTCAATCTTTGCTGGATCCACCTGAATACCTTCTTTGTTCACTATGTGACCGAGGAATTGAACTTCTTCCAACCAAAATGCACACTTTGAAAATTTAGCGTATAGTTTTTCTTTCCTTAACAACTCTAACACTTTTCTCAAATGTTCTTCGTGCTCTTGGTCATTCTTTGAGTAAATAAGTATGTCATCGATGAAAACAATGACAAACTTGTCAAGGTATGGTCCACACACTCGGTTCATGAGGTCCATGAACACAGCTGGTGAGTTAGTCAACCCAAACGGCATAACCATAAACTCGTAATGACCGTAACGCGTCCTAAAAGCAGTCTTTGGAATATCATCCTCCTTCACCCTCATTTGATGATACCCGGAACGTAAGTCAATCTTTGAATAAATAGACGAGCCTTGTAGTTGATCAAATAAGTCATCGATTCTCGGTAGTGGGTAGCGGTTCTTGATGGTAAGTTTGTTCTGTCGAAAAAACGACATCTTGATGACCATTTTGGAAAACATACTTTCACTTTGAGTTTAACCATGATTTTTGGATATAGTTTCATGTTCATAAGAAAAATCATTTTCCCAGAAGAACAAATTTTAAATCAAAGTTTATCATAGGTTTTAATTAACTAACCCAAAACAGCCCGCGGTGTTACTACGACGGTGTATGTCCGGTTTTACGGTGTTCTTCGTGTTTCCAGATTTTAAATCATTAAGTTAGCATATCATATAGATATATAACATGTGTTTAGTTGATTTTAAAAGTCATGTTAGAAGGATTAACTTTTGTTTGTGAACAAGTTTAGAATTAACTAAACTATGTTCTAGTGATTACAAGTTTAAACCTTCGAATAAGGTAGTTTTATATATATGAATCGAATGATGTTATGAACATCATTACTAACTAAGTTTTGTGGATAAACCTACTAGAAAAGAGACAAATGGATCTAGCTTCAAAGGATCTTGGATGGCTTGAAAGTTCTTGAAGTAGAATCATGACACGAAAACAAGTTCAAGTAAGATTTCCACTCGAAATAAGATTGTTATAGTTATAGAAATTGAATAAAAGTTTGAATATGAGTATTACCTTGTATTAGAAAGATATCTTACTGTAAATAAGAAAGATTTCTTGAGGTTGGATGATCACTCTACAAGATTGGAAGTAAGCTAGCAAACTTGGAAGTATTCTTGATTTTATGAAACTGGAACTTGTAAAATTTATGAAGAACACTTAGAACTTGAAGATAGAACTTGAGAGAGATCAATTTAATGAAGAAAATTGAAGAATTAAAGTGTTTGTAGGTGTTTTTGGTCGTTGGTGTATGGATTAGATATAAAGGATATGTAATTTTGTTTTCATGTAAATAAGTCATGAATGATTACTCATATTTTTGTAATTTTATGAGATATTTCATGCTAGTTTCCAAATGATGGTTCCCACATGTGTTAGGTGACTCACATGGGCTGCTAAGAGCTGATCATTGTAGTGTATATACCAATAGTACATACATCTAAAAGCTGTGTATTGTACGAGTACGAATACGGGTGCATACGAGTAGAATTGTTGAAGAAAATGAACGAGGATGTAATTGTAAGAATTTTTGTTAAGTAGAAGTATTTTGATAAGTGTCTTGAAGTCTTTAAAAAGTGTATGAATACATATTAAAACACTACATGTATATACATTTTAACTGAGTCGTTAAGTCATCGTTAGTCGTTACATGTAAGTGTTGTTTTGAAACCTTTAGGTTAACGATCTTGTTAAATGATGTTAACCCAATGTTTATAATATCAAATGAGATTTTAAATTATTATATTATCATGATATTATGATGTATGAATATCTCTTAATATGATATACATACATTAAATGTCGTTACAACGATAATCGTTACATATATGTCTCGTTTCAAAATCATTAAGTTAGTTGTCTTGTTTTTACATATGTAGTTCATTGTTAATATACTTAATGATATGTTTACTTATCATAATATCATGTTAACTATATATATATATATATATATATATATATATATATATATATATATATATATATATATATATATATATATATATATATATGTCATCATATAGTTTTTAAAAGTTTTAACGTTCGTGAATCACCGGTCAACTTGGGTGGTCAATTGTCTATATGAAACCTATTTCAATTAATCAAGTCTTAACAAGTTTGATTGCTTAACATGTTGGAAACACTTAATCATGTAAATAACAATTTCATTTAATATATATATAAACATGAAAAATATCGGGTCACTACACATATAACATTTATCTCTTAGAATTATGATCTCCTATTCTGAAATTCTGAACAGCACTCTAGTCTACGAATTAGTTCTTTGAATTTTGAGAAAGCTGATAAAGTAGCGAAAACTGTTGATGACATTAACAGTCAAGAGTTTGATGATAAAGAATGGAGTGTTAGGAACGCTCGATAGAAAATTTGGTACAAAAAAAAACAGATTGAGCAAACCAGGAAGGAGACCAAGGCCAAATACAAAGACCATACCATATATTCAAAGAAACCAGTTAATTCTGGATCCGGTGAAATCTTCAACGAATATCTAGCTCCGTACTCATGTTAAAATCTTGCGGAAAAATCTTTCTTCATCAATCATCGAACTTAGAAATTCCAAAATATCATCATAAATATCTTCGATATTTCTGAGGATATTTTCATAAATATTCTCGTCCGAAATTATTTATCTCTTCGTGCCATCTATATTACATCATAAAGGAAACTACTTTAGTTTCTAAATGTCTTTAAAATTCGAATTTAAATTATGGATGTTTTTGAAGTAGTGTTGGGAACTGATGCATGAGTTAGTATAATATAATGACACTTGATCAACGTGATTATATTACAGTAATTCATGCTGAGTTTCTAATGAAGCGTGATGATTCACAGAACATACCGTCATCATGTGTCATTTACACGACTCTTACATTCTACCCAATCTCTAAACATATCAAGAACATATATTCTTGATAGTTCTATCTTTTCCAGATAATCTGGTAATTTGACAAATCAAAATCGTGCCGTTACGATTTCCTTCTTAGAACATTAAGTATGTTCATTTCAAAATCCATACGAATTATGGACCATTATTCGCTTGACTGGAAGTCGGGAAGAGGAGACAAAAGTATGGAACCCTTGAATATAAAAGAAAATATAAAGCTCGACAACAACACATAAATTACAAACCGTGCATATCAATACGTATTGCCACGTAAAGGCACGGGAAAATTAATAACACTATAACCCCAAGATAGTAGTAGAAGTAAATAAAATCCTCCGGTGGTAGATGAAAGAGAAGAATGACAGATATGAAAGTTAAGAGGATATCAAGGTTCAGAATGGGATGAAGCATATTGACAAACGTCTTAAAGTATGAGTTAAGGGAAAAGAATAGAAGGTCTGAGTTGTAACGAAATGGAGAGGGTGGATTTACAGTAAAATATCCGACAGAGCAATCAAAACAGATGATCGCATTTAAAGCGGATCCTAATTTCCTTGATTACCGAAGAATCAAATCTTATTACGAAGATTTTCTCCAAATCTCTTGAACTTAGAAATCAATCCTATCTACGTCAAAAGATATGACGAATCTATACCTACTCATTTCACCCTTTGGTGATAGTTTCACTCGTACTCTTCACGTAATCAAATTGTTTTATCTATATTACTCAATAATGGTAAAACTCTATGTATCAACTCATATTCGTCATGAAAACATTTTTATTGTCAGCCATGACGACCTCACTCAAATTTCGGGACGAAATTTCTTTAACGGGTAGGTACTGTAGTGACCCGGAAAATTTCGACTAATTTTAAACCAAACTTTTGATACGATTTAATATTTTTGACACGATAAGCAAAGTCTGTAAGGTTGAGTCTCAAAAAGTTTGAACTGTTTCATATATTCAATTGACCTCCGACTGCTCTCGACGATTCACGAACCATTAATTGTAAATAGATATGTGTGTATGGATATATAAATAATAATTTGAAATATAATTTGAAGTATTATATGTTGTTGTTATTAAAATGTAATAAAAATAAAAAATAGGATATTATAATAATTATTATTTAAAACATATCTATATATAAATAAAGTATATTAAGAATAAATATTAACTGATTGAAATACTCTTTTGATGTTTCGATTGATATTAAGCAAGATAAATTCAAACTTATATGATTTTAACAAAAACAGTGATCCGAAAATGAGTTCTATAAATTTTAGGCTTACTAAAAATGTATTTAGGATCTAGTTATTAAATTTTAGCACTTTTTATATTTTACCCAAAAATTGAAAGGGACAGTTGATGTAATTTTTATTTAATATTTAATGTTCGAATTTTTTTACCATAATGACTAAAATAAGTAATTATAATTATCATAAAAATTTGGAATTTATCTGAGTACTTTTTATCCACCATTGATTTACAACGGGGTACGATTTAGCAGTCCGTGAAAACTGTCGGTAGAAGAGACAAGAGAGTGTCGGCTAATTGAATTATGATTGATTACATTTTACTGTTTTCTTTTTCTTTTTATTTGTTTCATTTCCTATGGTCATTCGATGGAACCCACAATGTTAAACAACTTGCTACTACTACTACAGATCCAATTTAAATGCTACTTTATCATATTAAAAATTTATATGTTACAATGTTACACACAATGTTCTGTTGGGCGATTACAAAGTACTCAACCCACAATGTTCTGTGGTACTCAGTTTACAAACTACGAAAATGTTACACACATGTGTGTGAAGAGATTACAACCCATTTTATTTTTTTGCATATTATTATTTCTGTTGGGCGATCAAGCAAAACCCATTTAATGAACCTTCGAATCAATCCATCAACTTGTTGCTTTTCTATTCCTTCTTTTTAGTGAAATACCATCAATACATCACCTTCAAATTTATTATTTTCGGATGTATCTATCCTTCTTTCTCAATCATAAACAACCTTGCAAATCCCACCAAGTAAACATTCGTTTTTATTTTGTGATTACATTCAACCCATCTAATTATATACATGTAACTATTTGCTATCTATTCTAATATCTATCTCTAATTCTTTTCCTCTTGCTTCTGCTTCTTTTCTACTTTCCTTTTAGAAGACTAAACATTCACATATACATTAGCATGGGGAAATAAAACATACATGTATATGCATAGATATATAGATATATCCCACCATGTTCATAACCACCACTATCATAACTCTGTTTAACCTCCACTCTGAACAGACAACCACCATGAACAATCAAACTTTATCTTACTTTTGAACCTCTCTCCTCAAACCTTGCTTCTACTAATCGACTTCTCAAGCACAATCCCACTTTTGATTATTTCCTGCTCTTAATGTCGACACCCTCATCACCTATAAATCTTTTCTAAGTCTTTCATCAAAACCCAACAAATCCCAACCCACTTATATTATTAATTCTAGTGCAGCCCGTACCATCGCCGAAATCATATCATCACCCTAGACATTACCTGTTGTTCGGTTCTGTTAAATGACCGAACACCACACCACTAAATCCACCATCAAACTTAGATTTCTATATCTACTGAAATGCTTGCGTTTCTATTTTCTGTTCTATTTAAACCCCGCCATCACTATCACGATTAAATCGGCAATATCTTCGATCACCACTGCTGCTGAGAACCACATTCACTTTCCACCACCGGCCACCTCTTAACCACCATCATCCACGTACACCACCACCATAACTATCACCACCACAAGAACCACCATGATCATCTTTATTTTTTTTTTCTTGTCTCTTCATGCTCGACTACTAAAGACCATCGATCATCACCACCATTCGAAAACCACAACATCACCATGAAACCCTTCATTTTTTTTCTGTCTTGATAACATTTACTATGCTGTTATTTTGTTATTTCTGCAACGATCACCATGATAATGATTAAATAAATAACGATGGTGATGATTGAAGGAATGAAGTTGATGATGAATGAACCTACGATTTCTTTCTTCTTTTCTTCTGGTTCCTGTCGACAAAAAATCACAAACCCAACACCTTGGACTGTTGCTGCATATGATAACGATATCGATGATAATTATGATATAACCAAGATGATGGTGAAGTATGATAATGAATGATGACAGAGGTTTACGATTGATGATATGATAATGAATGATGAGCGAGATTGATGAATAACGAGAGTGATAAACCTGTTTGAGACGTGCCTGATAGAAATCCAATACACAGACCATTCAATTGAATATTTTTTTCTACAGTATTGGACTCATTGAATCCACGTGATCAAATAAATGGGTCTCGCTAATTGGGCTCCTTTCAAACTTAATACAAATTTGGGCTTAGTGAATTTAATAGGCTTTTAGAATTGGGCCACTCGAATGGAGATATATAACTGGTAACGCGAGTTAATACCGAAAAACTAAAACGGCCGGATGGTTTAGAGGTGATTCGAGTTAGCGAGAGGTCATGGGT
Source organism: Rutidosis leptorrhynchoides (assembly GCF_046630445.1). Taxonomy (NCBI): domain Eukaryota; kingdom Viridiplantae; phylum Streptophyta; class Magnoliopsida; order Asterales; family Asteraceae; genus Rutidosis; species Rutidosis leptorrhynchoides. The sequence continues at coordinate 88,149,122 of NC_092335.1, read as the reverse complement.
TCAAGTCATGTTGGGCACTCTTTTTATAAAAGGCTTGGAAAGGGTATACTCTCTTATTTTATTTTTTTCCTTATTATTAGTAATTATCATGATTATTATTATTATTATTATTATTATTATTATTATTATTATTATTATTATTATTATTATTATTATTATTATTATTATTATTATTATTATTATTATTATTATTGTTATCATTATTATTATTATTATTATTACTACTATTATTAATATTATTATTATTATCATCATTATTAAAATTACGATTATTATTATCAATTCTATTAGATGTGTCATTATGACTAAAAATTTTCAAAGTTATCATTTTATCAAAACTGTCACTTTTATCAAAACTTAACATTATTAGTAAAGATATTATCTTATCCTTTATTAAAATTAACATTTTATATAAATATTATCATTAATAAAATGATTAGTAATATCATTATTATTATTACAAATAAATATTACAAATGTATTAATATAAAGTTTTAATACATAATATGATATTTCTAAACATCATTATAGGGTATTTATAATAAATGATATATCATATACTTCAAAATTTTAATATATACATAAATTGTTAAATATCTAAAATATATAAATGAATATAGTAAATAAATTATTAATATAAGAAGTATATTAATAATATAAATATAAGAACATGTTAATTGTCATCATGAGTTTTAATAGGAATACAATTGATATAGGTTCGTGAATCTAAGGCCAACCTTACACTTATTCAATGATGTTATATGTATTTTTACTACGAAATACAATAGGTGAGTTCATTTGATTCCCTTTTACTCTTTACATTTTTGGGACTGAGAATACATGCGCTGTTTTACAACTGTTTTATTAAATGCTTTTGAAATATATTTTGAACTGCGAATACATGAAATGCCTTTTTTAAATGTTTGACGAGATAGACACAAGCAAAACTTCCTCGAATGAATTATTATGCAGACAGAAGTTCTGCGGATTATTATTGAATTATGTGGACATGATAATTGCCACCGTTGAATTATGTGGACATGATAATTGCCACCGTTGAATTATGTGGACATGATAATTGCCACCATTGAATTATGTGGACATGATAATTACCACCAGTTGATGTGAATGTTATATATCGAGAGAATGATTTTATACACAAGTTATGTGTATTTTATTTTTGTGCACAAGATATGTGTACGGTTACTATGATTTATGAAAATGGTTTCGTACATGAGAAAGATGTACTGTATTTAAAAGATATAGCATGTACATTACAGGTGGGTATAGGATTCGGGCCCATTTGTACCATGCAGGATTTAAATCTTGTGGTCTATCAAAATGATGAATTTTATTGTTTTATGATAAACCTATGAACTCACCAACCTTTTGGTTGACACTTTTAAAACATGTTTATTCTTGTGATGACCCGAAAAATTTCGACTAATTTAAACCAATTCTCTTTATGATTTAATATTATGTAAATATACATATATGTATGTATATATATATATATATATATTATAAGATGTACAAGCAAAAACGACTTTCCTACAGTAAAACATTAATAGCTACAGTAAAAATGACTTTGCTACAGTAAAACACTATTTGCTACAGTGAAACCGTATTTTGCTACAGTGCTACAGTGAAAACGACTTTGCTACAGTGATTTGCTACAGTAAACACTATTGCTACAGTAAACACTATTTGCTACAGTAAACACTATTTGCTACAGTAAACACTATTTGCTACAGTAAAACACTATTTGATGTCGACGAACTAGCAAACAAAAACGGAAAAGGCGGCCATGCGATCGCATGGCAAAAACACTGAAAACTCATGCGATCGCATGAGCTACAGTAAATCGAAAAGTAATATAAATACGCAGTTTTGCTCGACGATATTTTTCATAAATATATCTGTAACTTAAATTTTAATTTATAATTATAATTATAATTTAAGTTTAATAATAATAAAGTATATTCGAGGGTGTTTTAATTCGGGTTTCAAACCGCTTTAAGCTAAGGAAATATTGGGTATTGTTCGGGGTATTGTTCTTGAATCCAAGGCCAACCATACAGTCATCTACCATCATTACGTCTACGCAATTTGCCTACAATATTGAATCGCAATATTGAACTGTGAGTTTATAGTCTTCCTTTTTAAATACTTTAAATATTTTTGGGCTGAGAGTACATGCAATTTATTTTAAACGCGATAAGACATAAGTACATACTAAATTCTACACTGAGTTAAACCGGAAATCCCTTAGCTTTGGTAACTAGTAGCTGCCAGTACATAGGATATGGACTGGTGGGCGCGAATAATTGTATATGGATCCATAGGGCTTGACATCCCCGTCCGAGCTAGAGCGCTAGCCTTTTAACGGACGTATGTTATTTGAGTTTAAGACACGTTGGTTTGCGTGTATTAAAACGAATGGGGTAATTATCACTATAGCGTTAAGTTTAGTTACCAGGGTGCTCTGTTACGTAGAATCTATTGATAAACTTTTGATGAAATCTTGTGGTCTATCTTTATACATGTTTATGACTCGAGCAATTAAACCTATAACTCACCAACATTCGTGTTGACTTTTTAGCATGTTTTATTCTCAGGTCCTTAGAATGCTTCCGCTGTGATGTGCTTGTTGCCTGCATGGAGTCTCTCATGATTTGTACAAAGTTTATTGCATTCAAAATAAAACTGCGTTGTGTAATAAATAATTGGACTGTGATGTCAACCTGTAAATTAAAGACTTATGTATTTCAGGGTTTTGCTTATACCTAAGCACTTGCCCACATGTTTATAACTTTCTATGTTTAGAAAGTCACTTATTTTAATGAATGCAATATTTTATCAAAACGTATCATATAGAGGTCAAAACCTCACTGTGGAATCAATGATTAACGTGCCGCGTCAATAGCGATTTTGACGGGTCGTTACAGTTGGTATCCGAGCTTGAGGTCATAGGGAACCAGAAATTACATTAGTGTATTTAACTGGTAATTGTTAGGATGCATTAGTGAGTCTGGACTATGACCATATTTGTTTTTACTGATTTTTGCATATCATTTGGTCAAAAACATTATATGTAATATATTTATATGCTAACGTAATTGTTGTTTCAATTATGTGATAGATGACTTCCTCTAATCCTATCATTTTGTACGACTCGGAATCGGACACTGAATCTATTCTATCCACAACTGAAAAGGGCGTTCCAATACCTATTAAAGAAGAAATTGTGTTAGCCGGGGAATCTCAACTCCCGGTAAACCCAGAGGAGGTTCCAGCTCCACCCAACTCTAGTTTTCCGGAGCCACAGTATCGTTGGCATGGACCCATGATCCCTGGAGTAAACGAGGATCATCCATTTCTAAACAAATATGGACATTGGTCCAGATATACCGCCGACGGGCGGGTTGTGCCGATTACGCCTGGCAGATTTCGGTTCATGACCACCGGTACATATTCTTGTAGTTCGTCATCATATTCTCCTACACATGACTCAGACAGTTCGTCATCAGACGAGATCAGTAAGGAGGAGGATTTCGCTAATGAAATAAAAGAGATCACTAAGGAGAAATTCCAACTTGCTATAGATAATAAAAACAACCACAATAATAAAATGTCCTTAATTATTAAAAAAGAACAGGACCATTCGATCCGTAACCACCCTTATTGTATTAAACCCACTGAGGTAACGGATACCTCAAAACCCCAACTAAAAATAAAATACACTGCCAGAATGTCTGTCGGACCATGTGCACACAAACAATTGGCAGAGAGAACCAAATGGGAAGAAGTTTCTGATAGTTCTGAATGAACGACCTCGCAACCATAAATCTTCCATGCGCTATTTTATTGCTTATGTGTGCTACTCTATCTTGTTATGTAAAATAAGCATATGTAAAATATCAGTATTGTATGGTATTGTATTATTTTGGTTTATTAATAATAAATGCATGGAATGATTATTTGTATTATTACTACTTCTTATTATTATTATTACATAATAATGTAGTAACTCGCTATAATTTTCATAGTGGAATATTATTAGGATTTTAGTAGTTAATTCCTTGTACTAGCTATTATGTATGAACTTAACGGGTAGGTAATACCCTAGAAATAATTATAAAATGCTAATAAGAAGAAAAGGCTTTTATAATAATCGGTTCATATTATTAATATGCTACGATTAAATATTGACAACTCATTTTACCTATAATATTCTATATGATTAAATTATATCTGTTGTGTTTATTGAAGAAACATGTCTCAAATGTCGGATGCTGAGTTTGAGCAACTAGTCGAGAAACGTGTGAATGAAAGAATTGCTGCAGCCGAGGCGGCAAAAGCAACAGCCGAAGCAGCAGCCAAAGCAGCAGCCGTAAACACAAACTCACGAAACGGATGCTCATATAAAACTTTTCAAGGATGCAAACCACAGACGTTTAGTGGAACAGAGGGACCAGTCGGTCTAACCCGATGGTTTGAAAAGATGGAGTCCGTTTTCAAAATCAGTAATTGTGCGAACGGAGACAAGTCAAAGTATGCTTCGTGTACGTTGCAAGACGGTGCACTTACTTGGTGGAACAATTATGCTAAAGCAGAAGGAATAGATACGGCATATGATATCTCTTGGGAAGAACTGAAAAAGATGCTAATCGAGGAGTACTGTCCTCGAAATGAGATCAGAAAAATGGAATCTGAGTTACGTAATCTGAAGGTTATCGGTGCGAATCTCAATAACTATGAAAAGCGTTTCATGGAACTAGCCTTGTTGTGTCCCGAATTGGTGCCAAACGAGAAACGAAAGATAGAAATGTATATTGACGGTTTATCGATCAATATCAAAGGAAATGTTACATCGTCCAAACCAAATACGATGCAGGAAGCCATGACAATGGCACACCAACTCATGGACCAGATCACAGAGAGTTCGATTAAGGCACCAATTACCGAAGTCAAGACAACTGAAGGAAAGAGGAAATGGGAAGACTATAAGGGTAAAAGTACTCACCTGAAGAAACAAGAAACTTTTAAAGGTAAACAAGATGGGGCAACTGCAAGTCCAAACTATAAGGGACCTCATCCGTTCTGCAAAAGGTGTTACACACATCATGCAGGCTATTGCCAAGTGGTCTGTGATAAGTGCAACAAGAAAGGACATGTGGCGAAAGATTGTTATGCCACCGTTTCTGAAGTAAAGACAAAATTGACCGATGTCAAGAAATGTTATGGATGCGGGAAGTCTGGTCACTTTATAAATCAATGCCCTGATAAGGAGAAGAACAAAGAACCCGCACGTGGGAGGGCATTTAATGTTAGTGCCAGTAAAGCACGTGAGGATCCTAATCTTGTCACGGGTACGTTTACCGTTAATAATCAACTAGCTTCTATTATGTTTGATACGAGTGCTGATAGAAGTTATATGTGTAAAGACTTTAGTTTTAAACTAAAATGTGCATCATTACCTCTAGACGATAAATATACTATTGAATTAGCTAATGGTAAACTGATAAAAGCCGATAAAATTTGCCATGGTTGCGAAATGAATCTCGCTGGTGAAACCTTCAAAATCGATTTGATACCCGTAGAACTAGGAAGTTTTGACGTAATCGTTGGCATGGACTGGATGTCCAAAACAAGAGCGGAAGTTGTTTGCGCTGAGAAAGCAATCCGCATCCCTCGTAAGGATGAAACGTCATTAATGATTTATGGGGAGAAGAGCAACTCAAAGCTGAACTTTATCAGCTGTATGAAGGCCCAGAAACTTATAAGAAAAGGTTGTTATGCTATTCTGGCACATGTAAAGAAGATCGATACTGAAGAAAGAAGCATTAATGACATGCCGGTTGTAAGAGAATATCCCGGAGTATTTCCAGAAGAATTACCGGGGCTACCTCCACACAGATGTGTAGAATTCCAGATTGATCTCATACCAGGAGCTGCACCTGTAGCCCGATCTCCATATAGACTTGCACCTTCAGAAATGCAAGAATTACAAGACCAGTTGCAAGAATTATCGGACCATGGATTTATTCGTCCTAGTTTTTCACCTTGGGGTGCTCCTATTCTGTTCGTCAAGAAGAAGGATGGATCTATGAGAATGTGCATAGATTACCGAGAATTAAACAAATTAACGATCAAGAATCGGTACCCATTACCGAGGATTGATGATTTGTTTGATCAATTGCAAGGATCAAGTGTTTATTCTAAGATTGATCTACGCTCCGGATATCATCAGCTGAGAGTGAAGGAAGAAGATGTTCCTAAAACAGCGTTCAGAACCCGTTACGGTCACTATGAATTTTTAGTCATGCCTTTTGGATTAACTAATGCTCCAGCAGTATTCATGGATCTAATGAATCGCATCTGTAGACCGTATTTAGACAAATTTGTCATTGTTTTTATCGACGACATATTGATTTACTCGAAGAACAAGGAAGAACATGAGCAACACTTAAGACTGGTACTGGAGATACTCAAGAAAGAAGAATTGTACGCAAAATTTTCGAAGTGTGATTTCTGGTTACAAGAAGTACAATTTTTGGGCCATGTTGTCAGTAAACATGGAATTAAAGTTGACCCCGCCAAGATCGAAGCCATTAGTAAATGGGAAACACCGAAGACTCCAACACAAATTCGCCAATTCTTAGGTCTTGCTGGTTATTACCGAAGATTCATTCAAGATTTCTCTAGAATCGCCAAACCCTTAACTGCATTGACTCAAAAGGGAAAGAAGTATGATTGGTCCACAGAACAGGAATCCTCATTCCAGTTATTAAAGAAGAAGTTAACGTCTGCACCCATTTTGTCATTACCGGAAGGAAGTGATGATTTCGTGATCTATTGTGATGCTTCACGCCAAGGTTTAGGATGTGTATTAATGCAACGCACAAAAGTCATCGCATATGCCTCACGACAACTAAAAATTCATGAAAAGAACTATACGACGCACGATTTAGAACTTGGAGCAGTAGTTTTTGCACTCAAAATATGGAGACACTATCTATATGGCACCAAGTGTACAGTGTACACCGACCATAAGAGTCTTCAGCATATTTTTGATCAAAAACAACTCAATATGAGGCAACGTCGCTGGGTAGAGTTGTTAAACGATTACGATTGTGAAATCCGTTACCACCCCGGAAAGGCTAATGTTGTAGCTGATGCCCTAAGTCGAAAAGAAAGAGTAAAACCTCTTAGGGTCCGAGCTTTGAATATTACAATTCGTACTGATCTCACAAAACAAATTCAAGCAGCACAGTTAGAGGCTTTAAAAGAAGAAAACGGAAAAGGCGAAATAAGCAAAGGGTTAGAAAAACAACTTGAAGAAAAAGCCGATGGAACCCTGTATTTTGCTGGTAGGATATGGGTACCAAAACATGGTAACCTAAGGCAACTAGTACTGGATGAAGCACACAAAACGAGGTACTCAATTCACCCAGGAAACGGAAAAATGTACCACGATCTCAAGAAGTTTTATTGGTGGCCTAATATGAAAACAGAAATTGCTACTTATGTAAGCAAATGTTTAACGTGTGCAAAGGTCAAAGCTGAGCACCAAAAGCCGTCAGGATTACTGCAACAACCAGAAATTCCGCAGTGGAAATGGGAAAGAATAACCATGGATTTCATTACGAAATTGCCAAGGACTGCAAGTAGTCATGATACTATTTGGGTGATAGTTGATCGTCTAACTAAATCAGCTCACTTTCTACCAATAAAGGAGACAGACAGTATGGAGAAATTAGCACGCCTATATTTGAAGGAAGTAGTTTCCAGGCATGGTGTACCCATCTCTATCATATCTGATCGCGACACCCGATTCACATCACGTTTCTGGCAGTCATTACAAAAAGCATTGGGAACTCGATTAGATATGAGCACCGCTTATCACCCACAGACAGATGGTCAAAGTGAAAGAACAATACAAACATTGGAAGACATGTTACGGGCATGCGTGATTGACTTTGGAACCAGTTGGGATCGACACTTACCGTTGGCAGAATTTTCATACAATAACAGCTATCATACGAGCATCAACGCAGCACCATTTGAAGCACTTTACGGTAGAAAGTGCAGATCTCCTATCTGTTGGAGTGAAGTAGGAGAAAGACAACTTACTGGACCAGAAATTATTCATGAAACCACCGAAAAGATCATTCAAATACAACAGCGATTGAAAACGGCCATGAGTCGCCAAAAGAGTTATGCTGATGTAAGAAGAAAACTGCTAGAATTTCAAGTGGGCGACAAAGTCATGTTGAAAGTGTCAACCTGGAAAGGCGTTGTACGATTCGGTAAACGAGGAAAGCTAAGTCCTAGGTATGTAGGACCCTTTGAAATCACCGAAAGAATTGGAACAGTTGCTTATCGATTAAAGCTACCGCAAGAACTTAGTAGTGTTCACAACACATTTCACGTGTCAAATTTGAAGAAATGTTTAGCTGAAGAGGATGTCGTAATTCCTCTTGACGAAATACGAATCAATGATAAACTCCATTTTATCGAAGAACCTGTTGAAATCATGGACCGTGAGGTCAAACAATTAAAACAAAGCAAAATACCGATAGTTAGAGTTCGTTGGAACGCAAGACGAGGACCCGAGTTTACTTGGGAACGTGAAGATCAAATGAAGCAAAAGTATCCACATTTGTTCACTGATATCGCTCATGAAACAGGTACTACTCAAAATTTCGGGACGAAATTTTCTTTAACGGGGAGGTACTGTGATGACCCGAAAAATTTCGACTAATTTAAACCAATTCTCTTTATGATTTAATATTATGTAAATATACATATATGTATGTATATATATATATATATATATATTATAAGATGTACAAGCAAAAACGACTTTCCTACAGTAAAACATTAATTGCTACAGTAAAAATGACTTTGCTACAGTAAAACACTATTTGCTACAGTGAAACCGTATTTTGCTACAGTGCTACAGTAAAACACTATTTGCTACAGTAAAACACTATTTGATGTCGACGAACTAGCAAACAAAAACGGAAAAGGCGGCCATGCGATCGCATGGCAAAAACACTGAAAACTCATGCGATCGCATGAGCTACAGTAAATCGAAAAGTAATATAAATACGCAGTTTTGCTCGACGATATTTTTCATAAATATATCTGTAACTTAAATTTTAATTTATAATTATAATTATAATTTAAGTTTAATAATAATAAAGTATATTCGAGGGTATTTTAATTCGGGTTTCAAACCGCTTTAAGCTAAGGAAATATTGGGTATTGTTCGGGGTATTGTTCTTGAATCCAAGGCCAACCATACAGTCATCTACCATCATTACGTCTACGCAATTTGCCTACAATATTGAATCGCAATATTGAACTGTGAGTTTATAGTCTCCCTTTTTAAATACTTTAAATATTTTTGGGCTGAGAGTACATGCAATTTATTTTAAACGCGATAAGACATAAGTACATACTAAATTCTACACTGAGTTAAACCGGAAATCCCTTAGCTTTGGTAACTAGTAGCTGCCAGTACATAGGATATGGACTGGTGGGCGCGAATAATTGTATATGGATCCATAGGGCTTGACATCCCCGTCCGAGCTAGAGCGCTAGCCTTTTAACGGACGTATGTTATTTGAGTTTAAGACACGTTGGTTTGCGTGTATTAAAACGAATGGGGTAATTATCACTATAGCGTTAAGTTTAGTTACCAGGGTGCTCTGTTACGTAGAATCTATTGATAAACTTTTGATGAAATCTTGTGGTCTATCTTTATACATGTTTATGACTCGAGCAATTAAACCTATAACTCACCAACATTCGTGTTGACTTTTTAGCATGTTTTATTCTCAGGTCCTTAGAATGCTTCCGCTGTGATGTGCTTGTTGCCTGCATGGAGTCTCTCATGCTTTGTACAAAGTTTATTGCATTCAAAATAAAACTGCGTTGTGTAATAAATAATTGGACTGTGATGTCAACCTGTAAATTAAAGACTTATGTATTTCAGGGTTTTGCTTATACCTAAGCACTTGCCCACATGTTTATAACTTTCTATGTTTAGAAAGTCACTTATTTTAATGAATGCAATATTTTATCAAAACGTATCATATAGAGGTCAAAACCTCACTGTGGAATCAATGATTAATGTGCCGCGTCAATAGCGATTTTGACGGGTCGTTACAATTCTCATGTCTGAAAGAAGTCTTCTGCTGTGCATTTGCTCATTTTAAAGATATTATATGGAGTAGTTCATGGCATATAGAGGTCCGTTCATCGCAATGGTACCATATGTTATTGTATTCGTTCAGGAAGATTTTAGACGGGGTATGACACTTTCGCTCTGTCCATCAGTTTGTGGATGATAGGCAGTACTCATGTCTAGACGAGTTCCTAATGCTTGCTGTAATGTCTGCCAGAATCTTGAAATAAATCTGCCATCTCTATCAGAGATAATAGAGATTGGTATTCCATGTCTGGAGACGACTTCCTTCAAATACAGTCGTGCTAACTTCTCCATCTTGTCATCTTCTCTTATTGGCAGGAAGTGTACTGATTTGGTGAGACGATCAACTATTACCCAAATAGTATCAAAACCACTTGCAGTCCTTGGCAATTTAGTGATGAAATCCATGGTAATGTTTTCCCATTTCCATTCTTGGATTTAGTAAGACGATCCACTATGACCCATATAGTATCATTGCTGTTTAAAGTCTTGGGCAACTTAGTGATGAAATCCATAGTGATACATTCCCACTTCCACTGCGGAATATCCAGTTGTTGCAGTAAACCAAACGGCTTTTGATGCTCGACCTTAACCTTCAAACAAGTAAGGCACTTGCTCACATAATCGGCAATATCAGATTTAAGATTAGGCCACCAATAAAACTCTTTCACATCGTGATACATTTTACTAGAGCCCGGGTGAATAGAATACCTAGTCTTATGTGCTTCATCCAAGAATAGTTCTCGAAGATTTCCAAAAATTGGGACCCAGATTCGGTTATTAAAATACCTTATTCCGTTTCCCTTAAGTTCAAGTTGTTTTACGAGACCTTTAACTCCCTCGTGTTGGACATTCTCTTATTTTAATGCCTCAAGTTGTGCTTCATGGATTTGAGACGTAAGATTCGTACGAATTCATATGTTTAAAGCTCGGACTCGGATCGGTTTGGCACGATCCTTCCTACTAAGGGTATCGGCAACTACATTCACCTTACCAGGATGATATTTAAGCTCACAGTCATAGTCATTTAATAACTTAACCCAACGCCTTTGCCTCATGTTTAGTTGCTTTTGATCAAAGATATGTTGAAGACTTTTATTATCAGTAAACACCGTGAATTTAATCCCGTAGAGATAATGTCTCCACATCTTCAATGTGAATACCACGGCTCCTAACTCTAGGTCATGCGTTGTATAGTTCTTCTCATGTTTCTTCAATTTTCTAGATGCATAAGCTATAACTTTGTTACGTTGCATTAAGACACATCTGAAACCTTGGTTCGAGGAATCACAGTAAACTACAAAATCGTCGTTGCCATCGGGTAATGATTGAATCGGGGCTGTGGTCAATTTATCCTTTAGAACCTTAAAAGCAGATTCCTGTTCTTCAGACCACTCAAACTTCTTCCCCTTGTGAGTTAGATTATCGAGAGGTTTAGCTAGAATAGAAAAATCTTTGATGAATCTTCGATAATAACCAGCAAGTCCCAAAAATTGGCGAATATGTTTCGCAATCTTAGGCACTTCCCAATTCCGAATAGCAGTGATTTTCATCGGATCGACATGTATTGCTTCACTATCAACTATGTAACATCCCGCCTTTTTCCGTTTACTTTCCGTTTAATTATTCTAAAGTCCGTTATATAATTATAACACCTTCCGTTAATACGCGATTCTAAATTATCTCGTTTAGGTAATTCACGCACCCGCAACTGAACTCGAGGGACTAGTTTCGCCAATTGATCAAAGATGTGACTAGATGGACTAGTCAACACCCACCTCTTTTCATTATCCATTTCATTTCCATTTTCTTTAATACTTTCACATTTTTCTCTCAAAACCCAAAACAAAGAATCATCATCTATTTCAAATCGAGCAAGCATCAATCCAAACAAATTACATATTCGGAATCCTTGCATCTTCCTCTTCAAATCCATACCGATTACATCTCATTTGGGTAACTTTCTAAAAACACTAGATTTTGTGTTCTTGATGTTTTTGACTTATAAAAAGTGTTAATTAGTGTCTATGGCTCAAGTCTAGCATGATTATATGATTTGTATGCTCGATCTTGTTATTTTAAGCAACTAGCATGCACTTAAATTTTGGTGTGTTTGATTTGGTGATTTGGTTGCTTGAATGTTGTTAAATGTTATAAGTGCATGTTTTAATTGTGTTACTAGTATCACTAGCTCCAATTTGATGTGTAGGTTGACTTGGAAAGACTCCATAAACTTAATTGCAAAAGTTGTGACTTTGAGTTAGGGTTTGATAGAAGTAAAAAAATGGATTTTTGATGTACCAAATGCTATGAAATGTTGTTTGTAAATGTTTAGTTGCATTGTATGCATAATTATCTACGAAACGGTATATCATATGTGTGCATTTAATCCCTGACTCATAATTGTGCATTTATGAAATTGAAGCATCAATGATGAGCATTAATTGATCATTTAATTTGGAAATTTGATTATTGCAAATGATGTTTTTGATTGATGAAACATGTTTAGTTGTGTTCCTTGTCAAATTACCTTTCCAACGATATAAGATACGTGTCGTAAGAGTTTACGGTTTGTGTTTTGTGTTTAAATGAAATTTGGTTTGGGACTTGGACAATTGAAACAGACCAGGCATCAGTTCACGTTGATTGCCGCGGTGCGGCACTCTTTGGTCGCGTCGCGGCATTTGCCGTGTTTGGGTTCTGATCAAGCTTACACTTTTACGAAAAATGTTTGTTATGCTACGCACCTCCGATTCACATGTAACTTGTTCTAACATGCTTATATATGATTAAAAACCTCAGAAAAATAATTCAGGACCCGACCCGAATGTGTTGACTTTTTGTTGACTTTGACCCGACCCAAGGTTGACTTTTAATCAAACTTAACCAAATGTTTGTGCAATCGTTCTAACATGCGTTTATACTTGTACCTTGCATGAAACTTGACAATGTGACTCACCTACTATATTAATCGAGTCGTAATGAGCCATAAGACTAATTGAACACTTTGATCGACCGTATTCACCGATATTGATACGAACCTATTTGTTTAGGTCAAGACTAGCATTCGTTTTTGCACATGTTACTTTGTGAAGTACACTTACTTTTCGTGCAACCAAGGTGAGATCATAGTCTCACCTTTTCAACAACTTTTACTTTTAAACTATGGGATGAGAAACATATATGTATCATACTTTTATGCTTTGAACACAACTACGAAAACAAACATTCCACGTGCGAGTTTGAACAAAAAGCCTCAATTCAATTATCATTAGTTACACTTGCAGGATGTAAACGAGAACTTATATTATGTGATCACATGGGCTTGACCAGCCTCATTCGGATGGTTCGCTACCGTTAGCGGATGAAATATATTTTCGAGTATAGTGTATGTTTAAACACTACGTAACAGGGTACAAAACAGTTAAGTCTTGATAATTGGGTGCTCGCGAACATACTTTTGGAATACAAACGATTTGGATAATCAACTATATTAAATCTTGTGGTTAAAAAACAACGTTACTAATACACCTATGATTTCACCAACGTTTTTCGTTGAAAGTTTTCTATATGTTTTCTTAGGTCCTTAAACGCTATGTGATACATGCTTCCGCACTCTTTTTGATACTTATTTGGATGTCGAGTATATATGCATACATGGAGCATCTTTTGGATTACTTTCAAAATTGTGTCGCATAGATTTCAATTGTACGTTAAACATTGTAATGTAACTAGTCGTGGAACTACCTTTGTAAACTTGAAACACTTTTACATTTGAAATGAATGCGACATATTTTGGTTAAACGTCATTTTAAAGACTTATGACCACGTAACGGGACCTAAGTAGACGGCGCCGTCAATGACAATTTTGTCGGGTCGCTACAGATGGTATCAGAGCATTGGTTATAGGGATTTAGAGTTCATTGGTGTCAATCCCGAGTCGTAGGGTCCCTTAGTGAGTCTAGACTACAACTGGCATATAGACTTGAAGTAGGAATTACTTGACTACTTGTGCATTTATACTCGAACTCTTCTATTCATATCTAACTTATATTCCATCTTAATCTCACGTTGTTTAATTTGATTGACACGCCTCCTTGACTTCGTGAAATAATGTCGAATGCACATATGAATTAGGGTAATATAATTTTCGGGATTATATTACGGTGACTCTTATGAACGTTCCGACATTATGACATAAAGAAATTAAGGCGAGTCAAGGAAATTTTTTCTCTTTATCATCATTCCATATCACGGTTAGTATTATTGAGAATACTAATCAACGATATTCTTGTGTTTTGAAGGAACAATGCCTCCTCGCCGTGTACCACGCCATAAAACACCCGAACAAGCTCTACAACGAATGATAGCCACCGCCGTAGATGCGACCATGGCCGGTTACTCATCCAACAACAACAATAACAACAGCCACAACAACAACAACAACAACAACAACAACAACAACAACAACAACAACAATGGAGCCGGTAACTCAAACGAGGGATGCTCCTATAAAGCTTTCATGGGGTGCAAACCTCACACCTTCGATGGAACCGGGGGACCGGTTGTGTTCACCCGATGGTTTGAGCAAACGGAAGCCATCTTTAGCATAAGCGGTTGTTGGGACCAAGATAAGGTCAAGTACTCCACTCACACTTTTGCCGGTGTCGCTCTCACTTGGTGGAACACCTATGTAAAATCAGTGGGTACCGATGAAGCCCACGCCCTCTCTTGGGACGATTTAAGGGAAAATATGATCATCGAATATTTCCCTCGTGAAGAAACCCGAAAGCTCGAACAAGAGCTAAGAACTTTAAAAGCGGTCGGAAACGATCTCAAGGCTTATAATCAACGATTTTCCAAATTAGCCTTGATGTGCCCAAACCTTGTGAACCCCGAGTCTTCAAGGGTTGAACTTTACATGGATGGTCTTCCAAAGAGCATCAAACATGGGGTAATGTCATCCAAACCCATTAATCATCAAGAAGCTTTGAACATGGCCCGCAAATTGATAGAAACGGTGGACGAAATCATAGTACCGGCACCTAAAGCTGAGGATAAGTCGGGTAGCAACAAAAGAAAATGGGAAGCCAATCCATCAAGCAACTACAACAACAACTTCACCAAAAATCCTTTCACCTCCGGCGCCAAGAAAAGTTATGGCGGAAATAAACCTTTTTACAACAAATGCCACAAACATCACAATGGTGAATGTGACAAATCATTTTGCCACCGGTGCCAAAGGAGTGGTCATGTGGCCAACGATTGTAGAAGTGCCGCCCCCGTCGCTCAAAAGGGGCCCAATGCACCAAAACCGGGTGCTTGTTTTGAATGTGGCCAAACGGGTCATTTTAGAAATGCATGTGCGAAGAAGAAAGCCAACCCCAACACACGCGACAGAGCTTTCAACATTAACGCCCAAGAGGCCCGAGATGACAATGAACTAGTCACGGGTACATTTCTTCTCAACAAATCTTATGTTTCTTGCTTATTCGATTCGGGTGCCGATAAATGTTTTATATCCAAGACTTTGGTTCATACTCTTAGCACTCCATCACTCCCCCTAGATACTACTTAGGCCATTGAGGTGGCCAACGGGAACCTATTGAGTGCTGACACATATTACCGGGGGTGTACGTTAAACATTTTGGGAAATGAGTTTGAAATTGACTTGATACCCATGGAACTAGGGAGCTTCGATGTAATAATAGGTATGAATTGGTTAGTCAAAACGAAATCTCACATTCTTTGCGATCTTAATGCAATCCGGATTCCTATCGAGAACGGTGAACCCTTGATTGTCTATGGCGATAAGAGTTGCACCGGACTCAACCTCGTCTCGTGCCTTAAAGTTAGAAAACTACTCCGTAAGGGTTGTTTTACGATCCTTGCCCACATTAAGAAAGTCTAGTATGATGAGAAGCATATCAATGATGTGCCAATTGTTAGTGACTTTTCCGATGTATTTCCAGACGAATTTCCGGGTCTTCCACCTCATCGACCGCTTGAATTCCAAATCGATCTTATTCCGGGAGCCACACCCGTAGCACGTACACCGTATAGACTTGCTCCATCTGAAATGCAAGAATTGCAAAGTCAAATTCAAGAACTACTTAACTGTGGTTTTATCCAACCTAGCCATTCACCATGGGGCGCTCCGATTTTATTCGTTAAGAAGAAAGATGGATCCCTACGAATGTGTATCGACTATCGTGAACTAAACAAATTGACGGTTAAGAACTTATATCCTCTTCCACACATCGATGACCTCTTTGGTCAAATACAAGGATCTCGTGTATATTCAAAAATCGATCTCCGCTTGGGTTATCATCAATTACGGGTTAAGGGGGAAGATGTCTCCAAAACCACTTTCCGGACTCGTTATGGTAGTTATGAATTTCATGTAATGCCATTTGGTCTCACTAACGCACCGGCGGTGTTCATGGACCTTATGAACCGCGTGTGCAAACCGTATCTCAATAAATTCATTATTGTGTTCATCGATGACATCTTGGTCTATTCTAAAATCGAAGAAGAACACAAACAACACCTCTGACTCGTACTCGAACTCCTTAGACAAGAATGACTCTAGGCCAAATTCTCCAAGTGTGAATATTGGTTGAAGGAAGTTCAATTTCTTGGTCATGTTGTAAGTGATCAAGGTATTAAGATCGATCCCTCAAAAATCGAAGCCATTAGCAAATGGGAGACTCTTACTACTCCTACTCACATACGTAAATTCTTGGGTCTCGCCGGATACTATCGTAGATTCATCGAAAACTTCTCCTTGTTTGCTCGTCCTCTAACCGCGTTAACTCACAAGGGAAAGAAATTCATTTGGGGGACTGAGCAAGAATCCGCGTTTCAAATCTTGAAGACAAAGCTAACCACCGCTCCTATCTTGTCACTTCCCGAAGGCAATGATGATTTTGTTGTATATTGCGATGCCTCAAAACATGGTTTTGGGTGTGTATTGATGCAACGAAAGAAAGTCATTGCTTATGCCTCTCATAAATTGAAAATTCATGAATGAAACTATACGACACATGATGTCGAACTCGGAGCCGTTGTCTTTGCACTTAAAATGTGGAGACACTATCTTTATGGGACCAAAAGTACCATCTTTACCGATCACAAAAGCCTCCAACACATCTTTGATCAAAAGTAACTAAACATGAGACAACGACGGTGGATTGAAACCTTGAACGACTACGATTGCGATCTTCGTTACCACCCCGGGAATGCAAATGTAGTAGCCGATGCCTTAAGTCGAAAAGAAAGAGCGGTGCCTCTTCGTGTTTGAGCTTTAAACATCACCATCACGCCAATCTTAATAATCAAATTCGTGTAGCCCAAGATGAGGCTCTCAAGGATGAAAACATCTCTCTCGAACACTTGAACGTCCTCACCTCTCGATTCGAAGTTAAAGAAATCGGACTCCGATATTTCGCCGGAAGAATTTGGGTACCTAGTTATGGGGACCTACGAAGCCTTATTTTAGACTAAGCCCATAAGTCAAGATATTCGATTCACCCCGGTGCCAATAAGATGTACCACGACCTCAAGGAACAATATTGGTGGCCGAACATTAAAAGGGACGTCGCTACTTATGTTGGAAAATGCCTAACTTGCTCCAAAGTCAAAGCCAAACATCAAAGACCGTCCGGACTACTTCAACAACCCAAAATCCCGTAATGGAAGTGGGAAAGGATAACGATGGATTTTATCACCAAACTACCAAAGATGGTGGGCGGTTATGATACTATTTGGGTTATTGTTGACCGTCTCACCAAATTCACGCACTTCCTAGCCATGAAGGAAACTGACAAAATGGAGAAACTTGCACAACTTTACATTAAAGAGATTGTCGCCCGTCACGGTGTACCCTTATCGATTATTTTCGACCGAGATGGCCGTTTTGTTTCTAGATTTTGGCATACTTTACAAGAAGCGTTGGGAACGCGATTGGACATGAGCACCGCATATCACCCACAAACCGATGAATAAAGCAAACGCACAATCCAAACCTTGGAAGACATGTTACGAGCTTACGTTTTCAATTTTGGAAAAGCTTGGGACAAGCACTTACCTCTCGCCGAATTCTCTTACAACAATAGTTACCACGCGAGTATTAAAGCCGCACCTTTTGAAGCGTTATATGGCCGAAAATGTCGTTCTCCTCTTTGTTGGGCCGAAGTTGGTGACGCAAAAATCACCGGACCCGAACTCATTCATGAAACAACCGAGAAGATCGTTCAAATTCGAGATAGTCTTAGGATGGCCCGGAGTCGTCAAAAGAGCTATACCAACAAAAGAGGCAACGACCTTGAATTTCAAGTCGGTGACCGCGTAATGTTAAAAGTAGCACCTTGGAAAGGTGTAATTCGTTTTGGGAAACGCGGGAAGCTAAATCTGCGGTATATTGGTCCTTTCGAAATCTTGGAGCGTGTTGGAACCGTTGCTTATCGTTTAGATCTCCCGCCTCAATTGAGCTCCGTTCACCCTACCTTTCATGTGCTAAACTTGAAGAAGTGTCTTGACGAACCCGATGTCGTCATCCCTCTCGAGGAGATTACTATTGATAACAAACTTCATTTTGTGGAGGAACCGGTTGAAATTGTGGACACCTCCGTCAAGACGCTAAAATAAAGCCGAATCCCGATTGTCAAGGTCCCTTGGAACGCCAAAAGAGGACCCGAGTCTACTTGGGAAAGGCAAGATCAAATTCAAAGGAAATACCCTAATTTATTCGTGGACTCGAAAACTCAAGATCCCGAGGAAGAAACAATGAATACTACACCAACTTAAATTTCGGGACGAAATTTCTTTTAAGGAGTAGGTAATGTAACATCCCGCCTTTTTCTGTTTACTTTCCGTTTAATTATTCTAAAGTCCGTTATATAATTATAACACCTTCCGTTAATACGCGATTCTAAATTATCTCGTTTACGTAATTCACGCACCCGCAACTGAACTCGAGGGACTAGTTTCGCCAATTGATCAAAGATGTGACTAGATGGACTAGTCAACACCCACCTCTTTTCATTATCCATTTCATTTCCATTTTCTTTAATACTTTCACATTTTTCTCTCAAAACCCAAAACAAAGAATCATCATCTATTTCAAATCGAGCAAGCATCAATCCAAACAAATTACATATTCGGAATCCTTGCATCTTCCTCTTCAAATCCATACCGATTACATTTCATTTGGGTAACTTTCTAAAAATAATAGATTTTGTGTTCTTGATGTTTTTGACTTATAAAAAGTGTTAATTAGTGTCTATGGCTCAAGTCTAGCATGATTATGTGATTTGTATGCTCGATCTTGTTATTTTAAGCAACTAGCATGAACTTGAATTTTGGTGTGTTTGATTTGGTGATTTGGTTGCTTGAATGTTGTTAAATGTTATAATTGCATGTTTTAATTGTGTTACTAGTATCACTAGCTCCAATTTGATGTGTAGGTTGACTTGGAAAGACTACATAAACTTAATTGCAAAAGTTGTAACTTTGAGTTAGGGTTTGATATAAGTAAAAAAATGGATTTTTGATGTACCAAATGCTATGCAATGTTGTTTGTAAATGTTTAGTTGCATTGTATGTGTAATTATCTACGAAACGGCATATCATATGTGTGCATTTAATCCCCGAATCATAATTATGCATTTATGAAATTGAAGCATCAATCATGAGCATTAATTGATCATTTAATTTAGAAATTCGATTATTGCAAATGATGTTTTTGATTGATGAAACGTGTTTAGTTTTGTTCCTTGTCAAATTACCTTTCCAACGATATAAGATACGTGTCGTAAGAGTTTACGGTTTGTGTTTTGTGTTTAAATGAAATTTGGTTTGGGCCTTGGACAATTGAAATAGACCAGGTATCAATTCACGTTGATTGTCGCGGTGCGGCATTTGCCATGTTTGGGTTCTGATCAAGGTTACCCTTTTACGAAAAATGTTTGTTATGCTACGCACCTCCGATTCACATGTAACTTGTTCTAACATGCTTATATATGATTAAAAACGTCAGAAAAATAATTCGGGACCCAACCCGAACGTGTTGACTTTTTGTTGACTTTGACCCGACCCAAGGTTGACTTTTAATCAAACTTAACCAAATGTTTGCGCAATCGTTCTAACATACTTTTATACTTGTACCTTGCATGAAACTTGATAATGTGACTCACCTACTATATTAATCGAGTCGTAACGAGCCATAGGACTAATTAAACACTTTGATCGACCGTATTCACCGATATTGATACGAACCTATTTGTTTAGGTCAAGACTAGCATTCGTTTTTGCACACGTTACTTTGTGAAGTACATTTACTTTTCGTGCAACAAAGGTGAGATCATAGTCTGTAACAACCCGGATTTTTCCGATCATTTAATACTTATGAGATTAATATTTACATAAATTAAACCATACCAACATGATAAGCAATCCAAATTGTTGAGACTTGTGTTTTTGAAAAGATTTTACACAACGTTTGACCGTCCAATATGACCGATGATATCACGAACTATATAACATACGATAATTATATGTTTGTGTATATATATGTATTTATATATATTTAACATGATCTAAGGATGGTTTAACATCTCATTGTGTACTAATGACAATGAGTTATAAGTATATTTTGAAACTACTAACTTAAGTTTTCAAAACGATAACTATACGTAACATTCTTTGATATATATATACTTATAATCTATAATGCTTATACATGTATCGTATATATAATGTATTTAATCACTTTTTAAGGACTTAAATACATAAAACAATATAAGTATATTCACAAAAGATAGCTATATTTGAATTCTCGTTCCGTTTCCTCAAGATTTCTATACGTATATGTAGGGTATATGTACCCGTATCATACCCAGCTTCTATACTTATTTACTATTGGTATATACACATCAAATCAACATCCTAATCAACATTATTACTGCCCTAGATATGAGGTAACTAGGATTTGTCAAGTAGCATGAATTATTAGTAAGAAAACAAAATTAGGAATCCTTTTCTTTCTTTATAAACTAAAAACGTTTTTATGAATGAACACCATTTCTTCACTCCATTTTCTCATACCTACACCCTCATTTCTCTCTCAAAATACTCCTAACTTCATACTTGATCATCTCCAAGCATTTTTCCCATCATTTAGCTTCAATTACAAGCCTTAAACACCATAAGAAAACTCTTTCAAGAACATATCAAAATAACCACCCATTTGAAGAAGTTTACTTCCAACCTTTTGATCTAACTCCACCACTCTTTGATTCAAAGATTATTTCTTATCTTTTGCAGTAACTTTGTCCAAGTAACTTGAGGTAGTAACCTTGTTCATAATCTTATTCAATTCATATTCATATAGCTATCTTATTTTGTGGTATAAAATTTTAACAACAAGAACATAGTTTGAATGATTTCAAACTTGTTCGCAAACTAAATAGATCCTTCTAACTTGACTTTTAAAACACTTCAAGACCTGTAATATATCATAATAATATGCTAACTTAACAAGATATAACTTGGTTTTACAAAGAACATCTTAAAAACTGAATCTACGTCGTCGGAGTGCAATCAGGGGCTGTTTTGGGTTGGATAATTAAAAACCATCTTGAACTTTGAATTGAAAGTTCATGTTCTGGAAAAATGATATTTCTTATGAATATGTTAACACATAAAAATTTCATGGTTTAACTCAAAGTGTAAGTATTTTTAGAAAAATGATCATTAAATGTTGTTTTTATGATGGAAAATGATCACTTTCATAAGTTTCACCAAAGTTTGACCTATAACCTATGATTTCGAATACAAACTAAGATATTTTCAGTTCATATTCTTAAAATTTGACTCGATCCAAGGAAGTTTCAAGTTGAACCAACAAAAACGGAGTTGTAATGAAGAAACTACGACTAAAACAAGATTGGGTATCCGAAGCTAGTTTAGCTACGAAAATATTTGGAGAAAAGGTAAATTAATCATATCTTTGCTAATTAATATGATATTTTATATATATTTACTTATGATTTCATTTTTATATATTTCAGGACCACCCGTAAACAACACGAGAAGATTAATCATAAGACCTCATGATTGTACGCAACACGTCATTTGACAACATGGTACTTTATGTACGCAACACGTCATTTGACAACATGGTACCATGGGTCAAGATTAATCCTGATCAATACGAATACGATGGGGTCTTTATTTATTTTATTGAGCAACTAATTGTGGACCACTAACATTAGACTGCTAACTACGGACTAAGAAAACATTAAAAGTATTATAAGAGTATATATATATATATATATATATATATATATATATATATATATATATATATATATACATATATATATATATATATATACATATATATATATATATACATATATATATATATATATACATATATATATATATATATATATATATATATATATATATATATATATAACGATTACTTGAAAAGAAAATATGTTGATATATTATATATATGGTTAGGTTCGTGATATCTATCAGAGACCAAGTCGAATTAAATGCCTTCAAGGCAAAAGTGAGTATATAGTCCCACTTTTAAACTCTAAATATTTTGGGATGAGAATACATGCATTTTATGATTTACGTTATGGACACAAGTGATTAAAAATATATATTCTACGTTGAGTTGTACCACTGGCATACTTCCCTGTAACTTGGTAACTACTATTTACATGAGGTATTGTAAACGCGAATCATGTTGATAGATCTATCGGGCCTGACAACCCCAACCGGACTGGACGACCAGTATTCAACGGTTGCACGGTACTTCGTTTCGGTGACTATACTTGGTACGGTGTAGTAAGATTTCATAATAAAGGGAATATGCGACGTTGATTAAATGTTAAGTATGGTTATCAAGTGCTCAACAGCTTAGAATATTTTTATTAAAACATTTATATATGAAATCTTGTGGTCTATATTTATAACGCTGCCGGCATTAAACCTATATCTCACCAACTTTATGTTGACGTTTTAAGCATGTTTATTCTCAGGTGATAACTAAAAGCTTCCGCTGCAACATGTTGAATTTAAGCAAGATCTTGAGTATGCATATTTGTGTCAAAAATAAAACTGCATATCGGAGGATTTGTAATGTAAAATATGTTGGAAGTCGTATTGTTATTATCACATGTAAAGTTTGTAAGGCTAAGATTATCGCTAAACGATAATCATTATTATGTTGTTTAAACTTTGTATTTTTAATAAAAGTTATGGTTTGTATTGTAAAAACGAATGCAGTTTTCTTTGAAAAATGTCGCATATAGAGGTCAATACCTCGCGATGAAATCATATGTTATTATATTTGTCCTTATGGTTTAGGACGGGTTATGACATGTGGTATCAGAGCGTTGGTCTTAGAGAACCAAAAAATTTGCATTAGTGTGTCTTATCGAGTTTGTTAGGATGCATTAGTGAGTCTAGACTTTGACCGTGTTTGATTTCGAAAACTATTGCTTATCCTTGTTGGTTAAAAATTAATATGTAAATATTATGTGGTACTAATTTGCTAGTTGTTATGTGATAGATGTCTAGCTTAGAACTTGTTATCACATTCAGCGACTCCGAACTAGAATCTTCAGATGGTGTTCCATTCATTAACCTATCCGATGATGAAAACGACACCTTTGGGGAAGACTCACAATTTTCGGATGAATCAATTGAAGAGGAACCGGAAAGTGATCCTGAGGATGAAGAAATACAGGAAATTACGAAAGACAAGTTTGAAAGAGAAAAGAAACGAAAGGCTACTGAATTGGAAAATCCAAATCCCAAGTTTAGTGAGGATGTTGTGGCACCAACTCCACTAGACACTTCCACCCCTATTCCCGCTATTCCTATTAGTTCTATCCCGGCAACCAGTTCTTCAGCCCCTCAGCCAAAACGCAGGGAGACAGTCAAGATAACCTTTAAGCGATTTCTTTGAACACAAAACGTTTTGGGTTAAATGATGCGCTGTTGTTTTAAACTATGGGATCATATAATGTTTTGTATAATATTACTAGTGTGGTTTGCTTAATGTTTGATGTAAGATAAGCATATGTAAAATAGTGAAGTGTGAAATGCAATAATTTTCCATGGTTGAGTATTATTTGGATGGTAGTAATTAATTTCTGTACTAAGCTATTAAGTATGAACTTTAACGGGTAGGTACTACCCTAGATATAATTATAAAACGCTAATAAGAAGAAAAGGCTTTTATAATAATAATTGGTTCATATTATTAATAAGCTACGATGTACTGTAAATGCATACTACATCTATAATATTCCATGTGAATAATTTTTTTTCTCATTCTTATTGAAGATTATGGCGCGATTGAACCGAATGACGGAACAAGAAATCGAGGAACTCATCAATCAGCGAGTGGACGATAGAATGTTATGGGTCGAGGATGTGAGAGGTGCTGCAGTTAACCCAAATCCTCGTTTGGGATGTACTCACAAAACTTTTCAAGGTTGCAAGCCCTCATCATTCAGTGGAACAGAAGGACCGGTCGGTTTAACCCGGTGGAATAAAAAGATTGAGTCTGTGTTTAAAATCAGTGGTTGTATTGAGAAGGACATGACCAAGTATGCATCGTGCACCTTACAAGATAGTGCACTCACGTGGTGGAAAAACTATGTGAAGGCCGTAGGAGGAGATGTAGCTTATGATACTCCCTGGGAAGAATTCAAAACAATGCTAATCAACGAGTATTGTCCAAGGAACGAGGTTAGGAAGTTTAAAGCTAAATTACGAAGCCTGAAAGTTGTTGGTACTGAACTCACCAACTACAATCAGTGATTCATGGAATTAGCTTTGCTATGTCCCGAATTGGTACCAACCGAAGAACGAAAGATAGAACTGTACAAAGATGGTTTGCCTAAAAATGTCAAAGCAAATGTTACAGCATCGAAACCAAAGACTATTCACGAAGCCATCACCATGGAAAACGAGTTGATGGACCAGATTATTCTGGATAAGAACACCAATCTCAAGACATCAGAAAACAAAAGAAAGTGGGAAGGTAATCAACAATCCAACAAGAAACAAGAAACCACGCAAGGTACGGGTAGTGGTTCAAGCTCTGGTTACAAAGGACGAAATCCTTTATGTAACAGATGCCACAAACATCACTCTGGTTATTGTAATGTGGTGTGCGAAAATTGTAATCGAAGGGGTCATCTTGCTGAATATTGTAAGATTCCTGTTACAAATACCAATGGCACCAAGACTCCTGCCACCAATGCAAATAGAACTACCTT
Source organism: Rutidosis leptorrhynchoides (assembly GCF_046630445.1). Lineage (NCBI taxonomy): Eukaryota > Viridiplantae > Streptophyta > Magnoliopsida > Asterales > Asteraceae > Rutidosis > Rutidosis leptorrhynchoides. The sequence continues at coordinate 88,123,586 of NC_092335.1, read as the reverse complement.
GGCCACTGTTACGTGTTATAGGTATGGGAAACAGGGTCATTATAAGAGCCAGTGCCCGAATCCAGAGAAGAATAACGGATCTGCACGTGGAAGAGCATTTATTATTAATGCTAGAGACGCGTATGAAGACCCGGAGCTGGTTACGGGTACGTTTATCATTAATAACTTATCAGCATCTATTATATTTGATACTGGTGCCGATAGAAGTTACGTGTGTAGAGACTTTTACGCTAAATTGAATTGTTCATCATTACCTCTAGATGCTAAGTACATGATTGAGTTAGCTAATGGTAAACTAATTAAAGCCGATAAAATTTGCCGTGATTGTAAAATAAATTTAGCCGGAGAAACATTCAAGATTGATTTGATACCCATAGAATTAGGAAGTTTTGACGTAATTATCGGCATGGACTGGATGTCCAAAGTAAGAGTCGAAGTAGTGTGTGCTGAAAAGGCAATTCGTATTCCTCGAAAGGATAAATCAATGATAATGATTTACGGAGATAAAGGTAACTTAAACCTAAATCTCATTAGCTGTTTGAAAGCTCAAAAGTGCTTAGAAAAAGGATGTTATGCCATCCTAGCACATGTAAAGAAAGTTGAAGAAAAGGAGAAGAATATCAACGATGTTAATGTAGTAAAAGACTTTCCCGATGTTTTTCCGGAAGAATTACCGGGACTAACTCCTTTCAGGTCTGTAGAATTTCAAATAGATCTTGTACCAGGTGCTGCACCGGTTACCCGTGCTCCATATAGACTTGCACCGTCTAAATTAAAAGAACTTCAGAGCCAGTTAAAAGAATTACTGGACCGTGGATTCATACGACCAAGCACTTCACCGTGGGGAGCTCCAATTTTATTTGTTAAAAAGAAAGATGAATCTTTTAGGATGTGTATAGATTATCGAGAATTAAATAAGTTAACTATCAAGAATCGGTATCCACTACCGAGAATTGATGACTTATTTGATCAGCTGCAAGGATCATGTGTGTACTCGAAAATCGACCTAAGATCGGGTTATCATTAACTACGTGTCAAAGAAGAAGACATTCCAAAAACTGCTTTTTGGACACGTTATGGTCATTACGAATTTTTGGTCATGCCGTTTGGGTTGACTAATGCGCCAGCTATATTCATGGACCTCATGAATCGAGTTTGTAGTCCGTATTTAGATAAGTTTGTTATCGTTTTCATTGACGATATTCTTATCTATTCTAAGAGTGAGCAAGAGCATGAGCAGCATTTAAGGTTGGTATTAGAATTGTTAAGAAAAGAACAGTTATACGCCAAATTTTCTAAGTGTGCATTTTGGTTGAAAGAAGTGCAATTTCTTGGCCACGTTGTTAGTAGCAAAGGAATTCAGGTTGATCCAGCTAAAATTGAGGCCATTGAAAAATGGGAGACTCCTAAGACACCAACGCAGATACGTCAATTTTTGGGTTTTGCTGGTTATTATAGAAGGTTTATGCAAGATTTTTCCCGAATAGCTAAACCATTAACAGCGTTAACGCAAAAAGGGAAGAAGTATGAATGGACTTCTGAGCAGGAGAGTGCATTTCAATTACTGAAGAAGAAGTTGACTACAGCACCTATTTTATCGTTACCTGAAGGGAATGATGATTTTGAGATATATTGTGACGCTTCGCGACAAGGTTTTGGTTGCGTCCTTATGCAACGGAAGAAAGTTATATCATACGCATCCCGACAATTGAAGATTCACGAGTGGAATTATACGACGCATGATTTAGAATTGGGAGCAGTAGTGTTTGCATTGAAGATATGGAGACACTATTTATATGAGGCTAAATGCACTGTGTTTACTGATCATAAAAGCCTTCAACATATTTTTGATCAGAAACAGCTGAACATGAGGCAACGTAGGTGGGTCGAGCTGATAAACGACTATGATTGTGAGATTCGCTATCATCCCGGGAAAGCGAATGTAGTGGCCAACGCTCTAAGCAGAAAGGAACGGGAACCAATTCGAGTACGAGCAATGAACATAAAAATTAGCATGAATCTCAACTCACAAATCAAAGAGGCTCAACGAGAAGCTCTTACTAAAGAAAACATAGGAAATGAAATAATGAAGAAGTATGGGAAACAACTCGTTATACGGGAAGACGGAATTCGATATTTTGCAAACTGTATTTGGGTACCAAAGTTGGGTGGATTAAGGAAGTTGATATTGAACGAGGCACATAAGACAAGATACTCGATACATCCTGGAGTTGGAAAGATGTATCAAGATCTTAAGACACATTATTGGTGGCCTAATTTAAAGACAGATGTTGCAACATATGTTGGGGAATGTTTAACTTGTTCCAAAGTCAAAGCAGAACACCAGAAGCCGTCAGGGTTACTTCAACAACCAGAAATCCCAGAATGGAAATGGGATGGTATTACCATGGATTTCATCACAAAGTTACCTAAGACTGCCTGAGGTTATGACACCATTTGGGTAATAGTTGATCGTCTCACCAAATCTGCACATTTCTTGCCTATAAAGGAAACGGATAGAATGTAGAAACTATTACGATTATACATAAAGGAAATTGTTTCAAGGCATGGAATACCTATTTCCATTATATCCGATCGTGATAGTAGATTTACATCAAAGTTTTGGCAATCACTACAGGAGGCCCTGGGAACCCGTTTGGATATGAGTACCGCATATCATCCGCAAACTGACGGGCAGAGTGAAAGAACAATTCAGACTCTTGAAGACATGCTCAGGGCATGTGTGATCGATTTTGGAAACGGATGGGATAAATATCTACCATTAGCAGAATTCTCGTATAATAACAGTTATCATGCGAGCATTAAAGCTGCACCATTCGAATCATTATATGGAAGAAAGTGTAGATCCACTATCTGTTGGAATGAAGTAGGAGATCGACAATTAACTGGTCCCGAGATCATACAAGAAATGACTGAGAAGATAGTACAAATCAAGGAGAGATTGAAAACAGCCCGTAGTCACCAAAAGAGCTACGCCGATGTCTGAAGGAAACCATTAGAGTTTCAGATCGGTGACATGGTTATGCTAAAGGTGTCACCTTGGAAAGGTGTAATACGTTTTGGAAAAAGGGGTAAACTGAACCCAAGGTATGTAGGCCCGTTCAAGATCATCGAACGCATCGGACCGGTAGCTTATCGACTCGAGTTACCACAACAACTCGCTGGAGTACATAATTCATTTCACGTCTCAAACTTCAAGAAATGTCTTGCAAAGGAAGATCTCACCATTCCTCTTGAAGAAATCCAAGTCGACGAGAAACTACAATTCATAGAAGAACTAGTCGAAATCATGGACCGTGAAGTTAAACGGCTCAAGCAGAGCAACATACCAATCGTTAAGGTTCGTTGAAATGCTCGAAGAGGTCCCGAGTTTACTTGGGAATGAGAGGATCAGATGAAACAAAAGTACCCACATTTGTTTCCCGAGAACGCAAAATAGGTACAACTTTAAAATTTCGGGACGAAATTTATTTAACGGGTAGGTACTGTAACGACCCGGATTTTTCCGATCATTTAATACTTATGAGATTAATATTTACATAAATTAAACCATACCAACATGATAAGCAATCCAAATTGTTGAGACTTGTGTTTTTGAAAAGAGTTTTACACAACTTTTGACCGTCCAATATGACCGATGATATCACGAACTATATAACATACGATAATTATACGTTTGTGTATATATATGTATTTATATATATTTAACATGATCTAATGATGGTTTAACATCTCATTGTGTACTAATGACAATGAGTTATAAGTATATTTTGAAACTACTAACTTAAGTTTTCAAAACGATAACTATACGTAACATTCTTTGATACATATACTTATAATCTATAATGCTTATACATGTATCGTATATATAATGTATTTAATCACTTTTTAAGGACTTAAATACATAAAATAATATAAGTATATTCACAAAAGATAGCTATATTTGAATTCTCGTTCCGTTTCCTCAAGATTTCTATACGTATATCTAGGGTATATGTACCCGTATCATACCCAGCTTCTATACATATTTACTATTGGTATATACACATCAAATCAACATCCTAATCAACATTATTACTGCCCTAGATATGAGGTAACTAGGATTTGTCAAGTAGCATGAATTATTAGTAAGGAAACAAAATTAGGAATCCTTTTCTTTCTTTATAAACTAAAAACGTTTTTATGAATGAACACCATTTCTTCACTCCATTTTCTCATACCTACACCCTCATTTCTCTCTCAAAATACTCCTAACTTCATACTTGATCATATCCAAGCATTTTCCCCATCATTTAGCTTCAATTACAAGCCTTAAACACCATAAGAAAACTCTTTCAAGAACATATCAAAATAACCACCCATTTGAAGAAGTTTACTTCCAACCTTTTGATCTAACTCCACCACTCTTTGATTCCAATATTATTTCTTATCTTTTGCAATAACTTTGTCCAAGTAACTTGAGGTAGTAACCTTGTTCATAATCTTATTCAATTCATATTCATATAGCTATCTTATTTTGTGGTATAAAATTTTAACAACAAGAACATAGTTTGAATGATTTCAAACTTGTTCGCAAACTAAATAGATCCTTCTAACTTAACTTTTAAAACACTTCAAGACCTGTAATATATCATAATGATATGCTAACTTAACAAGATATAACTTGGTTTTACAAAGAACATCTTAAAAATTGAATCTACGTCGTCGGAGTGCAACCGGTGGCTGTTTCGGGTTGGATAATTAAAAACCATCTTGAACTTTGAATTGGAAGTTCATGTTCTGGAAAAATGATATTTCTTATGAATATGTTAACACATAAAAATTTCATGGTTTAACTCAAATTGTAAGTATTTTTAGAAATATGATCATTAAATGTTGTTTTTATGATGGAAAATGATCACTTTCATAAGTTTCACCAAAGTTTGACCTATAACCTATGATTTCGAATACAAACTAAGGTATTTTCAGTTCATATTCTTAAAATTTGACTCGATCCAAGGAAGTGGCAAGTTGAACCAACAAAAACGGAGTTGTAATGAAGAAACTACGACTAAAACAAGATTGGGTATCCGAAGCTAGTTTAGCTACGAAAATATTTGGAGAAAAAGTAAATTAATCATATCTTTGCTAATTAATATGATATTTTATATATATTTACTTATGATTTGATTTTATATATTTCAGGACCACCCGTAAACAACACGAGAAGATTAATCATAAGACCTCATGATTGTACGCAACACGTCATTTGACAACACGGTACTTTATGTACGCAACACGTCATTTGACAACATGGTACCATGGGTCGAGATTAATTCTGATCAATACGAATACGATGGGGTCTTTATTTATTTTATTGAGCAACTAATTGTGGACCACTAACATCGGACTGCTAACTACGGACTAAGAAAACATTAAAAGTATTATATATATATATATATATATATATATATATATATATATATATATATATATATATATATATATATATATATATATATACATAACGATTACTTGAAAAGAAAATATGTTGATATATTATATATATGGTTAGGTTCGTGATATCTATCGGAGACCAAGTCGAATTAAATACCTTCAAGGCAAAAGTGAGTATATAGTCCCCCTTTTAAACTCTAAATATTTCGGGATGAGAATACATGCATTTTATGATTTACGTTATGGACACAAGTGATTAAAAATATATATTCTACGTTGAGTTGTACCACTGGCATACTTCCCTGTAACTTGGTAACTACTATTTACATGAGGTATTGTAAACGCGAATCATGTTGATAGATCTATCGGGCCTGACAACACCAACCGGACTGGACGACCAGTATTCAACAGTTGCACGGTACTTCGTTTCGGTGACTACACTTGGTACGGTGTAGTAAGATTTCATAATAAAGGGAATATGCGACGTTGATTAAATGTTAAGTATGGTTATCAAGTGCTCAACAACTTAGAATATTTTTATTAAAACGTTTATATATGAAATCTTGTGGTCTATATTTATAACGCTGCCGGCATTAAACCTATATCTCACCAACTTTATGTTGACGTTTTAAGCATGTTTATTCTCAGGTGATAACTAAAAGCTTCCGCTGCAACATGTTGAATTTAAACAAGATCTTGAGTATGCATATTTGTGTCAAAAATAAAACTGCATATCGGAGGATTTGTAATGTAAAATATGTTGGAAGTCGTATTGTTATTATCACATGTAAAGTTTGTAAGGCTAAGATTATCACTAAACGATAATCATTATTATGTTGTTTAAACTTTGTATTTTTAATAAAAGTTATGGTTTGTATTGTAAAAACGAATGCAGTTTTCTTTGAAAAATGTCGCATATAGAGGTCAATACCTCGCGATGAAATCATATGTTATTATATTTGTCCTTATAGTTTAGGACGGTTTATGACATAGTCCCACCTTTTCAACAACTTTTACTTTTAAACTATAGGATGAGAAACATATACGTATCATACTTTTATGCTTTGAACATAAGTACAAAAACAAACATTCCACGTGCGAGTTTGAACAAAAAGCCTCAATTCAATTATCATTAGTTACACTTGCAGGGTGTAAACGAGAACTTATATTATGTGATCACATGGGCTTGACGAGCCTCATTCGGACGGTTCGCTACCGTTAGCGGATGAAATATATTTTCGAGTATAGTGTATGTTCTAACACTACATAACAGGGTACAAAACAGTTAAGTCTTGATAATTGGGTGCTCACGAACATACTTTTGGAATACAAATGATTTGGATAATCAACTATATTAAATCTTGTGGTTCAAAAACAACGTTACTAATACACCTATGATTTCACCAACGTTTTTCGTTGACAGTTTTCTATATGTTTTCTCAGGTCCTTAAACGCTATGTGATACATGCTTCCGCACTCTTTTTGATACTTGCTTGGATGTTGAGTATATATGCATACATGGAGCATCTTTTGGATTACTTTCAAAATTGTGTCGCATAGGTTTCAATTGTACGTTAAACAATGTAATGTAACTAGTCGTGGAACTACCTTTGTAAACTTGAAACACTTTTATATTTGAAATGAATGCGACATATTTTGGTCAAAAGTCATTTTAAAGACTTATGACCACGTAACGGGACCTAAGTAGACGGCGCCGTCAATGACGATTTTGTCGGGTCGCTACAAACTACATGTCCGAGAAATTGTACAGTTCGCAACCAAAATTCACATTTAGAGAACTTGACATACAGTTGTTCCTTCTTTAAGAGCTCTAGAATCAATCGCAGATGTTGCTCATGCTCTTTCTCATTCTTGGAATATATTAGAATGTCATCGATGAAAACGATCATGAATTTATCAAGATAGGGTTTGCATACACTGTTCATAAGATCCACGAATACAGCAGGAGCGTTGGTTAAACTAAAAGGCATAACAAGAAACTCATAATGTCCATAACGAGTTCAGAAAGCAGTCTTAGAAACATCAGTTTCCTTGACTCTCAATTGATGATAACCCGACCTAAGATCAATCTTCGAATAAATACTTGACCCTTGCAATTGGTCAAACAGGTCATCAATGCGCGGGAGAGGATAACGATTCTTGATGGTTAGCTTGTTGAGTTCTTGGTAATCAATATACATTCTCAATGTGCCATCTTTCTTCTTAACAAATAGAACAGGTGCTCCCCACGGAGACGAGCTAGGACGAATGAAACCTTTCTCCAAAAGTTCTTGTAGTTGGCTGGACAATTCTTTCATTTTGAATGGAGCTAATCGGTATGGTGCTTTTGCAATAGGTGCAGAACCGGGAGTCAAATCAATTTGAAACTCAACCTGTCGTTGGGGAGGAAGACCGGGGAGTTCTTAGGGAAATACTTCGGGAAAGTCTCTAACCACTGTTACATCTTCAACACGTTTCTCTTCCTGTTCCACTTTCTTAACATGAGCTAAGATAGCTTGATATCCCTTCATTAGATATTTGTAGATTTTGATACAAGAGATGATACTAAGTTTAGAACCACTCGTGTCTCTTTGAAAGATTAGGGTTTCACCATTTTCTAGAGGAATGTTAATGGTTTTCTCATAACACATGATTGCAGCTCTTAACGGCCGTAACCAATCCATTCCTATGACTACGTCAAAGCTTCCTAACACGACTGGTAAAAGGTCGATCTTAAAGTGTTTATCGGCTAGGATCAGATCACAGTTTTTATACACGTTGTCTACTTTCATAACTTTACCATTTGCTACTTCTACAAGTCATTTAATTTTTAAGGCTTGTGGTTTTTCGGTGAATAGGGCACAAAATTCAGTAGACACATAACTTCTAACGGCACCAGAATCAAATAAAACAGTAGCATAGATGTTGTTAACAAGAAACGTACTCGTTATCACTTCATCATCCTCACGGGCTTCTTCGGCAGTTATCACAAAAGCGCGACTCTTAGCATTACCATTATTACCCTTGTTCTTTGGACACTGATTGCAGAAATGTCCAACTTCTCCACAACCATAGCAAGTTGGAACAAACGCGTTTGACTTTGTAGCAGGAGTAGCAGAAGTTCTACAATACTTAGCTATATGACCCACCTTCTTGCCCTTGGTGCACTAAGCCATACACTTCCCAAGATGATGCTTATCACAATGACTACATTGTGGTTTTGTTCCAGCATAACCACTTCTAGAACTATCGGCAGCTTTCTTGTTTGAACCTTGGCTTGAACCTTGAGATGGTTCAAACTTTCTCTTACCCTCACTATACTTAGCATCGGCTTGTTTATTAGCTGCGGCCTTTCTCCTCTTAGCCATCATCAAGTTTTGAGCCATAAGTATCACTGCATCTAAGGTCTCCTTACTAGCAGCAATAACGTTTCCTTGAATCTCATCAGGAAGACCTTCTATGTATCGCTCAATCTTCTTTTGTTCAGTGGGAACCATATTCGGACACAAAGAAACTAACTCTATAAACTTGTTGGTATAAGCTTCAATGTTAGTACCATTGACCTTCAATTCCCAAAACTCTACTTCTAGCCTTTGAATTTAGTTCCTTGGGCAAAACTTATCCGTCATCATTCTTTTCACAACGGCCCATGGAATAGCATTAGCAGCATCTAGCCACACAGTTATGGGTATAAGCGTTCCACCAAGTCAAAGCAAGGCCACCTAGTGTGTGAGTGGCATACTTCACTTTATCGGCTTCCGCACTGTTACAGATACGAAAGATTGATTCGACTTTTTTGAAACAACGAGTTAGCTCGAGTGCTTCCTCATTCCCATTGAAGGATGGAGGCTTACAGTTCATAAAATCCTTGTAGGTGTATGATGTAGGTGGATTCCCTTGGTTGTTCCATTGATTATTGTTGCCTTGAGCGGCAGCAAGCAGTTGTTGAAATTGTGCGGGAGTCAAAGTGACATTTGGAAGAGTGTTAGCACCACGAGTTGCGTTAGACATGATCTTCAATACACAAAAACAGTATTAGTTGAAGAGTTATGGTGCTAGTAAGTTATAAGTTTGTTTAATAATGCACAAATTTCACACAACATCTAATAGGGAAATATATAAGAGAAAACAACGAGATGTAATAAAAACACTTAAATTTTATTAAACATCACAAAGATAACTAACATCTTTTATTACACACGGTACGAAACTAGAATAACACGAAACGAAACTAAAATAGTAGTTTTAGGCAAAGCCTTTACACTGAATGGAAAACACTAATACGATAATAGAAAACATATGCTAGAAAGACTTTCTCCGCTCTTGTCACGGTTCTGTTAAGCGAGGCTTAGCAAGCGTCGATTTATTGGCTACTTGACTGCCGCTTAGAGCCTAAATTGAACTCCAGGCACATTGTAAAACCTATGAAAATTTGATTCTACCATTTTCATGGCGTCTCTGTTTATTTTATTTTTTTATTTTTTATTATTATTTTATTTTTATTTATTTTCTTATTTTCCTTTTCATTATTACTAATATTTTTTTCCCTCCATTCTTTATGGCCGGAGGTCCCCTTGAAAGCAATCTCTTTACCCGTCAAATAGAGAGAGGGAGGACTTTCTCCGCTCTTGTGAGTGTCTAACTCGGGGTGGAGAAATGATTTCTCTTTATTCTAGGATAGAGGAAGGATTGTCTACATCCTACCTCCCCCATACCCCACTCATATGGGATTGGGTATTGTTGTTGTTGTTGTTGTATATGCTAGAAAGACAACTATCTAATGGTACTCTTTGAAGAAATCTTCAAAATCCTCAATTGTCTTATCTTGAAGCGCTTTCATGTCGGCCATCATCTTCCCCAATTGGTCTTGGCTCTCTTCAACTTTAGCCAATCGTGCATGAACAGACACTTGCTCCTTATCCCATAGGAGATCTTGAACAAACTTCATGAAACCTTCAAATACTTTGTGCTTTTGCTTTTGGTCCTTGATATAAACAGACATGAAATCAAAGATGCTCTCTTGCTCCTTTGCCAACCTATCTTGGCGTTTAATGATCATTGCTAAGTCGGTGGTGTCTTGTCTCTTAGAAGGACCGGGGATATCATTAGTGGGGGTCTCGGGTTCCTTCCTCTTTAGAGAGGGAGGTAGGTCAACAGAGGGCTCGGATTCAGGTTCTTCCTCCTTGCCATCCCTATCATAATTAGCATTAATGCGGGATTCTCCCATAGGAGGAGAGTGTGGTGGAGTAGTGGGGGTGTAAACAGGTGATGTAGGCGGTGTAGCAGGTTCATAAATCGGTGATGCGGGTGGAGTAGTAGGTGTGTAGACCGGTGAGTTAACGGATCCTTCGGACTCGTTGTCGGAGATGATGATCGGGCTAAAGCGAGACATCCTAAAAGACACGAAAGAATGAAGTTAGGCAAGTTCTAAGGATGACGTAAAGGCACTAAGTAAAATGTAAAGGAAAGTGCTTAAAAATCGAGGCAGGAAAGGTTATAGACCTATGGATTACTAAGGCACCCTAACTAACTCATAAGGCACACATAAAATGCAATCCTGGTTCTCTATAACAACCTAGCTCTGATACCAATCTGTCACACCCCCTAAATAAAATCGGGGGTAATATGTGACCAACCAATATCATAACACAAGAGTAAAGCGAGAACGACTCTATATGAGACGTTTTAATTAAAAACCAATGTATTAACGCAGCGGAATGTATAAGTCATTACAAATGAATCCTTTAATAATGTAAATGTAATCTAAGTGTTTTAATGCAATAATGTAAATGATAAAATGCGGACTCCAAAAGCAGCAAAGTCCAAATAGCAATGAATCTTTAGCAATCTTCACCTGAGATAAAACATGCTTAAAATGTCAAACAAAATGGTTGAGTGAACAACATAGGTTCATAATAGTGTTTAGACCACAAGATTTAGTTATAAAGATTAATCAGTTCGGTAGTAGTGCTGCGGTGTATGATATCGAAACTAAACAAGTTACCCCGTGTGATCACTTTATTCATTCGCGTCGTTAAATCCTTATTATGTATCCATTGACCAACGGTCATCCGGATAGAGACATCACTCTCAATAGCGCTACTCACAATAATTAAGTTTGCCAAAATTCCAGCAACTAACGATATCATGGCGGGGATTAAGCATGAATCAAAGCATGTCATAGCACAGTTTGAACTAATCAAAATAAAGTTTTCATGCAGTTGTGTCTAAGCGTAAAACAGTTTGAAAGCAAGCATGTGTCTCACCTCAAAAGTTTAAAATAAGTAATAGAAACAGTTAAAAAGTGGGGCTATGAAGTTCACCTTAATAGCAAGCAAGAAATTCCACGCAAGTAGTATGAACGGAGTGTGTGAGCGGAGATCTCAACCTAGAGATATAATGCTCAATTAGTTAACGTCTAATAGACATAAAGTTTGTTTATTAATATAGCAAACTATATTAACATTGACCATTTTCGAAAAAAGTTATTATTTCTCAAAAGTTTCTATATTTGGAAACCTACTATTTATGGAAAGCTTCCACTTATAGTAAGCTTCTAATTTAAGAAGTTCGGGTTATAATCTTTAACAAAGATGTTGTACAATCTCACCCAAACTTCGTTGCTGCCATGCAAGTCACTCGAATGATCTATTGTTACCGAGTGGCCCAGGTTCTCTTAACCAGAATCTAAGTCTTGGCATTCGAGATCCACAAGCGTCCCATAATGGTACCAAGGATCACCCTAGGCCACAAGTAGCGGTGATGTTTATAGTCTTTGTACGCTATCTTTAATTATAACCTTCATGTTATAAGTGTATACACATAACCAATTTATTAAGATACTTATTAGTTACATATGTATATAAGTGATAATATATTTAGTGTTTTTAGGTGTTACTATATAGATAAGTGTATAAGTTATACTAATAATGGTATTATTAGTCTTTAATTATTCAACTATTATGTAAACTTATCATTATATGTTACATATATAATTATACCTATGTGATCATACATATATATACATTCTTTATTATTAATATACATGTATGTGTTCATAACTATACGATATATGTATACATTAGGTGTAGGTGTTACATATACATAAGTGTAAGATGATATATATATATATATATATATATATATACACTTATTACTTTTTATTACTATGTTTACTAACTTATATAATACACATTCATACATACATACACACGTACATATACATACATATATACACATACATATACACACATATATATACATACAGTGTATACATGCACATACGTACGTATGCATGCATGCATGCATGCACATACATCATGATCATAATTACTTTACTAATCCATAATCATAACCTTTTATCATAATCTTAACCTAATCATCACATACAATCATATTCATTAACTTTAATCCTTATTTGTGAGGACCCGTCCTTATCCACCTGGACGAAGTCATCAATATTTGGTCCCATTGCGATGATCGACTCCAAGTAATGTCCTTAAATTGAGCAAATGCACAGCGGAAGACTTAATTCGTACCTGCGAATAAACATGCTTTAAAGTGTCAACTAAAAGGTTGGTGAGTTTATAGGTTTATCATAACAATCATTTTAATATTTTAATAGACCACAAGATTTCATAATCATAAACATAATACACTCGAAAGTGTATGTAAAGCATTCTAAGTGGTTGAGCACTTGGTAACCATACTTAACTATTAATCAACGTCGCATATTCCCTTTATTATAAAATCTCACTACACTGTACCAAGTGTAGCCTACAAAACGAAGTACTGTGCAACCGTTGAATACTGGTCGTCCAGTCCGGTTGGGGTTGTCAGGCCCGATAGATCTATCAACATGATTCGCGTTTACAATACCCATGTAAATATTAGTTACCAAGCTACATGAAAATATGCCAGTGGTACAACTCAACGTAGAATGTATTTTTAAGCACTTGTGTCTATTTCGTAAACATTTATAAAAGCAGCGCATGTATTCTCAGCCCAAAAATATATATTGCAAAAGCAATTAAAAAGGGAGCAAATGAAACTCACCATACTGTATTTTGTAGTAAAAATACATATGACGTCATTTAACAAAAGTAGGGTTGGTCTCGGATTCACGAACCTATATCATTTGTATATATATATTAAAATGTATAATCGTATTCGAACAAGTTCATATATTATAACTTGAATTATATATTATACTTATTTAATTTGTGTATATATAAGTATTCATATAAATAATGTTATTATGTTTGGTATATGATATATAAAATATTAATATAATTATAATATATGTATTAAGTATATTTTAGGTACAAAATATTTATTTGTAACTAAAATGATTGTTTTGATAATAATGATTTACTAATAATAACTTTCTTATTATTGATAATGCTAATACTAATATTAATAATGATATTGTTAAAATTTGATACATATGTTAATAATAATAATAGTAAAACTAATAAATATGAAAATGATATTTATACTAATATTAGTGAGAGTAATAATAATTTATATTGTTTTATAATAACATAATAATATTCCTAAACATATTCATAATAATAATAATAATAGTACTAAAGGTGGCACAATTACTAATATTTACAAAAATAATAATAAGTTGCATTGTTTTATCACTAAATATAATATTTATAATGATAATTTTATTATGTTCCTAATAACGATAATAATAATAATAATAATAATGATAATAATAATAATAATAATAATAATAATAATAATAATAATACTAATAAAATTGGAAAATTATAGTAAACTACCTTCAAATCAAATCCTAAAAAAAATTGGCCTCTGTAAGGCTCGAACCCGTGACCTCCCGAATACCCATCACTTCTCTCAACCGTCCGAGCTGTTCTGTCTTTCTGAGATTATCTCCCTTTAATTATTTATAAGCTATATTAAATCTATCTTCTATTTCACCTTCTTCTTCACTTGTATGAAATCAACCAGGGACTAATATAACAACGGGTTTATGGATTGAATTATGATGTGTAATAGAAACGGATACAATCCAAAGTGATTGATTTAAATTATCAGATTTGGAAAACGATTAAACAGCAATTTCAGTGACTCGTAAAGACAAAGGGAACTCAAACTCTGACTATAAATTTAAGGTCGTTTTACATAAAACTTTCATCATGAAGAAGATTGTGAATCCTTCCTAGAATCTTTCTGGTTCGTTAATTTAATTTAAAACATCATAAGAATTACGAATTTTGCTATGAACAACACATTTGACTTTTTTGACAATTACTAGCGATAACAGAAATTTAAATTGTGAGATTTTACAGAAAGATTTAATAGCTTAATCCTAACCTAACTGCAATAATAGATTTTTGTAATAGGTTCGAATTCGATTTATAACCAAAAGGTTGAGTTTACAGGGGAACAGACGGGTTTCTTTTGTTTTAAAAAAAAAATTTCCCAAATTAAGTTTACAGAAAATGAATTAGATAGGTTACAAGTGTTTGATTAGAGCTGTAATATAAATGATTGTGAAAGATATCTGGTAGTATTCATTTGGTAGATATGGTATGAAAATCAACAGCAAGTTATGTCAAAAACAGGAGATTTGTAATTTGATAGTGATGTTCAACAGATTTTGGAACGTTTCGTTTAATTTCAGCAATCAGTAACAGTAATTATAAATCAGATACAGTTTGACAATAGCTTAGAACTGCATTTGGATCCTATATGTATAAATACGTATTTGCCTGTATCTATCTATGTACATACAGAATTTATATATAATTGTATATGTCTTTGAATATATAAACATACCGTATTTTTATACATGTGTATGTATATATATCTGAGTAATCTGTATAAATAAGTATATACACGAGTTATTAATAATATTAATTAATACTATTAATAGTATATAAAAAAAATTAATAATAATGATGATGATATTAATAATTCAATAATTTAATAATAATACTAATAATATTAATAACGATTTTATTAATAAAATTTAACAATTAAATAATACTATTATTGATAATGATAATTAGTAATGATAATGTTCATATTAATATTACTAATATTATTGGTAAAGTTATTAATAAATACTAATACAAATATTATCAATAGTAGAATACTATTAATATTAATAATAATCATAATGTCTAAATATAAGACTAATATCAATCATAATAATTAACATTATAACTTTAATATTAGTTGTAATACTAATGATATTAACAATAATAACAATAGTTCAAATGTATCAAATTTATATTTACATTTTATCTCATAACACTCATAATACTGATATTATATTAATAGTTATGATAATAATAAAAATATTAACATAATAACTATATTTAACTTGTATTTACTTTCAATATATTAATATTATAGTCTATCAATTATGTAATGTATAATATATATAATTGAATATTTCAACATTTCATATATATCAATATATATATATTTATATTTATATATATATAATAATAATCATGTATAGCAATCACACACACACACACACACACACATATATATATATATATATATATATATATATATATATATATGTATATATGTATATATATATATGTATATATATATATATGTATATATATATATATATGTATATATATATATATATGTATATATATATATATATGTATATATATATATATATATGTATATATATATATATATATACATATTTATTTACAATTAATTGTTCGTGAATTGTCGGGGATAGTCAAAAGGTAATTGAATATATGAACACAGTTCCAAAATTTTGAGACTCAACCTAACAGACTTTTCTTATCGTGTCAAAAATATTAAATCGTATCAAGAGTTTGGTTTAAAATTAGTCGAAATTTTCCGGGTCGTGACAGTACCCACCCGTTAAAGAAATTTCCTCCCGAAATTTGATCGAGGTCGTCATGGCTAACAATAAGAATGTTTTTCATGACGAATATGAGTTGATAATTAGTGTTTTATCATTTTCGATTAACATGGATAAAACGATTCGATCATGCGAAGCGTACGAGTGAAGCTATCACAAAAGAGTGAAATGAAATGATTAGAGGTTCATCTTAACTTCTGACATAGTCAAGGTTAATTTTCAGAATTCAAGGAATTTAAAGAAATCTTCTAATCAGAAGGAAAATGTAATCTCACGATTTATTAGCAGATTGTCGGAGTTACGGAAGGACAGAAATATCAAGGAAATATTTCCGTGATATGCTTAGAAATTAAGTAGAATGAAAGAGTTGTGTAACATGGCACATGATGAGGGTAAGATCTGTGAACCATCATCACATTTCATTAGGAACTCAGCATGACTTACTGTAATATAATCACGTTGGCCAAGCGTCATTATATTATACTAACCCATGCTTCAATTCCCAACACTTCTCCACAATTCATTCATAACTTATACGTAGATTTTACAGAAGTTTCCAATATAATGAAATACCGAAAACACGCAGAGGTAGATAATTTCGGACAAGAATATTTATGAAAATATCCTCAGAAATATCGAAGATATTTATGATGATATTTTGGAATTTCTAAGTTCGAAAGTTGATGAAGAAAAATTTTCCGCAAAATTTTAACATGACCTCGGAGCAAGATATTCTCTAAAGATTTCGACGGATCCAGATTTACCTGGATTCTTTGAATATAGGGTTTGGTCCCTCTATTTGTCCTTGGTTTCCTTCGTGGTTAGCTCCATCCATTTTTCAGTATCAAATTTTCTATCGAGCGTTCCTAACATTTCCTTCTTTATCGTCAAACTTTTGGCCGTTTAGACCATCTAAAATGTTTCTGTTTCCTCTGCATTTAATTCAGCCATATCTGAATCGTCGGTTATCATTTCAAGGTGTTTTCAGGAGAATTGTGTTTTTAGATGATTAAATGCTGATGGTAGTATGGTGGAATATAAAAGGTTTCCCAGTAACAATAAAGAGTACACATATATATATCAAGGTTATAATAGGGTTATTTCGGATGAAAAGTCGGAGTTGACTTGCTGGAGCTGTGACAAAATTTGCTACTTTGAAAGGGATTACCAAATTATTTTGGGTAATAATAACACTAAAGGAATTAGCACAGCTACATGTTAAACGTTTACTCAGTTTCCGAGGGTTTTTCAGGTGCATAACTATATGCATCAATCTTTTCTTCCGTAGATGAAGTGCGGCTGGTTCATCCTCTCGATTGAGGTGTTTTCAAGAATCATGAAAGATTTGAACATGGATTGGAATCGTCAAGATTCAAATGAGGTTTAAGATGAAATCAAGTGGCAAACTTGAAGAAATGTTTAGTTTCATATGTTATAATCAATATTTTAATTCATTTTAATTGTCCAATATTATTAGTCCACAGTCGATAGTCCACAGTTAACAGTCCAATAGTTCATATATAGTTTAATATTATATTCGAATTAATTAATACGTTTCGTGACCCGTATACGTCTCAGACTCGATCACAACTTAAACTATATATATTATTGTAGAATCAACTTCAACCCTGTATAGCTAACTCCCGCATTACTGCATATAGAGTGTCTATGGTTATTCCAAATAATATATATAGATGCGTCGATATGATATGTCAAAACCTTGTATACGTGTCCCGATATTTAAAGTGTGTAAAATAAATAACAAAAATTAAATGACGATAAATAAAGTGCGTAAAGTAAATAACAGAAATTAAATGACGATAAATAAAATTGCGAGAATGTAAATTGCGATAATTAAATTGCGATAAATAAAATGTAATCAGTTAGCTAGGAACAGTTAGCGTGGATTCTTAAAAAAATTTCTCATAGTTAATTTGTTTGTTTCTAACAAATTTTATTTTGTCAAATGTTTTCTTCATTATGCCACTTGTTGGATTCTGATAAATCAAATTCCAAATATGAAATTGGATGAATGTGGTTATTCTGTGGTGAACGGATTTGTATATCGGTGGATGTAAGTAGGATAGTAAACGACTGTTGAATCAGATTCGAAGAATGTACAGTGTAACTTGTGAAATCTGAATATTCCTCAGGTATTACCTACCCGTTAAAATATTTTCACCATTAACAGTTTGCACGAAAGAATTTTTAATTACAATCTTTATGAAAATATATATACATATATATTTTCTTCAGATATAATCATGGATTTAATGAGTCAATATGATATTAAACTCATTTGATTTACCGTTAAAACAAGAATATATAATTTCTAAAACATTAGAGATTACATAGTCGTCATGTCGAACGAAGATAAATGCTGTAGAACGTCATGTAGATCGATGATTATGCTCGAGGTACAGATTGAGATGTTGAGGCATGGATTGTTGATGGTACTGGTGCTGCGACTGATGGTACTATTGGTGCTGGTGATGTTGCTGAAGCTGGTAACTTTTGCACCATATCCTCCAAAGTAACTACCCGAGCGTGAAGCTCGTTAACTTATTCTATTACTCCGGGATGATTGTTGGTTCGGACAAGTGGATGAATAAGATCTAGAATATGAGATAGTATATAATCATGATGAGATACTCTGGAAATGAGAGAGAAAATGGTATTACGAACAGGTTCGCCGGTAAGTGCTTCAGGTTCTTCACCAACAGGTGAATTCGGTTGATGGAAGGGATCGCCTTCTTCGCGTCTCCATTGATTAAATAGACTACGAACCCATCATATGAATTGGGGAGGGATGATTGGTTGATTCATTCCAGTGACACTGTTTTCGGAGTTTAGATGAAACTCCATATCGGAATAGCTGTCGGTATCCGAGGAATTCGTACTGGTTAAGGGATTCATCTCATACGATCAGATGAAGGATTTTCGATAAGAATAGATTATAGGATGTAGATTAGTACCCTGCAATACATAATTTACATATGCATATAAAATACTAAAATCCCATAAGTTACTGAGGAATCTACGGAATATGTCAGGCAAGGTTTACAGTAACAGATACGCTAAGATACGAATTTATCTATACATTATCTATGCAATATAGGCAGTAAGATGTGTCTAGACTTTAAGGATGATAAACAAGTTATTTTTTACACGAAAAGATAAGCAAAACTTTTGACATGCTGACACGGTCGAAGTCCGGACTCACTACTACATCTAAACAACTATCAGTTAGACACACTAATTCAAGACCTGGTTCGCTAAGACCACCGCTCTGATACCACCTGTGAGGACCCGTCCTTATCCACCTGGATGAAGTCATCAACATTTGGTCCCATTGCGATGATCGACTCCAAGTAATGTCCTTAAATTGAGCAAATGCACAGCGGAAGACTTAATTCGTACCTGAGAATAAACATGCTTTAAAGTGTCAACCAAAAAGTTGGTGAGTTCATAGGTTTATCATAACAATCATTTCAACATTTTAATAGACCACAAGATTTCATAATCATAAACATAATACACTCGCAAGTGTATGTAAAGCATTCTAAGTGGTTGAGCACTTGGTAACCATACTTAACTATTAATCAACGTCGCATATTCCCTTTATTATGAAATCTCACTACACTGTACCAAGTGTAGCCTACAAAACGAAGTACTGTGCAACCGTTGAATACTGGTCGTCCAGTCCGGTTGGGGTTGTCAGGCCCGATAGATCTATCAACAGGATTCGCGTTTACAATACCCATGTAAATATTAGTTACCAAGCTACAGGGAAATATGCCAGTGGTACAACTCAACGTAGAATGTATTTTTAAGCACTTGTGTCTATTTCGTAAACATTTATAAAAGCAGCGCATGTATTCTCAGCCCAAAAATATATATTATAAAAGCAATTAAAAAGGGAGCAAATGAAACTCACCATATTGTATTTTGTAGTAAAAATACATATGACATCATTTAACAAAAGTAGGGTTGGTCTCGGATTCACGAACCTATATCATTTGTATATATATATATATTAAAATGTATAATCGTATTCGAACAAGTTCATATATTATAACTTGAATTATATATTATACTTATTTAATTTGTGTATATATAAGTATTCATATAAATAATGTTATTATGTTTGGTATATAATATATAAACTATTAATATAATTATAATATATGTATTAAGTATATTTTAGGTACACAATATTTATTTGTAACTAAAATGATTGTTTTGATAATAATGATTTACTAATAATAACTTTCTTATTATTGATAATGCTAATACTAATATTAATAATGATATTGTTAAAATTTGATACATATGTTAATAATAATAATAGTAAAACTAATAATTATGAAAATGATATTTATACTAATATTAGTGAGAGTAATAATAATTTATATTGTTTTATAATAACATAATAATATTCATAAACATATTCATAATAATAATAAGAGTACTAAAGGTGGTACAATTACTAATATTTACAAAAATAATAATAAGTTGCATTGTTTTATCACTAAATATAATATTTATAATGATAATTTTATTATGTTCCTAATAACGATAATAATAATAATAACAATAATGATAATGATAATAATAATAATAATAATAATAATAATAATAATAATACTAATAAAATTGGAAAATTATAGTAAACTACCTTCAAATCAAATCCTAAAAAAAATTGGCCTCTGTAAGGCTCGAACCCGTGACCTCCCGAATACCCATCACTTCTCTCAACCGTCCGAGCTGTTCTGTCTTTCTGAGATTATCTCCCTTTAATTATTTATAAGCTATATTAAATCTATCTTCTATTTCACCTTCTTCTTCACTTGTATGAAATCGACCAGGGACTAATATAACAACGGGTTTATGGATTGAATTATGATGTGTAATAGAAACGGATACAATCCAAAGTGATTGATTTAAATTATCAGAATTGGAAAACGATTAAACAGCAATTTCAGTGACTCGCAAAGATAAAGGGAACTCAAACTGTGACTATAAATTTAAGGTCGTTTTACATAAAACTTTCATCATGAAGAAGATTGTGAATCCTTCCTAGAATCTTTCTGGTTCGTTAATTTAATTTAAAACATCATAAGAATTACGAATTTTGCTATGAACAACACATTTGACTTTTTTGACAATTACTTTGACCTCAAAATTGGGAAGCGATAACAGAAATTTAAATTGTGAGATTTTACAGAAAGATTTAATAGCTTAATCCTAACCTAACTGCAATAATAGATTTTTGTAATAGGTTCGAATTCGATTTATAACCAAAAGGTTGAGTTTACAGGGGAACCGACGGGTTTCTTTTGTTTTAAAAAAAAAATTTCCCAAATTAAGTTTACAGTAAACGAATTAGATAGGTTACAAGTGTTTGATTAGAGCTGTAATATAAATGATTGTGAAAGATATCTGGTAGTATTCGTTTGTTAGATATGGTATGAAAATCGACAGCAAGTTATGCCAAAAACAGGAGATTTGTAATTTGATATTGATGTTCAACAGATTTTGGAATGTTTCGTTTAATTTCAGCAATCAGTAACAGTAATTATAAATCAGATACAGTTTGACAATAGCTTAGAACTGCATTTGGATCCTATATGTATAAATACGTATTTGCCTGTATCTATCTATGTACATACAGAATTTATATATAATTGTATATGTCTTTGAATATATATACATACCGTATTTTTATACAAGTGTATGTATATATATCTGAGTAATCTATATAAATAAGTATATACATGAGTTATTAATAATATTAATTAACACTATTAATAGTATATAAAAAAATTAATAAAAATGATGATGATATTAATAATTCAATAATTTAATAATAATACTAATAATATTAATAACAATTTTATTAATATAATTTAACAATTAAATAATACTATTATTGATAATGATAATTAGTAAGGATAATGTTCATATTAATATTACTAATATTATTGGTAAAGTTATAAATAAATACTAATACAAATATTATCAATAGTAGAATACTATTAATATTAATAATAATCATAATGTCTAAATATAAGACTAATATCAATCATAATAATTAACATTATAACTTTAATATTAGTTGTAATACTGATGATATTAACAATAATAACAATAGTTCAAATGTATCAAATTTATATTTACATTTTATCTCATAACACTCATAATACTGATATTATATTAATAGTTATGATAATAATAAAAATATTAACATAATAACTATATTTAACTTGTATTTACTTTCAATATATTAATATTATAGTCTATCAATTATGTAATGTATAATATATATATAATAATTGAATATTTCAACATTTCATATATATCAATATATATATATATATATATATATATATATATATATATATATATATATATATATATATGTATATATATATATATATATATATATGTATATATATATATATATATACATATGTATATATATATATACATATTTATTTACAATTCATTGTTCGTGAATCGTCGGGGATAGTCAAAAGGTAATTGAATATATGAACACAGTTCCAAAATTTTGAGACTCAACCTAACAGACTTTTCTAATCGTGTCAAAAATATTAAATCGTATCAAGAGTTTGGTTTAAAATTAGTCGAAATTTTCCGGGTCGTGACATTATTATCCAAACTTATAACCCTAATCTTTTTAATCATACTTAACCAAATCTTCCAACTCTTTACTTATACAATACATAATCATAATTTATGATCTAACTCATGATCATAAACTTCATCTACATAAAATCATAATCATAATTTCATACTAGTTCATACCCTTATTATCATTATCATTATTCAAGACCCATTAACCTTTTTAATCATAAACATAATCAATACTTTAATCTTATTCATAATCCTTTAATATCTTTTAATCACTATAATTATACTTATTTCATATTCATTAACAAATACATAAACATAATACTTATAAGTAATTAAATTAAGAATAATATTAACTTGGGTTTAGACTACCTTATGCAAGATTGAGAGTATGAATTGATGATGATGATATGTGAACAGAAGCAAAAAACAAAGCAACTGCAGCAACAACAAGAACACGACCCAAAAGAGGGTCTGTTTGGGTCTTCTTTGATCACGAATCGAAACAGACTACAGCAGCAGCAATACTCGATCAATAAGAGGGTTTCTTGGACTGAATTTTGGCTCGACAAGAACAGCAGGGATAGCAGCAACAATGCAGCAACAAAACAGACCCAGCATGCGATTTGCAGCAGGTGTTTGTGGTGGTTTTAATCGACTGCAGCAGGGGTTTTGATGATGATGATTAGCGACAGAATAGCAGGCTGGGTGAGTGATTGTTTAGTCGATTGGCAGGAGGGTTTAGTGAAGGGTTTTAGTCGACAGGTTGCAGATGGTTTATGGGTTTTTAGTCGACAGAAGGCTGGAGGAAACTATCGACTACTTTGCAGGATTTGTGGTGATGATTATGAAAAACTTGAGGCCTTTTATAGTTTTGTAGGTTTCCTAATTACATTCAACTTACTTGGAGATCAAGAACACAATTTGTGTTGGGCTAGGATTAAACAAGCTTAGAGATTAAGTTTACATTCCCCTAATTTCTAAAACAGTCTAAAACAGCCGATTATTCTTAATAAACTTATTATTATTTTTTTTTTACACGACATTCCTATTTGTTTAAGTATTTTATATATATATATATATATATATATATATATATATATATATATATATATATATATATATATATATATATATATATATATATATATATATATATATATATTTATATATATATTTTATTATTATTATTAACATTATTAATATTAGGGTTACATTTTATTTAAATACACTTTATTTATTTATTTAGACCCTAACTTTTATTAATTTTCTTAAGTTCCAATTAGTTTACATAAATTCTTAAAGGTTATAAAATATCACTTTTAATAATACTTATAGTTTATATATAAAATAATTCACAAATACATAAACTTTATATACCGGAAATATTGATCAAAAATTACTATTTAATCAAAGGTTGTTAACAAAGTTTACGATTACATACAGTCTTAATAATGGAACAGAAATAACAGAACTGAAAAATTGAGGGTCGTCATACTTTGTGACCAGTTATCATGAGGCCTACTACCACCGTTGCTGCTACATTCGACGTCGTCGCTGTCGTTACAATCGTCATCTTCGCTGATATCGTATCCTTCTTCATCACCGATGCTGCTGCACTGCTACCGGCGGAGATGCTTTTACCGCCTATGTCGCCATCTTTTACGACCGATGCTGCTACAGGTACCGTCGCCGCTTCACCCGTCTCTTTCCTGTGTTTTTAATTTCCATCGCAACCACTAAAAGATAGCATGTCAAAACGTCTTCCTTTGATAAATTTTATTAAATTTTATGTATATATATATATATATATATATATATATATATATATATATATATATATATATATATATATATAGGGGCTCGATCCATGACTAAGCTTAAAATGAGTACAAACCGGATAAGCAAATGTGGACCGCAAAATAACATAAAACTTAAAATTGACTTAAAATGCATAAAATGCACGGAAGGGTAAAAGAGTAATCTTAATAATTATGATTAATAAAATTAATTATTTAAAAGTTAACATATACTGAACCACCTTCACTACCACCAACCACCACCACCCACCACCACCACTCACCACCACCACCCGTCACCCACCAACAACTACCAGCAACCACCACCCACCACTCACCACCACCACCATCACCACCCACCACCACCACCAACCACCACCACCCATCACCCACCATTAACCACCCACCATCAAGCAACCACCACCAACCACCATCACCATCCACCACCACCAACCACCACCACCTACCACCACCAACCACCACCCACCCACCACTACACACCACCACCACCACCACAATCTACCACTACACACCACCACCACCCCCAACACCACCAACCACCCACCACCAACCACCACCACCACCCACCACCACCCACCACCACCCACTACCACCACCCACCACCAACCTCTACCACCACCCACCACCATCACCATCTACCACCACCAACCACCACCAACAACCAACCACCACCACCACCACCACCACCACCAACCATCACTACACACCACACACCACCAAACACCACCACCACCAACCACCACCACCCCACCACGACCAACCACCACCCACCACCCACCACCGCCCACCACCACCCACCACCGCCCACCAACCACCACTACCATCCACCACCACCATCCACCACCACCAACCACCACCCCCCACCAACCACCACTAACCACCAACCACCACCACCACACATCACCACCACCACCTACCACCACCACCACCCACCACCACACACCACCACCACCAACCATCACCAACCACCACCACCCACCACCACCATCACCAACCACCACCACCAACCACCACCATCTACCATCAATAACCACCACCACCCACCACCACCAACCACCACCCATCACCCACCATCAACCACCCACCATCAAACAACCACCACCAACCACCATCACCACCCTCCACCACTACCACCAACCACCACCATCTACCATCACCAACCACCACTACCCACCACCACCACCCACCAACCACCAACCACCAACCACCACCCATCACCCACCATCAACCACCCACCATCAAACAACCACCACCAACCACCATCACCATCCACCACCACCAACCACCACCACCAACCACCACCCACCCACCACTACACACCACCAACCACTATCACAACCCACCACCACCACCAACCACCACCACTACCCACCACCACCCACTACCACCACCACCCACCCACCCACTACCACCCACTACCACCACCAACTACCACCACTAACTACCACAACCACCACCATACCACCACCAAACACCACCACCTACCACCACCAACCACCCACCACTACACACCACCAACCACTACCACCACCCACCACCACACACCATCACCACCAACCAACACCACTACCCACCACCACCCACCACCACCACCACCTACCACCACCACCACCCACTACCACCTACTACCACCACCAACCACCACACCAACTACCACAACCACCAACCACTAACCACCACCACCACCACCCACCACCCACCACCAACCACCACCATCCACCACCACCGACCACCACCACCCACCACCACCAACCACCCACCACCCACCACCACCAACCACCCACCACCATCGCCACCAACCACCACCACACACCACATACCACCAAACACCACCATCACCCACAACCACCACCACCACAACCACCGCCCACCACCACCCACCACCGCCCACCAACCACCACTACCATCCACCACTACCAACCACCATCACCAACCACCACCCCCCACCAACCACCACCACCCACCACCACACATCACCCACCACCACACATCACCACCACCACCTACCACCACCCACCACCACCACCACCCACCACTACACACCACCACCACCACCAACCATCACCACCACCACCCACCACCACCATCACCAACCACCACCACCACCATCTACCATCACCAACCACCACCACCCACCACCACCATCCACCGACCACCACCAATCACCACCACCACCAACCACCACCACCCACCACCAACCATCACCACCCACCATCACCAACCACCGCCAACCACCACCACCCCCACCACCAGCCCCACCAACCACCACCACCCCCACCACCACCACACACCACCACCACCACCCCCCACCACCGCCTACCACCACCGCCCACCACCAACCACTACCACCACCACCACCAACCACCACCTACCACCAACCACCACCAACCACCACCACCACCCACCACCACCAACACCAACCACCACCACACACCACCCACCACCCACCACCACCACCACCACCACCCACCACTACCCACCACTAACAACCACCAACTACCACCACCAACCACCACCACCAACCACCATCACCTACCACCAACCACCACCACCTCCACCACCACCTTTTATCATTCATTAAATCATTCATCACAAAATGATTATCATTCATTAAAACATTTATCATTCATCAAAAAACAATTATAATTCATAAAACAATTATCATTTATTACACAGTTATGATTCATAAAAACAACAATTACAATTCATCAGGAAAAACTATCATTCATCTGAGTTATCTTTCATCGAATAATTATCATTTTTTTTAAACACAGTTATTATTCATAAGAAAGCAATAACCATTCATCGCAAAATGATTATCATTCATTAAAACAATTATCATTCATCGAACAATTATCATTCATCAAACAGGTTATGATTCATAAAAACAACAATTATCATTCATCACACAAAAATTATCATTCATCAGAAAAAAGTTATCATTCATCTAAGTTATCATTCATTAAACAGTTATCATTTATAAAATTGTGATGAATGATAAAAAATTGATGAATGATATATAAATAAGATGAATGAGAAAAAAAAATCATGATATATGATAAAAGTTTTAGTAACAATCACATGTCAATTAGAAGTCAAAAATGTTATCATTCAAAAGAAAACAGTTATCATTCATCACAAAACAGTTATCGTGCATCAAAATGTTATCATTCATCAAACCATTATCATTCATCAAACCGTTAACATGATTACTTTTATTAAAAATATGGGGCATTCTGAGAATCGAACTCGGGAGCGAGAATCATACCGCTAGACCAAATGCCCAATTATCAAACAATCATCATTTATCTAATGGTAGTCATTCATATAAAAATTAGGCGATGAATGATAAAAAGAAGGAGAATGATAAAAAAAAAGATCTAATGAATGATATAAAAGCTCACTGGTACCAACATATCCTTTTGTCCCCTTACGTGACACTAAGGGACAAAAGCTCACGAGTATAAATAAGAAGTAACTTGAATATACGAAAGGGACTCGAAAATTACATTCCATTACACTTACAAGAACACTCTCAATAATATTCACTCATAGCTAACCCATGCAACCAGAAGAGCTCCCTCTAACACTCAGCGATTTCAGGTAGCGCACAAGAGGTAAAAATCCTAACATCACCCTTGGGCCATCAACTACGATTAACCCGAATGATGGTGGGTCACGTTTAACCACACTTTCTGAGATCACCATCTCGTATGAGAGTTATTCACGGTACTCCGGACCGGAGAGTTAAACTCAAAAAACCCTAAAACCACCCCTTTTATTATTGATCTCGCATGAAACGAACCCCTTGGACCATGTTATGTTTGATCAAATGGCGCCATCCGTGGGAATCCAAGTTAAAAGGTTTTGTAAAATCTTTTTTCCTTAAAGTTCTTTACATTCAAACATTTCTTTTTTTTTTTTGTATTTCAGTCCCAGGTAACCTTAAGCGCATCACGAAGAAATGGCAAGTCAACCGGAGGCTTCAAAGGCAATACCAGCACGTCCGCAAGCACCGCGCGTATCCAAACCTGCAGGTACACAGGCGAGCAGCGGCACGAGTGCACAACCGACAAGAACTAAACATTCAAAGCACTCGGCTGAACTCGAGGTTATATCAGACAACGCCATTAGTAGAATCGCACCCAACCCCAACAGTCTATGTCTCCCGGCAGGTACCTCTCAACACAGTATTGAATTCTGCGTCAAGCACTCAAACACTTGAAGGGCGCGCCCAAAACCAAGCTAATTTGATCTACTCGCTAATGAAAGCTGCACCAGATGATATGGTTGAAGACTTTGAGCAACCAGAAAAGGCGGAGCTTATAATTAGAAATTTTCTCGCAAACATGAAGGGAACATACTTAACTACGTTGCCCCTACCTTGCCCAAAATCCGCTCACGTTAGGATACTACGATGGACTCTCAGATCCCGATGATTTCTTGCAGAAATATGAGGGTATTGATCGCACTCAAAGGTGGACTGATGATACAAAATTGCGCAGAATTTCATCTCCTTCTCGAGGGAATAGCGCGTCAATAGTTTAACAACCTACCCGCGCCGCTCATCTTCTCTTATCGTGATTTGAGAGAACACTTCTTGCTCAACTTTCACAATATGAGAGCGTCCAGAAGGACCACATGTCGAGTGTCATGATATCAAGCAAGGACACGGAGAATTCATGGGACAGTTTATCGATAGATACAGTCGAGAAGTCGCGCATATTCCCAATTTGGCAGAATCGCAGAAAGTCTCTGGATTCATTCATGGAATCTGTAGAGAGCGCCACTTACAGTTATGGCAAAAGTTTCGAAAGAGACCACCAGAAACATTAGCTGAAACTATCAGAGAAGCGCACGAGCATTTGCGCACAGCTGAAGACATCATACGGTATTCAGGGTATGGAAATAGCCATGGTCTTCGCAACGACCATGATTCACCAAAAGGGGGGTGCAACTCGCATAACTCTCACAGAGGATACCAGGATAACGAGCAGTACCGGCACGTCAATGATAATAGGCGTGGGTACACTATTGTACGTCACGGCAGCAACAATCAACGGAATAGAGATCGGGAACACAACCAAACGCTCATCAAAAACTTGGCAAAAAACCTCAAGGAAATTCTTGCGAAAAAACCAATATCGCAGACTTTCGACAAGCCTGCGCGCATGTCAGAGTATGCGAGGCATGACAAGTTCAAATTCTGTGACTTTCACGATGATTATATGGCAGGAAACAAAGATAAAATGAAGTCCACTTCTTGGATATTTGATGACCTTCGCAGGGGGAGCGGTTTTATGGCAATCAAGGTTGCAAAAGTGTGTTAAATTGTCTACGACCGAGGCTGAGTATATGGCAGCAACAGAAGCGTGCAAAGAACTTTTGTGGTTGAAAAGGTTTCTACAAGACCTTGGGTTTAAGCAATCACGATATGTGGTTCTTTATGATAATGAGAGTGCGATTCACTTGGCTAGAAACTCTATGTTTCGTAAGCGTACAAAACATATTGATGTGCGGTATCATTGGATTAGAGAAGGTCTTGAAGATGGTTTGTTTGAACTTAATAAAGTTCATACCGATGATAATGGTTCTGACATGTTCACAAAGGCTTTGGCAAGTGAGAAGCTCAAGGTATGTTGCTCGATCGTTGGCGATCTCTTTCTCATAATCGGAAAGGGGGAGATTTGTTGGGTTTTATTTGGGTTTCCATTTATGAGGATGACCCAAAGCCCAACAATTAGGTCCATACATGGTTAGCTTGGCCTTGTATCATTAGGGCATTTATATACCTCAAGTATGCAGCCATTTAACATATCAAGAGAGTGGTGAGTTTAAGAAAAAGAGTGAGAACCCTAATTCCCATCTACACCTACAGCAGTCCAGAAAATCGACGATCCCCAGAGATCCGACCGTTGAATATTCACCATTTTTGGACACCGTGTTCCTGATATGTGGGCCAAGGTTTTCAACCATTGAATTTGTCTACAGAGGTCTGTAGCTCGAGTTAGAGCTGTTGGAACAGCAGCAGGTTATTGGGTGAAGTTCTTCCTTTTTTGTCTTTAATTATTTCATATACTCGTTGATTGTTCTTGTTCAAGAGTATGATGATGTTGCATGCCTCTAGTTGATTTAGAGAAGGATTATTGTATTGCTCTCTTGTTTGTGATAGTAGAATTTAAGTGGCCTACGGGTCCTGTGGTTTTTTACTCTCGATTTTGAGAGGTTTTTCCACGTGAAAAACTCGTGTCTTTGTGTTTGCTCAATTATCCTTTAGTTTGTTGATTTGGGGCTGATTTGAATTGCATTTGGTATAATTTATTTGTTAGCATCCTCACAGTTTCATACGGGTCGAAAAAATATTTATCAAACGGATGTTTGTTTCCGCTTTGTAGATTGCCCATTGTGATTTATTTTCCCATCATTAATTAGTGTCTAAATTCGGTGAAAATACTTTCTAATCAAATTTTCCAACATTTTATTATTATTGATCAAAGATCATAGAGCTCTAGTATATATAGTATATATAGCATATATATGTTTCATCCATATGTCAAGTAAACAAGCTGCTGCTTCCATTATCATGAGAAACTTACAAGGACATTCCTTATGATTTTGTAGAATTTATGTATTTTTCATATAGGATTTACAAGACCAAAGATATTCATTTTATTATATGTATGATGTGAAACATCAAAGTAAATTGTAAAAAGCCACTACATTTTTTATGCGATTGATTTAGTCAAACAAAACATACAAAGTGTCATCTTCTAAGGGAAAATTTTCTATTTCCTGCAATCTATAATATGATGTCTTTTATTTTAACATGCCTTTTCCATGCATAATACAATATTATTGGCAAAAATTAGTATAAGACTTATTTTATAGCAGCTATTTATGAATCAAGATATATTGAATTATATATACTTACATCAATATATGCTGTAATTGAAAATAAGATTGTTCGAAATGAAAACTGAATCAGCTGAGTGAGCCATGACTATCACCAAAAGTGATGATAATGAATCTTGAATGTTTGACAAAACTCCAGACATCACAAGATCACCATCGTAGTATGATAAATACCACATTAAGACATCTACAACGGCATTGTTTGTTAACGAACGACTAAACACCAAACCTGCAAAAAGTCATAAAAGTACGCGAGTTTAGACTACATCGATTAACAGTGGCGATTCTAGGATGTAAATTCAATGGGGTCCTATCCAATTTGAGTGGTACTTTCTAAATTATTTTTCATAAAAAATGGCCATTTACTTCCATACAAATCACTAATTCTTAAAATATATGGGGTCCTATACAATTTTAATAGTATTTTATACATAAAAAAATTTATTTAATAGGATCCTTTGACCCCACTTGACTCCAAGTGAAGTCGCCATTGTCGATCAACAACATATATATATATATATATATATATATATATATATATATATATATATATATATATATATATATATATATATATATATATATATATATATATACTAGATTTTTTGAGCCCGTGCATCGGGCTTTAATATAACTGATTAAAAATGATATTTTATTAAATTAGTATCAACAAATGATATAATATTTTTTTAATAACGAAATATATTTATTTAAAATTGTCGAACAAATATTTTTTTGTACATTGTTCGATACTTTATGAGCCTGTGCGTTGCACGGCAACTCATAGTATGCGAAAACGTTATAATGACTAATGATGTAAACGGTATTGATGAATTAATGAATATAATTACAATGTAATAATCAATTGTTTATAGTCAAAAATCACTAACTTTCATGTAGTTGTTCAATGAGATTAACAAAATGAATATAGTTTAAAAGAAAAACTACATGTCACTTGGATACAGAAAAACAATCTTATCATCTTTATTCCGAATGAATGTTTATGGTAAGTATCCAATGGTTATGAATATGCCATCATGTCCGTCTAGAACCTATTATTTACAAAACGAAGCGTTTGCATGAATCGGAGAAAGCAAAGTTCTCTCATTGTTGAAACTTGTACAAAAACAAATATATCTTATCATACTTGTTCAATAACCATAATACCAATTAATTGGAAACAAAAATTATAAATCATGATCTGAATATACTAAATTAATCGCAGCATTTTAGTGGTAACAAATAATGCAACATGTTAAACACATGTTCAATACAAATAATACCCAAACTTAAATCAACACAATATAACACTTTATGTCATCAAACAGAATACTAAATGGTAAAACCCGACAATAAGTATAAGCATAAGCAAATTAAAAGATAACACAATAAATAAAGCTATCAGTATCTATCATCCACTCTACAAAAATGATAAGATGACCAAGTTGAGCACTTTACATGCTTCAAACATAAAACTCTACATAAAGTAAACTAATGTAACATAACCATCAAATTACACTAACAATAAAGATAGCTAAACAATATAGTTGCCCATAACTAAAGTTAGTTTTTGGTAGAAATAAACCGACATGCTCCAGTGATTGTCCTTGACTTTTACTTATGGTCATTGTAAAGCACAATGACAATGGATATATTATATCTTTGGAATCTGAAAGGTATTCTCTTGTCCGTAGGAACAATTAATAGTTATCGAATTAATTGAGGAAGATAATTATCGAACTCTTGCAGATGCTATATTTTAATCACTGATGTGTAGTGATTACATATAATATTTTTGATTGAAAATATTAAGAACATGTGGGATTTAACTCTTGATACAGAACTACTAATGGAACTGCATGAAGAGTGCACATTTGAGACTGGACTGGCTGATTTGATTGTGAGTAATGACGCGTGTTTAATAGTTATCACTCACAATCAAATCAGCCAGTGCACTCTCAAATGTGCACTCTTCGGGCAGTTCCATTAGGAGCACTGTATCAGGAGTTAAATCACACATGTTCTTAATATTTACAATCAAAAATATTAGATGTAATCACTGCACATCGGTGATTCAAATATAGCATCTGTAAGAGTTCGATAATTATCTTCCTCAATTAGTTTCCAATTGCCATTATACAGTTTCGGAATTTTTTTAAGGATTGGTCTGATATCTTCAGAAGTTAGCCCTAACAATCTCATGGCTTTAAAGGCATTTGGCATTTTTTGATCATTTAAAAATGGTTTTATCGAATCTGCTGCTTTTGTTAATCTTTGAATAGTTGCCATTTGTGAAATTGAGTTCACAAGTAATGCTCTGTTCTTTCAATCTGCAAAAGGCCTAATCAAATTGTATAAGTTATCAAAAACATTCAAAAGGACTGAAAAAAATGCACAAAAGATAGAATACATTATATATCTATCTATAGCTAAAGCATCCCCTGTTTTAACTCTTGTTAAGATCTAAAAGCTCCGATAGATGTATATATACATAGACATAATATACATACACATAGAAACACAAAGATACACATTGATAATTGATATATGCTATCTAAAATCTGAAATCAAGACACATATTAAATATGAGTCATAAAAGATAAATCAAACAATAATCAGCAGCATTATTGAATGTAATTAAAGTTTGATGATAAAATACCATACCATTTAGGTTATAAAAAAAACAATCCAAATGTGTGGTAGCGATCGGCAGACAAAGAAAATCGTAAGTTCCACTATGATTTTCATCAATGGCTTCTAGCAACATCTTTGAAGTATACCTAAAAGATTAATAAAAAAAATTTAAATTAGTAACACTTTAATTACTGATTTGATTGATAATGAAAATAAAGGGTTTTTTTTTTTTTTTTTACTTATTAGGAATGTTTTTAATGATTAAAGTTGTTCGAGTATCTTCCCCATTGCTAATTCCATGAGGATTCGAGCTGAAGCTGTTTCTTATTATCCGCATTGTTATCAACACGACGAGCGATCCGTCCTCGTTCACTCACGTTTTTGAAATTAATAGATCATAGTCCCAAATAATAACCGTTGTTACCTGAAATACAGTTCGTAACTCTGAATCCTCAACGTTACTAAACCCTAAACCCTAGCAATTCGTCTTCTTCGTTGCTATTCAACATGATATCCCAGTATAGTTGATTTTCCTCCTTTTTTCTGAACAGGCAACGTCCGCATGCAGTACGGTAAACAACCTGTAAAAAAAATAATAGCAAAATTATCAGTACTAAGCCCTAAAACTTATAACTTACATTGTTTATGTACGTGTTGATCCTAGCAGTTAGTGAGTAATATCGTGAAAATAATCACAAACAACCCCATTATCAAAATTTACAAATTTAATTTATTGTTACTGATAAAACCCTTTGGCCTAAATTTAACTTCTAGAATCAAGCCATCAATAGTAAATCAAGCATACTGATACTGTATGACACTAAAAAAAGAAAAAATGGCTCTCCAATCGTCAATCCCTTGTAATAAAAAACAAACCAAATCTGTATTAAACTGAAACCAGTCGGAAATTAAAACCCAGAGGCCATAACACATCAAATACCTAAGTCAAAAGTAAATAAACAATAATTTTCATGTTAACTGCAATAAATAGAAACGAAGCTTTTCATGTCGATCCAATTTTGTTCATTATCAACATTTCAATCGAAAACAAACAGCAACACCAAGCAAATAACTATAAACTAAAGATGCAAGTTCAGAAACATATCAATTTAAAACAGCTGCAACTATACATTATGTTCATGTTAACAGCAACAAATAGAAACGAAGCTTCTAATATCGATCATGTATTTTCATTAACAACATTTCAATGGAAAACAAACAGCAATACCAAGCATTAAAAGAGTACGGTTTGTTTTTAGGTCAGAAAAGAGAAGCATCAATATAAGTTATAATAGAAACAAATACTTAGAAAATGTAGTGAACATGGTAAATCGTGTTTAGTAGAGAAGTGGTTCTTCTGAGATTTAACATTCAAGTCAAAAACTGAATAGAGCACGTGAAAGAAGTTCAGATTCATACTTTCTTATCAACATCAATAATGAAACATTCAAAAGAAGTAAAAAAAAAAATTACTATTACTTACAAACATTTAGCAATTAAAAATTTGTAACTTATATATCTTCCAAACACATTCTTCCATACAAACATATAACACAACAAAACCAGAGTTAGCAATTAAAATAGGGGGAAAATTAAGAAAATTAACCAAAAAAAAAAAGTCAAAGATGATACTGAACTTACCTTATTACAACAACTAAATCATATATACAATTAAACTGCAGAAATTAAACAAATTAAGTCATAAAAACCGAATATTTGCTCACCAAAAAGATGTCAACAGCGAGAGCAATTGCTTGCGACCTTACGACAAAGATTATAACATGAATTATATTAATCATAACCACCGATACGAACATCTGATAATCAATAAAGCCAATAGACAAAATCAGTAAACGTAGCCAAAAAAATAAATCGAATAGAAAGAAGTATAATGTAATCCGAAATTTAATTGAAGAAACCCTAACTTTAAAATGAAAATGGCGCTGCTGATCCGGTGGATATGTTGCTTTTGGGAGCCGATGAAATCTGGTAATGATAACAATCGCGATGATACTGAAATTAATAAGATTTTAGTGTGAATACGATTAATTACCAGAGATTATTGAAGAACAATTAGGATGAATACTGGAAAAAGAGGACGTATCAGAAGATGAGGAAGAGAGAGTTTGAGAGCATTTATTTTACTTCTGTAGATCTAAATATTTGATTTGGATATATTTGGATCTTGATATATTTTAAAAACCTACACACATACATTGATAAAGATGCTTGATCACATGGGTGTGTCATAAAAAGTAAGTGTTCTAGCTTCCTAATGTATTTACACAATATATAAATAATAAATAATTAAATAAAAGAACCTCAAAAATTCAAATTTGAAACTGATTTCAAATTGTTAGGCACATGTGATGGTGATGTGGTGTATGTATATATATGTATAGGTAGTTTGTGAGGTAAAAGTTATAGGAACAAATCTTGTATATATGTATAGGTTTATTGTGAGTAGAGATTATTTCCGAAGTGGGGCTTGATTGAAGGAGGTGATGACACATAGGGCATATGAAAATAGATTATATATATATATATATATATATATATATATATATATATATATATATATATATATATATATATATATATATATATGGGCAGGATCAATGGGGAAGTAACCAAGCGGGGGGAAGCAATTTTTTTATTTTTTTTCGTGTTTTTTGAAAAAAAAATTTCCGGCATTAAGATCACACGAAAATATGAACATTTAGAAGAGACACTTCGTGATGAATGTTATTATTTAGGCGGGAAAACGATCGATAAAAATAACATTCAAGATAATATTGTTCGTGAAGAATGTGAACGTTTTTTTTCATGTTTTGTGAAGTAAAATTTAGCCCGATTTAGAGTTTAGGGTTTAGGGTTTGGTGTTTTGAATTTATTCCATAAACCCAAAACACCAAACCCTAAACCCTAAACCCTAAACCCTAAACTTTAAACCGTTCGTGTTAAAAACTCAATCTAAACCCTAAATCTAAACCCTAAACCCTAAATTTCTAAACCCTAATATCTAAACCCTATAAACCCTAATATCTAAACCCTAATATCTAAACCCCAATAGCTAAAATCTCAAAATATGCTCGAAAAACACGATAATTGTTGTATATTACTTCTTCGAGTGTTTTCCCGCCAAAATAAAAACATTTATCACAAAGTGTCTCTACTAAATGTTCATATTTTCATCTCATCTATAATGTTCGTGAACAAAGTTTTTTCAAAAAACAAAAAAAAAAGTTTTTGCTTCCCCCCGCTCCCCCCGAATGGTTACTTCCCTCTTGATCCTACCAATATATATATATATATATATATATATATATATATATATATATATATATATATATATATATTACACGTGGATGAATAACTAATATTACCAAGGACATAGAAAAGATTCTTATGAAAGACAAAGTAATATTCTCTCCAGAAGTATAGCAGGACTGCAGTAGAAACCACTATAAAGGCCAACGACGAATATGAAATGATAACCAAAATATGCATCGTTTATTTTCAATTCGTTCAAGTGAGATAGCTTTTTGGCTATTTCACAAGCTTAATTGCCTGGTTTTTGATTTCTTTAAGTAGAGTTAGTAATCATAAATGGGTACATGAACCTTAATTTCATGTTGGTCTTGGTTAAGTAAAGTGATTAGGTTTTCCCTAATCGGGTTATCTGAGAGGGCGAGTTTTTGTTTACTATGGTGTACGCGGCTTAATATTAAACCCTTCACTGACAACCACAAGATTTGTATTCGAGACCCCTTACAAGGAGCTTAGGGTCTCAACCGCTTAGCTCTTAATATTTAGAGTGATTAGGTTTTTCATGTTCGAATGGCCTAGTAGCAATTTTTTTTTTTTGTGTGTAAGGCTCATCTCCTTATTCTCATTCCCTTCAATTCTTTTGTTCAACTAGTAACTTGTTAGGCCCGCTCCGCTGGGCCACGTTGTTATAGGCGGGATGATTAATGCTTATATAAATTTATATGTTTTCCTGTTAAAATATATTACCCATACTGTGTTGAACGAAATTAGAAAAACTAAGTTAAACCTACTAAACACTTTAACCGATAAAACTCACGTAATATAATTGATTAGAATGTTTGTACAAAAGAATAGTTCGAAAAAAAAAACAATAATAATAATGTTGTATACTACTCATTATGTACGTTTATAACATCTAATAGGGTTATCGTTAAAAAAATTCGAAAAAAAATACTTTATTACAAAGGTGAAAATTTGAAACTACAAATTTTAAAAATTAAATTATAAAAATTAGATTTCTAAAAATCAAAAAGTTATAGTTTAAAAACTCGTGTGCAATGCATGAATAGAACTTCATATATACTCCATATTAAAAGTTAAGGGACTATTTGTGTAATTGTTAGCAAGTGTGTCTTCTTCTATATTAAAAGTTAAGAGACTATTTGTGTAATTCTCTAAAAATATTGGAGTTTCTTTAAAAGTGTGTATTGTTTCACGTATACTTTCTAGTCAATTGACTCGCCTAATATTTTTGACCAATCCTGCACGTGTCCCACAAACTGAAAAAGCTAAAACGACAATTCAGTTAAAACCTAAAATGACATTACGACCCCTTCGCTATTAATATGTATGTAGGAATTTATTAAATTTAGGCTTTGTTAAAAAGACAAGAGGAAAAAGTTAGACAGAGGAATTAAAGGTGAGTGAAGATAGAAAAAAAAATGAACTGGTTAACTTTTTCACACAATAAAGGGAAAAAAATTGAGTTTCATCCACACAAACTCACGATCTATTAAGTTGATTTAACCTATAATCGACATATGCAAGTGGTAGGTCATATAAGGCTCTTTCTATCGCAGCTTGAGGTGCAATCCGTCAAGCTGAAGTGGCCCCATCTGACGATATGTAACGGCAATAATGCAGCGTCAATTTTTGACAGTTAATCGCGTCAGTTAGTTTTTCAACGAAATTAAACGGAGCATGAGATATGTGTCCAGCAAATCAAAATTTAAAACCATATATTTATATAATTAATTTAGCTTTTTCCCACCCAACTTTTAATCAGATTTTACCACATCATCCTCCAAATATTTGACACAACAACTTGACATTTTGGGTTAACGGAGGTCAAGTACAGTCACAGTCAAAAACTCATTTTTTTATTAAAAAGTGCATAATCTGACTCTGACATCACAGTCAAGGTTAGGAATAGTCTAAAGGAAAATTTAGTTGCTTTTTTCTACGTTATATGAATTATTGAGTTTAGTGTGTTTTAGCTTTTGTTTTGAGCTATGAGTCGTGATGTAACCAAATATTTACTTTGGATAACTCTAGCATATTTCTTTAAATTTACGTTTCAAGTCCCTCCAAATTATAAAAGTAAATGTTTTTTTATCTTTTCTGAACATGTCCAAGTAATAGTCCGAATGCAGATCAATTACTACTTATTCGTAATTATATAGAATATATCGGGAAGCCATCAATGTTTATTATTTTGTGTTTGTAGGTCACTCATATTTATGTAAGTCACCCAAATTTATCTTTTCGTGTTTATAAGTCACCTATATTTGAATGCAATTTTATAGGTCATCCAAGTTCATATGTTGTAACATATACAACAAATACGAAACTCTTTGAAAATATATAAAAAAAAACACAAATATTTATGTATTTGGTAACAACCTGTCGTTATATAATTAATGTTAATTAAGGAAAAATTTGGTTATTTGTGTTGTTTTTTACATTTTTCTAATGAGATTTTAGCAAGATTTATAATATATAGGAACAACGCACGAATTTGGATAACCTACAAAATCTTTTTCAAATATGTGTAGTCTAAAAACACCAAAAGAATAACTTGTGTGGCCTATAAAATTAATTTCAAATATGGGGTGACTTAAAAATACAAAATGATAAATTTAGATTGTCTTCCGATATATAATCCCTTAATTATATTATACGAGTAGGTTTTAGAAAACGGTTTTCTAATCCAAGTTATTATCATGTACACATGTATGTAATAATAACAACAATAATAGTGGTAGCTTTATAATTATAAAATCAATTATCAAGATATCCATATATAAATAACTAGTTTTCGAACCCTCGCTTTTCGTCGGGGGTTCGGTTTTCAATGTATTTTATTGCGTTTAGTTTGTAAAATTATTTCGTGGCTAACGATGATGTCGTTGAAGCGCAACTCGAGTCGAACTAAAAGGTATAACCCGTGAAAGATTTAAATGTTATTTTAAATTAACAATATATGTGCATCTCCGCGTTTCGCTATGGAATTGTCGACTTTTAAAATTTAACGCAAAATCAACTTGTATAAAAAGTACCCCAAATATTTAGCGTTTTTTAAAAAGCGTCCGTTTTGCGTATAGTTAGTGACATTGTGTTCCTAAAATTATTTCGAGTTTAACGATGGTATCGGAAAAATTTAACTCGTTGCGAGCGAGAAGGTATGACCCGTTCAATATTTGGGTAGAGTTTATTTAAGATTTTTTTATGAAACTGGTTATTTGACACTTTACCCACCTATTTGGGGGGTCGATTTGAAATTTTGAAAAAATTGTTGGGGGGGGGGGGGGGGCTTTGTTGTTGTAGTGAAATTTAGTTAAAACAAAAAAATGAAAAAAATGTAAAAAGACGAAAATGCCTCTAGTTAGTATTCATAACTTTTGTGTATTAGGTAATATAGTAATTATACCTTTATTTGATGAGGTCGGCTTGCTAAAGAAAAACTTTTTGATCAGCTGATTCTCCCCGTTCATTTAATCTACATATGAAAATGCGACTGTCTCTTTAAATAGTCTATACTACACTTCAAACAATGCTAGTTCAAATTCAAGGAATGATCCTAAAAATATTAATAAACCGTTTAGTAATACCTTGTAAAACCAAGCAATATATTAATAAGTAATCATATCATTTGATTATCTAATTAATTAAATACAACACAATCGAAAACGGAAACATGTGGTTTCTTTTACTTAAATCTATTGAAAAATGATTTCTTTAAAGATTACTTATTGAAAATCACAATTTTAAAGATTACTTATTGGAAAACACAATTTTATACGCAACTTTTATTTACCGGTGTGGCTCCGAATTCTCATAGTCCGATGGGCCGGAAAAAAGGCTCACCAAAGAAAGACTTCCTTTTCGGCTACCAAAAAGAGGAAAATAGAGTCCGCCGAGACCCATGAAAAAAGAAAAGATGGATCACAAGCAACCAACGGCGCAATTAAAAGGGAGAATTGAACTCACCTTTTTTGTGTTTTTATTTTATTCATATTATTTTAGGTTAAAATCTTATTTTACCTTAAATAGATACGAGGTATAAATAGTTAAATACACAAAAAGCTTCTTTTTTAACCTATGTATTCAACTTTTTTGAACTGACTAATCCCAGAGCGACTACCCGCTTTGCGAGCAGCTCGGAGTTATTGCAGGCGAACCTCCGTGGTCATGAGGGAGAATAACTTTGTAGTTGCATGGAATCGAAGCCTAGACCTACACATTTGAAAGTCATAGTCTTACCATGTCACCACTACTCCATGATTAAACAAAGCTTTTAAGAATTAAATATGGGTTCTTTTATACCAAGGTGTGTGTGCTTTTTTTTCTTTTGACAAAATTAACAAAAAATATTATAACAAAACTCCTTCGTAAGGCAAACAAGGAAACCGGACATGCTACAGACACTAATAGCCATGCCTAATTAAACTCAAGCCTACACAAAACAAACACACCTAAACCACCATAAAAAAGAGCCAAGTGACCGGCCCAGAGACCATGAATACATAGCTAACCAAACGAAAAAATACAAACTAAAAATCAAGAACTATTAAGAACATATTAAGCTTATACTGTAATATGTTCTAAGGTACATATTAAGAACTATTAAGTAAGTTTATACATTCTTTTTAGCTCGAACGGTTTAGTAAATGCTCGAGAAGGCTGGTGATAGTTGTTTCATTCGTCTCTCTGGCTGCTTCGTTAACCTGATAATATGTTCTCTTGCTCGGGGGGGGGGGGGGGGGGGGGGGGGGGGGGTCGAGTCGTGGATTTTATTTTGAAGGGAATGTTGTTTATCAGATGGAATGTTGGCGGTTTTGTATCATGTGTTGTTTGGTTACTGCGGTGGTGATCGACATTATCCGATCATCATCGCTGTTATTTTTCTTTCTTTCTTAGTGCAATCGGTAGTTAGATTTTTTTTGTTTGGCGCGTTCAGACCTGCTTTGTTTCCTAACAAAGTGTGTTTTCGCCGTGTTGGTGGGGCCGCTTGTATAGGTTTCGATGTTTGGTCTCTTGTTAGCCTAGATTGAAATTACTATTGTATCAATTATATTTGTTGATCTTTGGATTATTTGTTGAACCCACCCTTGTGGTCCAGTGGTTCACCTCTTTGCACTTGTGCATTGGGATGAGGGTGTGGAGGTCTCAAGTTCGTGTCTGTCCCCTTAAAAATATTCGTGGGATTTATTTCCTTAAAGCCGAGTTGCCCCGGGGAAGGTTTTACCGACCCGTATTCAGGACCCAGGTCCGACCGCCTGCCCCTCGGGATGGTATAAGGTTCGGATCCCTGTAATGTGGTTCGGGTTTCCTGTCCGAAAGCGCGTGAGTGCGGGCAAATGAGAGTATTCGATGCCAACAACTTGCCTTTTAAAAAAAAAAACATTTACATTATAAATGATTGTTAACATGGGAACTTTTTAGAAAAATCCATTAAATATTTTGATTTTGCCTAATTATTTAATGGACTTAATTAATCTGTGAATTCATGAGTTTCGTAATAATTAACTAACAAGCAACTCCAAATTAATTTAAGACTAACTTCCTTTTGATGTTATATACTTAAGGATATATATCAAATATATATTTTTAATTAACGTCTAGATATATACATATGTAACCCCGAAAATTCACGTGAATTTAATGATATAGTTACGTATTGTAACTTGCAAATAATTCTTCCAATATTCCCTCCATCATAAACTTTTTGCTTCCGTCATGAATATAAAGCTATAGGCAGCGTACCATTCAGCCATGTCATGGCCTCTTTGCTACGTTTGTTTCGAATGAGATAGGGTTCTTGATAGTATTATTTGTGTGTTTAATTGTATATTTAGTCTGGTTCTGTATGTGTTATGATATGCAGTGTTTAGTTACCAGTTAGTGATAAAAGTGTTGATGTAACGTGGATAGCATTTGTGATATGCAATATTTAGTTACTAGTTAGTGTTATGGGTCTAGTGTGGGTCCATATGAGTGTTAATTATGATATGTACTATCTAGTTAAGTTATGAGTTAGTGATATAAAAGTGATGATATGATGTTCATGTGACAGCTAAGAAGTTCGATTAGGTTTGTTATGATATCGAGTGGTCTAAATTATAGTTAAAATAGTTCAATTTATTGCTTGTGCTAATAATTTAGTGTATGTATGTGATTGCTTAAAGATAAATAAACCAAACCTACAACATTAAAAACCAACTTTTTGACCAAATTAATACATGATTGATTAATTATGATGTCTTTTATTTTTCTCTATTATTATTATTATTATTATTATTATTATTATTATTATTATTATTATTATTATTATTATTATTATTATTATTATAATAAAAAACTTAAAAGTTTTAAAACTTACAAAAAATTAGTGGAAAGCCTAAAAAACTTAAAAGTTTTTCTCTATTATTATTATTATTATTATTATTATTATTATATATTAATTTATTTATTATTTAGTAAGACTCATATTACTTCAGTATACACTATTCATTTTTGAATTGTCCCAATCAATATGACCAATTCAGATGTACACAATATCAAATATATAAATTAAAAAGTTATAGGTTAATGGTGTATCCTATCGTATACACGCATAAAGACACAATATTCGCATGAAAATAGCATCAGGAACACTGAAACAACAGTTTTGTGAAACTATCCGTCAAGCGTTCTCCGCTGTGCAGGGTGCTTCCGTCATGCATAAGCCCTGAAGGCTGCCTAGCGCTTAAGCCCTGGCCGAAGAGCGCCACATCCAGTGCATATTTCGAATCATGAATAACATAACGTATCATCATCTGACACGTGTCCCCGAACAATCCGGTGGATCTATCACTATAAATAGACCCCTTGGGTCGTCATTTTACTCATTCAG
The DNA here is from genome assembly GCF_046630445.1 of Rutidosis leptorrhynchoides. Taxonomy (NCBI): domain Eukaryota; kingdom Viridiplantae; phylum Streptophyta; class Magnoliopsida; order Asterales; family Asteraceae; genus Rutidosis; species Rutidosis leptorrhynchoides. Next base: position 88,079,047 of record NC_092335.1, on the reverse strand, counting down.
ACATTCTGACAACTTGTGAGCAGAGATTTCACATTTCTCTCTCACATAGTACTTTCTCTCACTAGAAGTCATCCGACTAACAGCTAAACGCTCAGCGGACAAAAGATTGATTAAGCCACCCCACAAGTCTCTATACTTGTGAACCGGGTTTGCAGGGATTATTTCCCGAGGGTAAAAATCAATCGGTAACACTCCCCCACCTTTAGCTAGATCACTTCTAATATTGTGCTAACACACTAAGCCTTACCTCATAAGGAAATAGGTGTTAACAATGGCGCCATCCACTAATGCAAAGAACACGCGAAACGAAAAAGGAACAAAAACAACTGAAGCTCCATTCATACATGTACTTGAAGCAGTTAACAATCCATTAACTGAAGACATGATAACTGAAGAAGATGTACCTGTTCCGCCACCGGATGGTACGATTGAAGAAACAGTTGCTGAAACTACAGAAACACTTAAGCGTTTGGCAACTAATTCAGAGAAAAGGCCAGTAATCGAAGAAACAACAGCCAAAAGTGCAGAAAGGCTTCCAAATCTTGTTAATAATCCAGAGAGGAGACCATTGATGCAACCACAGCGATGTCCATCATTTATACCTTTTCGAAGGATGGCGGATGGCAAAGACAAGCAAATCATGAAGAAGTAATCTATATCAAAGTACAGGTTATCCAGACTACTGGACAATCTGGGCAGTCTTATTGATGACTCTGAGGATGATAATGACTTGAGCTATATTAATAATGATTCGGACGATGAAATTGATGACAAAGATGAGTTCATGTCTGAGAAGCAGGCAGTATTGCTTTTGAATGACATCCTTAAGCAGACAACTCCGGCAAAGTATAAGCAACACTTAGCGCAGCCCGCTGTCCGTGCTGTGGCTGTGGATAATTTTTTTGCTTTAATCACTGGAGAACAAGCTACAAAACCACCAGCTATGGCAGAGTCCACTCATTGTTTTATTGATCGAATTGCTAACTATCCGTTGCCTAGAAATCTTGGCATACCGGCAATTGGAGTTTATGACGGTACAACGGATCCTGAAGATTTTCTTACTATGTTTGAGGGTGCAATGAGGTTGCAGCATTGGGATGACGAGGTTGCTTGTCATATGTTTTCAATGGTGTTGCAGAAAATGGCAATGGAATGGTTTGCAAGCTTACCGTCAAGGAGTATTACAAGTTATTTGGATCTTCGTGCAAAGTTTGTTATGCAATATCAAAATCTTCGAAGCTGCACTTTGACACATCTTGATGCACATGAGATAACGATGCATCATAATGAGTCCTTGAGTAATTTCATGAAGCAATACACGCTTGAAGCACAAAAGATACCTGATTGTCCAGAGTCGCAGCTAGTGTCCGGTTTCATTTTTTGTTTGGATCAGCGAAGGTTTAGTGCACTTGTTCATACATTAAGGTATGACTTGCCAAAAACTCTGCATCAGGTGTTGGAAGTTGCACAAAAGCATGTTCGAGCTGGTGAGTGAGGACTAAGCAAGTTTGATGGTAGCAACAGTAGTAAACCGCACAACGAAGGGCGGTACTTTGACAGAAGTCAGAGGAGGAATGACAATTTCAATGGTGGATAGAAAGGTAACAATCATCCCAACGATTTTCATCACAATAGAAGGCCAATAGAGAGGCATCCATTGATAATGGCACTGACAAAAACTCCAAAAGAGATTCTTTTCACTGAGCCAATCCGGACTACTTTCAATCCTCCAGCACCTATGAAGGAAAGGGAGGGTCCAAAGTGTAAAGACCCGTCCTAATCCATAAGAACGAATACAATAACATTTGGTTACATCGTGAGGTACTTGTAACACCCGCGTTTTGGGCCTCGCTGAAATGGCCCTTTTGACCTTGGGCGTGTTTGTATGTTATTATAATAATTATTTGTTTATAATTATTTGGTTGTTTAGTTGAGACCAGTTTGTGACAAGGGTCACAGAACAAGTTTGTTTGTTTAATTTGGACTCCGTTAGAGCCGCCTAACGAGGTACGAAAGATATCAGATAACTGATAAATACCCGTGTGTTGTGGGGTATGGGGTTTTAACCCCAAATAAGTGTATTGTGCTGCCCTTTCTTCTCATTTTCTTCCTCCCTCTAAAAATTTCCTAAACCAAACCATACCCACTTCATCTCCTATCTCTAACCATAGATTCCTAAATTGTGTTCTAGAGCTCAAATTGTTCATACCATCTTGTTTCTTACAGATTACTGAGTCTATCAAGGTAAGTAACATGTGTTTTTGTGTTCAATTCGTTGTTAAATTCATGGTTTTGTGTGAGTTTTGTAAAAAGCTTGAATTTGTGTCAAAACAAGTGATTTAAGTGTTGTTATGGTCAAATTGTTGTGGGTTTTGAGTCTATAACAAGTAGTGAACAAGTTGTGGTCGATTTTGGTGTTTAAAACGAGCTCTAGATCGAGATTTTAGGATTTCATCGTGAAGTCCGTAGCCTTTGTTCAGTTTCTGAGGAAGATGAATACAGTCGGCCGACTGTCGGCTGACAATCGACCGACTGAGGGTTCAACCGACCGATTGTTGAGTGAACCGACCGACTGGGATTTACCTTCGGCCGATTGATATAATACCAAGTGAATCAACCGACTGAGAAGGTCAGTCGACCGACTGTCAGTGTCAGTCGACCGACTGAGTGTCCAGGGCAGAATATTTTACTAAGTGTTGATTTTTAGCCGTTATGCTGCCCGTTTGTATTTTGGTGTTCAGGATGTAAATTTTAAAAGTGCATAAGTGTTAGGTGGACTTTTAGCGGCGCTTTTGTGACTGATTTATGTACTGTGTTGTTTTGTGTTAATGGATAAAAACTAACTTGATTTGCCTTATGTTCTGGTGATAAGGATAAGGAAGAAGCTCAGTGATAGTTTATCTGAGCTGGTTGCTGGTAATCGGTGAGTGGGATTATCTCTTGGTGTAGTATAGAGTAGCAAGTTGCGCTACTATGTTTATATTGTTGATAGTTGCCATGATTAGTAGTTATGTGTACAGTTGATCACAGTTAGGGTTGCCATGCTTTTAGTAGTATTAGTTGCCTGTTATTGTAATAGTAGTTGACTGATTGTATGTGCACAAGTTGTTATTGTTGTTGTTGGAACCTATTGTTGTTAGGTTCAGCTCAGAAAGGTCAACCTAGTTGTGGTTGAGTCTAGTTGGCTACTGTTTGTTGAGTATAGTGTTGAATGACGCATCACCTGCGTGTGGATGACTATATTGGGGATTCAGTAGTAAAGACTATCGGTAGACTCTAGCCCGATCAACTAGTAGTCGTGTGCCCGTACAAGCCGCCGATCCTCTAGTTGGAGCATAGTTGTCAGTTGTTGTTGTTGTTGCTTGTTGTATGTGGTTGCTTATAGTTGTTGCTATAGGAGTACAAGTTGGTACTGTATGCTAGACCTTGTGATAGTTCCATTCACTTAGCCTTGTGCTAACCCCTCACCTCCTCCCTTGCAGGTTATGGATGTTAGCGGGTTTCGGGATAGAAGTGGTTGTTTGAAGATATGTTTGACAAGACGAACTCTGATGTCTTAAGTTTTATACTTACGTAACTAGTCGTTTGATGTAACACCGGTGGTTTGTAATGAAATGATTAACTAAGGGTATTTATGTAAATTGAGTCTTTCGCTGTATTTAAAAAACAAAAAAAAAATCTAGGGTGTTACAACTTGGTATCAGAGCATAAGTTTGGCCGCATGTACATTGTGTTGAATGTCATGTTCCCAAACCTTGTGTTGTGTCAAACACATCTGAGGGGACGGGTTAAGTGAATGTAGGGATTACATGCGTTAGTTGATAGGTACTAACATGTTTTCCACTAAGCGTTTGTGTGAGATGTTGTGGTAGTGCAGATATGGCAGATAATTCAGGAAACGCAACTGGTCCGTCAGCCCCCGGAACATTCAGAGCCCCAGATGAAGACGAGTATGTGTCAGACGATAATCCACAGGAACAAGTTCTAGATTTGGAAAGTCGGTTAAAGGAAGCAAATGATCGAATAAGAGAATTAGAACAAAGTCAGGTAATAGTGAATCCAGGTGGTAGTGTACCGAATCAGATGTTTAGTGGGTATCCGGTGCAGCCAAATATGTATCAGCAAACTAGAAGTGCTTTCCAACAACAGCAATGGTTACTACCTCAGTGTCAGTTTCTTCAACAGTATCAGGTGCCACCTCAGTTTAATCAACAGTTCACAAATCAGATGTGGGGTCAGAACCGAAGAAATGTACCTTCAAACAGTTTCTGAATTGTAATCCACCAGAGTTCGTAGGAAGTTCTAACCCACCAGTAACCCTTAACTGGTTAAGAGAGATAGAAAAAGTTTTTGAGGCATGTCAGTGCGAACCAGAATTACAGGTTATTTATGCTAGTCGTATGTTAAAAAATAGGGCAATGGTTTGGTGGGATACAGTTATTTCTAGTATACCGAAAGAGCAAGTGAACATGATTGCTTGGGAACAATTTTATAGTAAAGTTTGTGAGCAGTATTGTTCGTCCTACGACCTCAATCGAATTAAGACAGAATTTTTGGTAATGAAAATGACACCTCAGATGACGATCGATGAGGTGATTGAGCAGTATATGGATAAATTAAGGTTCGTGCAACAGTGGGTTCCAGACTAACAGTCCAGAATTCAACATTTTGTTAATATAATTTTACCAGAATACAGAACGATGGTTAGGATGGCGACGACGCTATCGCAAGTGTTTGTTATGGCCAAGATGGTAGAAGATGACATTAAAGCAGCAAGAAATAGAATGGTAGATTATGTGGTACCACAACAAGATCAGGCGATGAGTCATTCGGACTCTAGGTCAAAGAAGTCTGTTAAGTTGAAACAGAAAAGTGGGTCTGAACAGAGTGAGATAGCATCAAGTCAGAATTCTTGGTGTTATAGTTGTAGATCATCTCATAGTGGTCCTTGTTCAGATTCAACCAAAAGATGTTTGAGATGTGGTATTGTGGGGCACGAGATTCGAATGTGTTCGTTCCAAGAGGATGCATGTTGGAAATGTCATCAAGTGGGGCATAGGTCAGCTCAGTGTCCGTATGTAAGAGGATCAGGTTCTGGGGCAGGGCCAGGAGCGCGGTCGGGATCAGTAGGTGGATCTTCTGGTTCTCCAGTTGGGCAGAAAAGAAAGAATCCACCTACGGCAACAGCAAGAGCTTATCAGATGGTTGCAGATGCAGATGTTAAATATGATGTGAATACAGGTATGCTTCAAAATCCTCGTACTGTTTAGTTGTATATATGTATGTGATTGTGTATATATATATATATATATATATATATATATATATATGTGTGTGTGTGTGTAGATTGGTAGATCTTGATTGTAGTGTAAGATTTATTTTGTTGCATTATGTTGTTTATGTTTTGGTTGCGACCCTTGTGTGCCATGTGGGGTAAGGGTGAACCTTAGGTTAATTTTTTGGGATTGAAGACCGTGACTTTGATAGAGATGTGTTTGGTATCTTTATGGAGTGGACATTTGGATGACAGAAATTTGTTAGATAGTGACACGAGTATGAGTGATATGCCGATAGTGGACTGTATTGACCAGATATTTCCTATGCTTGTTGGATGTGTAATGATGTTGGTAGATTATAGTTGAACATTTAATGGATAATGTTTAAATAACTATGATTGGACGGATGGTGCAATTGATTAATTATAAAGTAGTTAAACTAATTACCGATGCTTATTGAGGAGATTGATTGAACATAAGTTAGTAAATGAGACAAGTAGAATTTTTCCTTTTCGAGCAACTCAGAATGAAGGTATGATTTAGGATAATATGCTTGTGTCTGGCCAACAAAAGTATATTATGATAAATCATACGGAATTTCTGGGAAGCTGAAGGAGAATTAGATGGCCTGTGCTATATTGAGTTGTGATGTGACTGGATATGAGACGAATAACTGAGAAGTTCTGTTGACTTACAAGACAATTTCGTGGATATGGGTATAGATTTTAGCATGATGACTAATTCTATTGCCTAAGCCTTGGATAATTGGGAAAAGTGGACTGCATAAAGAGTTGAATTTGATGACAGATCATGAAATTTATGATACAGAATGACGAAGAAACATGAATTTGACTATGATTATTTGACTTGATAGTGTAATTTGTGGGCTTAAGTGGATTCACAGACGTTGATCGATGAAGATTGTGACAACTTATTTTGTATCGGGAGTGTATTGACGTCAAGAATCTCGTTTCCCTATGCAATTGTCGTGGATAATGTCGGTATCGGGGATAAGATCGATTAAGTTGATCGTGTGTTTTGGCGGTTCGAGTAACAATTTTGGATTTTTTGACCATAGTTGAACCGATTCTGAAGACGGAATCTCTTTTAAGGAGGGTAGATTTGTAACACCCGCATTTTGGGCCTCGCTGAAATGACCCTTTTGACCTTGAGCGTGTTTGTATGTTATTATAATAATTATTTGTTTATAATTATTTGGTTGTTTAGTTGAGACCAGTTTGTGACAAGGGTCACAGAACAAGTTCGTTTGTTTAATTTGGACTCCGTTAGGGCCGCCTAACGAGGTACGAAAGATATCAGATAACTGATAAATACCCGTGTGTTGTGGGGTATGGGGTTTTAACCCCAAATAAGTGTATTGTGCTGCCCTTTCCTCTCATTTTCTTCCTCCCTCTAGAAATTTCCTAAACCAAACCGTACCCACTTCATCTGCTATCTCTAACCCTAGATTCCTAAATTGTGTTCTAGAGCTCAAATTGTTCATACCATCTTGTTTCTTACAGATTACTGAGTCTATCAAGGTAAGTAACATGTGTTTTTGTGTTCAATTCGTTGTTAAATTCATGGTTTTATGTGAGTTTTGTAAAAAGCTTGAATTTGTGTCAAAACAAGTGATTTAAGTGTTGTTATGGTCAAATTGTTGTGGGTTTTGAGTCTATAACAAGTAGTGAACAAGTTGTGGTCGATTTTGGTGTTTAAAACGTGCTCTAGATCGAGATTTGAGGATTTCTTCGTGAAGTCCGTAGCCTTTGTTCAGTTTCTGAGGAAGATGAACACAGTCGACCGACTGTCGGTCGACAATCGACCGACTGAGGGTTCAACCGACCGATTGTTGAGTGAACTGACCGACTAGGATTTACCTTCGGCCGATTGATATAATACCAAGTGAATCGACCGACTGAGAAGGTCAGTCGACCGGTTGTGTCGACAGTCGACCGACTGTCAGTGTCAGTCGACCGACTGAGTGTCCAGGGCAGAATATTTTACTAAGTGTTGATTTTTAGCCGTTATGCTGCCCGTTTGTATTTTGGTGTTTAGGATGTAAATTTTGAAAGTGCATAAGTGTTAGGTGGACTTTTAGCGGCGCTTTTGTGACTGATTTATGTACTGTGTTGTTTTGTGTTAACGGATAGAAACTAACTTGATTTTCCTTATGTTCAGGTGATAAGGATAAGGAAGAAGCTCAGTGATAGTTTATCTGAGCTGGTTGCTGGTAATCGGTGAGTGGGATTATCTCTTGGTGTAGTATAGAGTAGCAAGTTGCGCTACTATGTTTATATTGTTGATAGTTGCCATGATTAGTAGTTATGTGTACAGTTGATCACGATTAGGGTTGCCATGCTTTTAGTAGTATTAGTTGCCTGTTATTGTAATAGTAGTTGACTGATTGTATGTGCACAAGTTGTTATTGTTGTTGTTGGAACCTATTATTGTTAGGTTCAGCTCAGAGAGGTCAACCTAGTTGTGGTTGGGTCTAGTTGGCTACTGTTTGTTGAGTATAGTGTTGAATGACGCATCACCTGCGTGTGGATGACTATACTGGGGATTCAGTAGTAAAGACTATCGGTAGACTCTAGCCCGATCAACTAGTAGTCGTGTGCCCGTACAAGCCGCCGATCCTCTAGTTGGAGCATAGTTGCCAGTTGTTGTTGTTGTTGCTTGTTGTATGTGGTTGCTTATAGTTGTTGCTATAGGAGTACAAGTTGGTACTGTATGCTAGACCTTGTGATAGTTCCATTCACTTAGCCTTGTGCTAACCCCTCACCTCCTCCCTTGCAGGTTTTGGATGTTAGCGGGTTTCGGGATAGAAGTGGTTGTTTGAAGATATGTTTGACAAGATGAACTCTGATGTCTTAACTTTTATAAATACGTAACTAGTCGTTTGATGTAACACCGGTGGTTTGTAATGAAATGATTAACTAAGGGTATTTATGTAAATTGAGTCTTCCGCTGTATTTAAAAAAAAAATCTAGGGTGTTACAGTACTTGACCTCTATATGATACATTTTACAAACATTGCATTCGTTTTTTAAAAGACAAACTTTCATTACATCGAATGTTGACGGCATGCATACCATTTCATAATATATCCAACTATAATTGATTTAATAATAATCTTGATGAACTCAACGTCTTTCGAAATATGTCATCAATGACTCCAAGTAATATCTCTAAAATGAGCAAATGCACAGCGGAAGATTTCTTTCATACCTGAGAATAAACATGCTTTAAAGTGTCAACCAAAAGGTTGGTGAGTTCATTAGTTTAACTTAAATAATCATTTCCATCATTTTAATAGACCACAAGAATTTCATTTCTAGTTCTCATAAATATACGTCCCATGCATAGAGACAAAAATATCATTCATATGGTGAACATCTGTAACCGACATTAACAAGATGTATATAAGAATATCCCCTATCATTCCGGGAAATCCTTCGGACATGATAAAACAACATCGAAGTACTAAAGCATCCGCAACCATGGATGGGGTTCGTTAGGCCCAATAGATCTATCTTTAGGATTCGCGTCAATTAGTAGATCGGTTTACTAATTCTTAGGTTACCAAGCAAAAGGGGTATATTCGGCTTCGATCATTCACCCATATAATGTAGTTTCAATTACTTGTGTCTATTTCGTAAAACAGTTATAAAAACAGCGCATGTATTCTCAGTCCCAAAAATATATATTGCAAAAGCATTTAAAAAGGGAGCAATGAAACTCACCATACTGTATTTTGTAGTAAAAATACATATGACGACATTTAACAAGGGGACGATGCAGGTTTGGCCTCGGATTCACGAACCTATATCATTTCTATATTTATTAATACACATAATCGTAATCGAACAAATTTATTTGTTATATCATAATTTATATATTATATATTTAATTTGTGTATATATTCAATATGATTAATATCTTTATAGTTATATTAATATATTTATATACATTATTGTTTAGTGTTATATTAAAATTTAATAGTTTGTTATATGTACAAATTTAAATAAATGATATTAGTAAGTTTGATTTATATAGTTATGTGAAATAATAATAATTATAGTATATGTAATAAGTATATTTTATGTACAAAATATTTATCTGTTTAAAATGATAGTTTTTGATAATAATAATGATGTACTAATAATGATAATATTATCAATAATGATATTACTTACTAATACTTAATAATAATAATAATAATAATAATAATAATTATAATCTTAATAATAATAATAATACTAATACTTAATGATATTAGTTAATAATAACTAAATGATAATAATAATAATATTAATTATAATACTACTAATAATTGTAATACTAGTAATAATAATAGCAAATATAACAATAATAATAATAATAATAATAATAATAATAATAATAATAATAATAATAATAATAATAATAATAATAATAATAATAATAATAATAATAATAATAATAATAATAATGATAATAATAATAATAATAAATAAAAATGAAACTACCTTTAAAGCTTTTTCTAAAAAAAGGCCTCATACAAGGCTCGAACCCGTGACCTCACGCCCACCCGAATCAACACCCAGCCACCCCTCCAACCATACATTTCTGTTTTATAATTCCACCAAATATATATGTATCTAATTCGTTTTCTATTTTAATGTGCCCGTTAAATTCTTTAACCATAAGAAACAAGTGGGCTTTATACATCTCAGTAATTTGGAGCCCAATTAGTTAATAAAGGTCTGATATTATAGCCCAGTAACTAATTCGTATAACAGCCAATTACATCGATCAAAAGGAGTCCAGCAGGTTTCCCAGTTTGTTTTCGGTAGATAAAAAGAAACAAGGGTTTGGTGTTGTGCATTGAAAATAAAAACGGGAACGGCAGGAATAATCAAGTAGCAGAAAATCAGATGGGTTTTTTTTTTTAATTTGTCATCATCATATTCGTTACCATTATTATCATCATAATCGTCGTCATTCAACATCATACCATCATCATTGTGGGATCATCACCAGTTACAACATCTTCGTCATTAACATGTATTGTCATCGTCATCTTCACGTTATTATATCATAACCATTATACATCGTTGTTTTCATTATCTCTCTTTATTACCATCAACGTTCATCATTCAACAACCGATGAGTCAAAACCAAATAATTGAGAGCTACAATTAAATCACGAGTCTTGCTCAACCGTGGACACAGCTTGAACACGAGCACTCATGTAACCCCTCGAGTACAACGTCAACTACAAAATCTCTTGAATATGTTTCTCACCAGCTGGATCATTATCATGACTTGTAGCTTTTACTATTGCAACCTCTAGTTCAGTTGTCATATAACTAATTACTTTAGCTAATCCAATACTCGTTTGATCCTTAACAGTCCCCATCGCCTTTCGTAACGCCACCTTATCTTCTTCAATTAAAACCCGATAATTAATATCTACAGAAGCAGCAACTGGATAAAGCAGGCATATGGTGAGGTCCGTTGGCTTTGGTGAAAAGGATTCAAAGTTTTAGATGTGAAATAGAAGAAGCGACGTAGGGTGAGAAGGTGCCGCCAGAAATCTCTAAAATTTTGTGATTTTGTGAGAGAGAAGACGGAAATGAATGGAATAAAGAGGTGAGTTGTAGGTGGTTAAACATGGTGGCGATAATGGTGGTGGATGTGGTGATCGTTGGTTCCCGGTTAACAATACAAGAGAGAGAGAGAGATAAAAAGGTGTGGTTGAGTGATTTTCAAATTGGTGGTGGTAACGGATTGATAGTCGAATGGTGGTTGTTTGATGAACGTACAAAAGTGGTTTTGAAGTCGAACAGGGAACAAAGAAGATTCGGTAGCTCGTTAACAAAAGTGGTTCGGTGATAGATGATGAAGGTAATCTATGGTTGTTGAATAAAAGATGGAAAAATTAGAAGTGGGTTGTAGGTTTAGGAGAGAGAGATAGAGAGTGATACTTGCACTGCATATATCTATATGCATATAACATGTGTGTTAGTTATATTTATAAAATATTATGGTAGTGGAATTAATCAAACAACAACAGTGACTAGAATTTAATCACGGGCGTAAATACTATTAGTCTGCCGACACTTCTTCACGGACTGTGTATTGTGCACTATTTGAAATCAGGGGCGGATAAAAGTGTTCAGAAAAATCTGATATTTTTAATTTAACTATATTTATTTATTTTGGTTATTATGATGTAAAGTTCAATCATTAATTTAATAAATAAAAATTACATCAACCGTCCCTCTCATTTATGGGTAAAATATAAAAAGTGTTAAAACTTAACAAATAGTTCCTAAATACATATTTAATAAGCCTAAAATTTATAGAACTCATTTCGTATCACCGTTTATTTTAAAATTACATAAGTTTGAATTTAACTTGCTTAAGATCAAATGGATCATTAAACGAGTATTACAATCATTTAATATTTATTTTTAATATACTATATATATATATATATATATATATATATATATATATATATATATATATATATATATATATATATATATATATATATATATATATATATATATATATATATATATATATATATATATATGAGTTGTAATCACGTGCATCCATAAATTTGCTTGAAAACAAAGGGACCAATGAGATGGCGACATGTGGCGCGAAAATCACATGTGATTGAAAAAAAAATTTCGAAAATTTTTTTTTTTAATTTTTTTTCAAAAATTTTTTTTTTTCAAATTTTTTTTCCGAAATTTTTTTTTTCAAAATTTTTAAAAAAAAAATCATATGTGATTATGCATGTCAATCACATGTGATTGTAAACCCAATCACATGTGATTATGCATGACAAATCCAATCACATGTGATTGTACAATTCAATCACATGTGATTGTGCTGGTAAATCACATGTGACTGTAAAAAAAAAAATTTAAATTTTTTTTTTTTTAAATTTCGAAAAAAAAAATTTAAAATTTTTTTTTTCAAAAAAAAATTTTTGAATTTTTTTTAATCACATGTGATTTTCGCGACACGTGTCGCGCTCTCATTGGTCCCTTGAATCTCAACTTAATTTATGGATTCAAATGAATATTTAACACACACACATATATATATATATATATATATATATATATATATATATATATATATATATATATATATATATATATATATATATATAGATTCAGGTTTTATTATATAATTAAATACATTAAGTATATGTTTTTAAATAAATAAATTTAATATTTAAACTTATATATTTAAAATTAATATTCATGTACATATATATATATATATATATATATATATATATATATATATATATATATATACATACATACTTAAATATATATGAATCTATTTACAAATAGTTGTTCGTGAATCGTTAGGAACAGTCGAATGTCAATTGAGTATATAAACATATCTTCAAAATTTTCGAGACTCAACATTACAGACTTTGCTTATCGTGTTGAAATCATACAATGATTAAGTTTAAATTTGGTCGAAAATTTCCGGGTCGTCACAGTACCTACTCGTTAAAGAAATTTCGTCCCGAAATTTGAGTGGAGTTGTCATAGTTAACAATAAACAAATTTTTATGACGAATATGAGTTGATAACAAGAGTTTTATCATCAGTGAGTAATATGGAAAAAACAATTCGTTTATGTGAAGAGTATGAGTGAAGTTATCACAAAAGATTGAAATGAATAAATGTAAGTTCATCTTAACCGGTGACGTAGTCACGGTTGATTTCCGGAATTCAAGGGATTTAAAGAAAATCTTCGTAGTCTAAAAGATTTTATTCTTCGGCGAATAAGGAAATTAGGATTTCTATAATTAAATACGATGATCTGCCTCGATTACTCTGTCTGATATTTCCATTATAAACTAAACTCTTCCGTTCCATTATTTTCACCATTCCTATACTTTTTTTCTTAGTTCATACATCCAAAAGATTGTGAAAATGCTTAATCCCGTTCTAATCCTTGATATTTTCCTAATTATCATTTCTGTCAACCTTCTTTTCAATCTTCCACCAGAAAAATCTGTTTACTTCTACTATTACCTTGGGGTGATACTATCTTAATTCTACCGTATCTTTATATTGCTATTCGTATTAATATTCACGGTTTGTGACTTCCGTGTTGTTATTGGGCTTCATATTTTCTCTTATATTTTGGAGCTCTTTGCCTTTTTATTATCCTTCCGACCTCTAGTAAAGCGAGTAACGGTCCAGAATTCGTAAGTATGGAGTTTCGGATAAACATCATGTTCTAAATAAGAAAGAATGTATTAGCACGATTTGATTTGTCAAAATTACCAGAATCACTGATAATAGAACTATCAAGAATATACTTTCTTGATATATTCAGAAGTTAAGCAGAATGAAAGAGTTATGTAACATGGCACATGATGATGTTATGATCAGTGAATCATCACGTTCCATTAGAAACTCAGCATGACCTACTGTAATATAATCATGTTGATGAAGTGTCATTATATTATACTAACTCATGCATCAATTTCCAGCACTACTTCAAAATCATTCATGATTCAAATTCTAATTTTTCAGAATTTTAGAAACTAAAACAGTTTCTTTTAAGATATAACACAGATAGAGCGGAGAGATAATTAATATCGGACGAGAATATTTATGAAGATATCTTCAGAATTATTGAGGATATTAATAATGAAAGATATGATAATATCTTAGAATTTCTGAATCAAATTGTGATGAAGAAATTCATTCACGATGATTTAGAGCGATTAAGGAGCAAGGTATTCATTAAAGATTTCATAAGAAACAGAATCGTCAGGATTCTTTTATGTACAAGTTTAGTCCTTGTTCAGAGTCTCTTTCATGATTTGCTCAATTCATTTTTCAGTATCAAAATCTTTGAGCTTTTCCAACACTCCATTCTTTATTATCAAACTTTTGGCTGTTAAGGCAGTCCTCAGTTTTCACTGTTTCATTAGCTTTTTCAAAACTCAGGAAACTGATTCATAAGCTAAAGCGATTTTCAGAAATTCAGAATTGAAATTCGTAAATCCCGGAGATAGAAGTTATATTTATATATATATATATATATATATTTATATATATATAAATTGTTGTCGTAGAATCGCTGAGAATTTCGAGATTATCGATTGATGCCTTCCGGTACTTGGTATGGTAATTATCGTTACAAGATACCGATGAGTTCATGATAAGACTTCAATAGATAAATATATTGATTTCATGATAAGACTTCTATAGATAAATATATTGATTTGTCGTAGAGATTTAAGCCAAGGAGCAACGAGGTTGCTGGTACGTCTGTTGGTAATATAGTGGAATATAAAAGATTCACCGGTAATAATAAAAGAGCAAGCATATATATCAAAGTTATAATAAGGTAGTTTCGAACGAAAAGTCGAAGTTGACTTGCTGGAGCTGTGACAAAATTGGCTACTTTGAAGAGGGATTGTAAAGTTATTTTCGGTAATAACAACTCCAAACGAGCTAGCACAGATATGTGTTAAACGTTTACTCAGGTTTCGAGTGTTTTTAAGTGCATAACTATATGCATCAATCTTTTCTTCCGTAGATGAAGTGCGGTAGGTTCATTCTCTCGATTGAGGTGTTTTCAAGAATCATGAAAGATTTGAATGCAGATTGTAATCATCAAGATACAAATGAGGTTTAAGATGAAATCAAGTGGCAAACTTGAAGAAATATTTAGTTTCATATGTTATAATCAATATTTTAATTCATTTTAATTGTCCAATGTTATTAGTCCACAGTCGATAGTCTAAAGTTAACAGTCCAATAATTCATATATAGTTTAATTTATAATATTCGAATTAATTAATACGTATCGTGACCCGTGTATATGTCTCAGACTCGATCACAACTCAAAGTATATATATTATTGTAGAATCAACCTCGACCCTGTATAGCTAACTCTAGTATTACTGCATATAGAGTGTCTATGGTTATTCCGAATAATATATATAGATGCGTCGATATGATATGTCAAAACCTTGTATACGTATCCCGATATTTAAAGTACATAAAATAAATAACAAAAATTAAATGACGATAATTAAAATGCGTAAAGTAAATAACAGAAATTGAATGACGATAAATAAAATTGCGATAATTAAATTCCGATAAATAAACTGCGATAAATAAAATGTAATCAGTTAGCTAGGAACGGTTAGCTGGAAACAGTTAGCGTGGATTCTTAACAAATTTTTTCTCATAGTTAATTCGTTTGTTTCTAACAAATTTTATTTTGTCCAATG
Organism: Rutidosis leptorrhynchoides; assembly: GCF_046630445.1. Lineage (NCBI taxonomy): Eukaryota > Viridiplantae > Streptophyta > Magnoliopsida > Asterales > Asteraceae > Rutidosis > Rutidosis leptorrhynchoides. The sequence goes on along the minus strand of NC_092335.1, from coordinate 88,063,483 downwards.
TTTTCTTCATTATGCCACTTGTTGGATTCTGATAGGTCAAAATCCAAATATGAAATTGAATGAAAATGGTTATTCTGCGGTGAACGGATACGTATATCTGTGGGTGTAAGTAGGATAGTAAATGACCGTTGAATCAGATTCGAAGAATGTACAGTGTAACTTATTAATGTGAAATCTAAATATTCCTCGGGTATTACCTACCCGTTAAAATATTTTCACCATTAACAGTTTGTACAAAAGAATTTTTAATTACAATCTTTATGAAAATATATATACATATATACTTTCTTCAGATGTAATTATGGATTTAATGAATCAATATGATATTAAACTCATTTGATTTACCGTTAGAACAAGAATATATAATCTCTAGAACATTACAGATTACATAATCGTCATGTCGTACGAAGATAAATGATGTAGAACGTCATATAGAACGATGATTATGCTCGAGGTATTGGTTGCGATGTTAAGGTGTGTGATGTTGAAACTTGGTTTATTGGTGGTACTGTTGGTGTCGGTGATGTTGCTGAAGCTGGTAAGTTTTGCACCATGTTTTCTAGATTGATTACTCGAGCGCGAATTTCGTTAGCTTCTTCTATTATTCCGGGATGATTGTCGGTTCGGACGAGCGGATAAATAAGATCTAGAATCTGGTATAGTATATAATCGTGATGAGATACACTGGAAATGAGGTTGAAAATGTTGTTTCGGATAGGTTCGCCGGTAAGTGTTTCAGGTTCCTCGTTGAGAGGGCAATAAGGTGGGTGGAAAGGATCACCTTCTTCTTGTCTCCAGTGATTAAGTAGACTATGAACCCATCAGGTGAATTGGGGATGGCTGATTGGTTGATTCATTCTGGCGACGCTGCCTCCGGAGCTTAGGTGAACATCCATGTCGGAATAGTTATCGGAATAACTATCGGAATAGCTATCGAAATTTGAGGGACTCGAACTGGTTGAGGGATTCATCTCGTACGATCAGATGAAGGATTTTCGATAAGAAATAGATTATAGGATATAGATTAGTACCCTGCAATACATAATTTACATATGCATATATAATACTAAAATCCCATAAGTTACGGAGGAATCTACGGAAGCTGTCAGGCAAAGGTAACAATAACAGATACGCTAAGATATGAATTTATCTATACACTGTCTATGCAATAGAGGCAGTAAGACGTGTCTAGACTTTAAGGATGATAAGCAAATAATTTTCGACACTAAATGATAAGCAAAACTTTTGACATGCAGACACGGTCGAAGTCCAGACCCACTAATGTATCTAAACAACTATCAGTTAGACACACTAATGCAAGACCTGGTTCGCTAAGACCACCGCTCTGATACCACATGTAAAGACCCGTCCTAATGTAGTGACCCGAACTTTTCCATGTTTTTATATATTAAATTAAATTGTTATTTACATGACTAAGTGTTTCCAACATGTTAAGCAATCAAACTTGTTAAGACTTGATTAATTGAAATAGGTTTTATGTAGACAATTGACCACCCAAGTTGACCGGTGATTCGTGAACGTTAAAACTTGTAAAAACTATATGATGACATATATATGGATATATATATATATATATAGTTAACATGATATTATGATAAGTAAGTATCTCATTAGGTATTTTAACAATGAGTTATATACATAAAAATGAGACTATTGAATTATGAAACTCGAAAATGATAGATATAACGATTATCGTTATATCAACGTCTTACTAAATACATATGGATCATTTTAAGATATTGTTACATTATATAATCATGATAAATTCTAATTAAACATATCATTAAGTATATCAACAATGAACTACATATGTAAACAAGACTACTAACTTAAGGATTTCGAAACAAGACATATATGTAACGATTATCGTTGTAACGACATTTAATTGTATATATAACATATTAAGATATATTAATACATCTTAATATCATGATAATGTAATAATTTAACATTTCATTAGAAATAATAAACAATGGGTTAACAACATTTAACAAGATCGTTAAGCTAAAGGTTTCAAAACAACACTTACATGTAACAACTAACGATGACTTAATGACTCAGTTAAAATGTATTTACATGTAGTGTTTTAATATGTATTCATACACTTTTGAAAGACTTCAAGACACTTATCAAAGTACTTCTACTTAACAATAATGCTTACAATTACATCCTCATTCATTTTCATCAACAATTCTACTCGTATGCACTCGTATTCGTACTCGTACAATACCCAGCTTCTAAATGTTTTTACTATTGGTATATATACTCCAATGATCAGCTCTTAGCAGCCCTTGTGAGTTGCCTAACACATGTGGGAACCATCATTTGGCAACTAGCATGAAATATCTCATAAAATTACAAAAATATTAGTAATCATTCATGACTTATTTACAAGTAAACAAAATTACACATCCTTTATATCTAATCCATATACCAACGAGCAAAAACACCTACAAACACTTTCATTCTTCAATTTTATTCATCTAATTGATCTCTCTCAAGTTCTATCTTCAAGTTCTAAGTGTTCTTCATAAATTCTATAAGTTCTAGTTTCATAAAATCAAGAACACTTCCAAGTTTGCTAGCTTACTTCCAATCTTGCAAATCCACTTTGAGTGATCTTCCTGAAATGTCCCGTTCTTATTGATTAAAAACGTTCCATATTAATTGATTTCGTTGCGAGGTTTTGACCTCTATATGAGACGTTTTTCAAAGACTGCATTCATTTTTAAAACAAACCATAACCTTTATTTCATAAATAAAGGTTTAAAAAGCTTTACGTAGATTATCAAATAATGATAATCTAAAATATCCTGTTTACATACGACCATTACATAATGGTTTACAATAAAAATATGTTACATCGAAATCAGTTTCTTGAATGCAGTTTTTACACAATATCATACAAACATGGACTCCAAATCTTGTCCTTATTTTAGTATGCAACAGCGGAAGCTCTTAGTATTCACCTGAGAATAAACATGCTTTAAACGTCAACAAAAATGTTGGTGAGTTATAGGTTTAACCTATATATATCAAATTGTAACAATAGACCACAAGATTTCATATTTCAATACACATCCCATGCATAGAGATAAAAATCATTCATATGGTGAACACCTGGTAACCGACATTAACAAGATGCATATATAAGAATATTCCCATCATTCTGGGACACCCTTCGGATATGATATAAATTTCGAAGTACTAAAGCATCCGGTACTTTGGATGGGGTTTGTTAGGCCCAATAGATCTATCTTTAGGATTCGCGTCAATTAGGGTGTCTGTTCCCTAATTCTTAGATTACCAGACTTAATAAAAAGGGGCATATTCGATTTCGATCATTCAACCATAGAATGTAGTTTCACGTACTTGTGTCTATTTTGTAAATCATTTATAAAACCTGCATGTATTCTCATCCCAAAAATATTAGATTTTAAAAGTGGGACTATAACTCACTTTCACAGATTTTTACTTCATCGGAAAGTAAGACTTGGCCACTGGTTGATTCACGAACCTATAACAATATATACATATATATCAAAGTATGTTCAAAATATATTTACAACACTTTTAATATATTTTGATGTTTTAAGTTTATTAAGTCAGCTGTCCTCGTTAGTAACCTACAACTAGTTGTCCACAGTTAGATGTACAGAAATAAATCGATAAATATTATCTTGAATCAATCCACGACCCAGTGTATACGTATCTCAGTATCGATCACAACTCAAACTATATATATTTTGGAATCAACCTCAACCCTGTATAGCTAACTCCAACATTCACATATAGAGTGTCTATGGTTGTTCTGAAATATATATAGATGTGTCGACATGATAGGTCGAAACATTGTATACGTGTCTATGGTATCTCAAGATTACATAATATACAATACAAGTTGATTAAGTTATGGTTGGAATAGATTTGTTACCAATTTTCACGTAGCTAAAATGAGAAAAATTATCCAATCTTGTTTTACCCATAACTTCTCCATTTTAAATCCGTTTTGAGTGAATCAAATTGCTATGGTTTCATATTGAACTCTATTTTATGAATCTAAACAGAAAAAGTATAGGTTTATAGTCGGAAAAATAAGTTACAAGTCGTTTTTGTAAAGGTAGTCATTTCAGTCGAAAGAACGACGTCTAGATGACCATTTTAGAAAACATACTTCCACTTTGAGTTTAACCATAATTTTTGGATATAGTTTCATGTTCATAATAAAAATCATTTTCCCAGAATAACAACTTTTAAATCAAAGTTTATCATAGTTTTTAATTAACTAACCCAAAACAGCCCGCGGTGTTACTACGACGGCGTAAATCCGATTTTACGGTGTTTTTCGTGTTTCCAGATTTTAAATCATTAAGTTAGCATATCATATAGATATAGAACATGTGTTTAGTTGATTTTAGAAGTCAAGTTAGAAGGATTAACTTTTATTTGCGAACAAGTTTAGAATTAACTAAACTATGTTCTAGTGATTACAAGTTTAAACCTTCGAATAAGATAGCTTTATATGTATGAATCGAATGATGTTATGAACATCATTACTACCTTAAGTTCCTTGGATAAACCTACTGGAAATGAGAAAAATGGATCTAGCTTCAAAGGATCCTTGGATGGCTTGAAAGTTCTTGAAGCAGAATCATGACACGAAAACAATTTCAAGTAAGATTTCCACTCGAAATAAGATTGTTATAGTTATAGAAATTGAATTAAAGTTTGAATATGATTATTACCTTGTATTAGAAAGATAACCTACTGTAAGTAACAAAGATTTCTTGATCTTGGATGATTACTTGGAATGGATTTAGAAAACTTGGAAGTAAACTTGCAATCTTGGAAGTATTCTTGATTTTATGAAACTAGAACTTTTGGAATTTATGAAGAACACTTAGAACTTGAAGATAGAACTTGAGAGAGAACAATTAGATGAATAAAATTGAAGAATGAAAGTGTTTGTAGGTGTTTTTAGTCGTTGGTGTATGGATTAGATATAAAGGATATGTAATTTTGTTTTCATGTAAATAAGTCATGAATGATTACTCATATTTTTGTAATTTTATGAGATATTTCATGCTAGTTGCCAAATGATGGTTCCCACATGTGTTAGGTGACTCACATGGGCTGCTAAGAGCTGATAATTGGAGTATATATACCAATAGTACATACATCTAAAAGCTGTGTATTGTACGAGTACGAATACGGGTGCATACGAGTAGAATTGTTGATGAAACTGAACGAGGATGTAATTGTAAGAATTTTTGTTAAGTAGAAGTATTTTGATAAGTGTCTTGAAGTCTTTCAAAAGTGTATGAATACATATTAAAACACTACATGTATATACATTTTAACTGAGTCGTTAAGTCATCGTCAGTCGTTACATGTAAATGTTGTTTTGAAACCTTTAGGTTAACGATCTTGTTGAATGTTGTTAACCCAATATTTATTATAACAAATGAGATGTTAAATTTTTATATTATCATGATATTATGATATATAATATATCTTAGTATGATATATATACAGTTAAATGTCGTTACAACGCTAATCGTTACATATATGTCTCGTTTCGAAATCATTAAGTTAGTAGTCTTATTTTTACATATGTATTTCATTGTTAATACACTTAATAATATATTTAATTATCATTTAACATAATTAACCAAGTGTATCAATATCTTAATATGATTCATATGTACCTAGTAAGACGTTGTTATAACGATAATCGTTATATATATCGTTTTCGAGTTTCTTAAATTAATAGTCTCATTTTTATGTATATAACTCATTGTTAAAATACCTAATGAGATACATACTTATAATAAAATCATGTTAACTATATATATATATAACCATATATATGTCATCGTATAGTTTTTACAAGTTTTAACGTTCGTGAATCACCGGTCAACGTGGGTGGTCAATTGTCTATATGAAACCTATTTCAATTAATCAAGTCTTAACAAGTTTGATTGCTTAACATGTTGGAAACACTTAATCATGTAAATAATAATTTCATTTAATATATATAAACATGGAAAAGTTCGGGTCACTACACTTCCAACCTCAAGAAATCTTTCTTATTTACAGTAAGATATCTTTCTAATATAAGGTAATACTCATATTCAAACTTTGATTCAATTTCTATAACTTAAACAATCTTATTTCGAGTGGAAATCTTACTTGAACTTGTTTTTGTGTCATGATTTTGCTTCAAGAACTTTCAAGCCATCCAATGATCCTTTGAAGCTAGATCTATTTTTCTCATTTTCAGTAGGTTTATCCACAAAACCTGAGGTAGTAATGATGTTCATAACATCGTTCGATTCATATATATAAAGCTACCTTATTCGAAGGTTTAAACTTGTAATCACTAGAACATAGTTTAGTTAATTCAAAACTTGTTCGCAAACAAAAGTTAATCCTTCTAACTTGACTTTTAAAATCAACTAAATACATGTTCTATATCTATATGATATTCTAACTTAATGATTTAAAACCCGAAAACACGAAAAACACCGTAAAACCGGACATACGCCGTCGTAGTAACACCGCGGGCTGTTTTGGGATAGTTAATTAAAAACTATGATAAACTTTGATTTAAAATTTGTTCTTCTGGGAAAATGATTTTTCTTATGAACATGAAACTATATCCAAAAATCATGGATAAACTCAAAGTGGAAGTATGTTTTCCAAAATGGTCATCTAGACGTCGTTCTTTCGATTGAAATGACTACCTTTACAAAAATGACTTGTAACCTGTATTTTTGACTATATACTTATACTTTTTCTGTTTAGATTCATAAACTTATGTTCAATATGAAACCATAGCAACTTGATTCACTCAAAACGGATTTAAAACGAAGAAGTTATGGGTAAAACAAGAATGGATAATTTTTCTTGTTGTAGCTACGTGAAAATTGGTAACAAATCTATATTAAACATATCCTAGCTAACTTATATTGTATTATACATGTATTCTAATATATTATGTAATCTTGGGATACCATAGACACGTATGCAAATGTTTTGACATATCATATCGACCCATGTATATATATTATTTGAAACAACCATAGGCACTCTATATGTAGTAATGTTGGAGTTAGCTATACAGGGTTGAGGTTGATTCCAAAAATATATATACTTTGAGTTGTGATCTAGCCTGAGAAATGTATACACTGGGTCGTGGATTGATTCAAGATAATATATATCAATTTATTTCTGTACATCTAACTTTGGACAACTAGTTGTAGGTTATTAACGAGGACAGATGACTTAATAAACTTAAAACATCAAAATGTATTAAAAGTGTTGTAAATATATTTTGAACATACTTTGATATATATGTACATATTTGTTATAGGTTCGTAAATCGACCAGTGGCCAAGTCTTACTTCCCGACAAAGTAAAAATCTGTGAAAGTGAGTTATAGTCCCACTTTTAAAATATAATATTTTTGGGATGAGAATACATGCAGCTTTATAAATGTTTTACAAAATAGACACAAGTACATGAAACTACTTTCTATGGTTGAATGATCGAAGTCGAATATGCCCCTTTTGGCTTGGTAGCCTAAGAATTAGGGAACATCACTAATTTTGAGAATTAGTGCACGCCTAATTGACGCGAATCCTAAAGATAGATCTATTGGGCCTAACAAACCCCATCCAAAGTACCGGATGCTTTAGTACTTCGAGTTTTATATCATGTCTGATTGTCATAACCCGACCTTAACCATAAGGACGAATACAATAACATATGATTTCATCGCGAGGTATTGACCTCTATATGCGACATTTTCAAAAACTGCGTTCGTTTTTACAATACAAACCATAGCTTTTATTACAAATACAAGGTTTAAACAACTTAATAATGATTATCGTTTAGCGATAATCTTAGACTTACAAACTTTACATGTGATAATAACAATACGACCTCCAACATATTTTACATTACAAATCCTCCGATATGCAGTTTTATTTTTGACACAAATATGCATACTCAAGATCTTGCTTAAATTCAACATGTTGCAGCGGAAGCTTTTAGTTATCACCTGAGAATAAACATGCTTAAAACGTCAACATAAAGTTGGTGAGATATAGGTTTAATGCCGGCAGCGTTATAAATATAGACCACAAGATTTCATATATAAACGTTTTAATAAAAATATTCTAAGTTGTTGAGCACTTGATAACCATACTTAACATTTAATCAACGTCGCATATTCCCTTTATTATGAAATCTTACTACACCTTACCAAGTGTAGTTAACGAAACGAAGTACTGTGCAACCGTTGAGTACTGGTCGTCCAGTCCGGTTGGGGTTGTCAGGCCCGATAGATCTATCAACAGGATTCGCGTTTACAATACCTCATGTAAATAATAGTTACCAAGTTACAGGGAAGTATGCCAGTGGTACAACTCAACGTAGAATATATATTTTTAATCACTTGTGTCCATAACGTAAATCATAAAATGCATGTATTCTCATCCCGAAATATTTAGAGTTTAAAAGTGGGACTATATACTCACCTTTTCCTTGAAGGTATTTAACTCGACTTGGTCTCCGATAGATATCACGAACCTAACCATATATATAATATATCAACATATTTTCTTTTCAAGTAATCGTTACATATATATATATATATATATATATATATATATATATATATATATATATATACTTATAATACTTTTAATATTTTCTTAGTCCGTAGTTAGCAGTCTGTTGTTAATGGTCCACAATTAGTTGCTCAATAAAATAAATAAAGACCCCATCGTATTCGTATTGATCAGAATTAATCTCGACCCATGGTACCATGTTGTCAAATGACGTGTTGCGTACATAAAGTACCGTGTTGTCAGATGACGTGTTGCGTACAATCATGAGGTCTTATGATTAATCTTCTCGTGTTGTTTACGGGTGGTCCTGGAATATATAAAATCAAATCATAAGTAAATATATATTAAATATTATGTTAATTAGCCAAGATATGATTAATCCGATTTTGTCATAATATGATATATTACAGGTTTTGAAGTGTTTTAAAAATCAAATTAGAAGGATCTATTTAGTTTGCGAACAGGTTTGAAATCATTCAAACTATGTTCTTGTTGTTAAAAATTTTATAACACAAAATAAGATAGCTATATAAATATGAATCGAATAAGATTATGAATAAGGTTACTACCTCAAGTTACTTGGATAAAGCTACTGGAAAAGATAGAAAATAATCTTGATCAAACTTTCTTATGATGATTATAGGTTGTTCATGAAGCTAGTTCTTCATGAGTATTTGCTGAGATTGTGAAGAACACTTAGAGTTCCTAAGAGTGTGTTTTTTTTTTGGTTAGAGAAAGATGGTTGTAAGAATGAAATGAAAAACCAAGGTGATGGTGATACTTATAGGACAGTCTGGTTGTTGAGAGAACAAGGACAAATTATTGTGTTGAATTTTTGAGTAATAATGTATGCTAGCTTACAAATAAGATTCCCTCTTATCTAGGGCAGATCTGAAGCTGATAAGGATATTGATTTGATGTGTATTTACCAATAGTAAATACGTATGGATGATGAGTATGATACGGTAAAAGAAGCTCAAAATCGGGCTTTTATTTTGGGTCCGACCGGGCCAAAAATAAAATTTTAAGACATTTTTAATAAAGCAAGGTCAGCTCGACCCCAGCCAGGGGCTCTGCCCCTTGGACCCCGCCAGGGGTTGCCACCCCTTGGACCCCGCTTATCAGGGGCGCTGCCCCCGAACCCCTGTCATAATCAAGATAAGTTCAAACAAGTGTGCACTCCACACTTCCCCAAACTTGTTCGATATTTATCAAGATTATTTTGGTTACAAATTAATCCTATTACACTTAAATCATATTGGTGACATAAATCACAACACATTATAGATTGTAAGTATATATGTCAAAGAACGTTACATATAGTTATCGTTTTGAAAACTTAAGTTAGTGGTCTCAAAGTATACTTATAACTCATTGTTGTTAGTTCACAATGAAATGTTAAACCATCCTTAAATCATGTTAAATATGTATAGATATGTACATATACATAATCGTATAATTATCGTGTGTTATATAGTTCGTGATATCATCGGTCAAATTGGACGGTCAAACGTTGTGTAAAACTCTTTTCAAAAATATAAGACTCAACAGTTTGGATTGCTTATCATGTTGGTAAGGTTTAATTTATGTAAATATTAATCTCATAAGTATAGAACGATCGGAAAATTCCGGGTCGTTACACTGATGGATGTCTCGAAATGATGGGGATATTCTTATATGTATCTTGTTAATGTCGGTTACCAGGTGTTCACCATATGAATGATTTTTATCTCTATGTATGGGATGTTTATTGAAATATAAAATCTTGTGGTCTATTATTATGATTTGATAAATATATAGGTTAAACCTATAACTCACCAACATTTTTGTTGACGTTTAAAGCATGTTTATTCTCAGGTGATTATTAAGAGCTTCTGCTGTTGCATGCTAATATATGGACAAGATTTGGAGTCAGCATGCTTGTATTATATTGTTTAAAACTGCATTCGAAATTTACTTTGTTGTAATATATTTAAATTGTAAACCAATATGTATTGGTAGTGTGTAAGTGCGATATTTTTAAATTATCATTTCTGATAATGTAGGTGGTGTCCTTTTAACCTTGTCGATAAAATAAAGGTTATGGTTTGTTTTAAAAACGAATGCAGTATTTGAAAAACGTCTCATATAGAGGTCAAAACCTCGCAACGAAATCAATTAATATGGAACGTTTATAATCAATATGAACGGGACATTTCAGTTGGTATCCGAGCGTTGGTCTTAGAGAACCATAAATTTGCATTAGTGTGTCTTATCGAGTTTGTTAGGATACATTAGTGAGTCTGGACTTCGGCCGTGTTTTCTTTAAAAACGTTTGCTTAACACTTTTATTGAAAACTATATATTATTAACATGTAAATATTATGTGATATATTAGCGTCTTAATGTGTTTGATATTATGTGATAGATGTCTACCACTAGTACAAATCCCATCAACTCACCTAATAATAATGAAGAGTCGAATATACTTTGGGAAGATTCACAAATTCCTGAAGAGGAACAGAAAGAGGAGGAACCGAAAGAGGAGGAACCGGAAGAAGAAGAGGTTTCGGAGGAAGAAATATTGATACCTATTGTAAATCGATTAAATAAAAGAAAATCCTCAACCAACGGACCAAAGTCAATAATGGTCAATGGTGTTTCCGCCGAGGAAGCAAAATATTGGGAAGATTACCAATTTTCCAATGAATCGGATCCCGATGAGGATTCCGATGATGTATTAGAAATTACCTCAACCCAATTTAATAAAGCAAAAGAAAATAATAAGGGAAAAGGTATAAAAATAGAGAAACCTGATTCCAACCCCGATGAACTTTATATGTATCGGCAACGTCCGTATTTCCTAAATTGTAACAATAACCCGGGAACCTCTAAACCACCAGGTTTTTCTAAACCATTGTGGAAAACGATGGCTCATATCAGAGGAACATCATATATCCCTAGAAAATTAGGAAAACGAACCAAGTCCGAAGAAGAAGAAACCAGTGATTCAGATTAGAGGGTTGTAATCATGTTGTGTATTATATGTATTGTAGTGTACTTGTCCTTTTATGTTCTATGTAAAAATTGCTTGTATTGTTTGTTAATTATCTTTTACGAATCTAATCCTTGTCTATTTTATAGTATAAAAACAAAATGTACGTTAAGGATAGAAAATCGAATATTTTAGAAGACCTACCAGAGGATATGATTGAGGAAATCTTGTTTAGAGTCGGTCAGAATTCATCAGCACATTTAGTTATGGTGAAATTAACTTGTCAAACATTTGAAAGACTTTCCAGAAATGCTTTAGTTTATAAAAGGCTTTCCTTTGATAGGTGGGGTATCTCACATTGGGGAGACCGTAAGTTACACTGTGTTTTCTTTAAAGCGTTAAATGCGGGGAACCCAAATGCAATTTTACGTTACGGGTTAAGAACCTATTTTGACTCAACATATCCCAACATAGGATTTCGTGAGTTAGAAAGAGCTTCTAACATGCAACATAAAGAAGCATGTTATGCTTACGGGTTAATAATGTTCGATTCTCATCAAATTGAGAAAAAGAACATTGGGTTGCAATTTTTAAATAAAATGTTCCCACAAGTGACGGACTCGGTAGTTGAGATGAGAAACAAGGTTTTTAGATTGTTACGGAGCTATTGGGCATTACGAAACCCTCGTCCTTTTGACGACATTACAACATGCTGCCTAGCCAATGGTCATAACGGTTACTTTCCACAAAACCAAGGATGGGAAGTCGTCTTAATAAAACCAGAATGCATGACTTGTTTCTGGACTTATGAATTACGTGTATTTATTTCTTTTGCTGAACAACTTGCGTATTAACTAGAATTGCCTTTATAGCTGCCGAGTAGCAATGTTATTATGTGTTATATTTCATCCTATATGTATAATAGCGGTATTGTAAGTTGTAATATTTTATATAAAGTTTGAACGCGAAATTTTATTGTAATAAGTTTTTCATATAGAAGCATAGTAGTTGAGTTGTACTACCCGAATTAAAACTATAAAATGCTAATATGAAGAAAAAGCTTTTATAAATAAGTTCATATAATGCTACAAAATACTATTGACTACTCTTAAATTCTATATGATTAACTCAATTCTTTTGGCTATTTTTGAAGGAAATGGCACCGGCAACTCGTCAGAACTTGAACATGAGTGAGGAAGACTTCCGTGTTTTCCTTGCAGCAAACATAGCCGCAGTACAGGCTGCGATGCAAAATAACAATAACTCTAGATCTAGCAGTGGAACTAATTCCATAAGAAATCATGTAGGATGCTCCTACAAAGAATTCACTACCTGCAAACCTTTGGAATTTGATGGAACCGAAGGACCAATTGGATTGAAACGGTGGACCGAGAAGGTCGAATCGGTGTTTTCCATAAGTAAGTGTACTGAAGAGGACAATGTTAAGTACGCTACGCATACCTTCACAGGTACGGCGTTAACATGGTGGAATACCTATCTCGAGCAGGTAGGACAAGATGCTGCTTACGCACTACCATGGTCAGCATTCAAGCAATTGATGAACGAGCAATATCGTCCCAGAAACGAGGTCAATAAGCTCAAGGTAGAGCTTAGAGGATTACGAAAGCAAGGTTTCGATATCACAACGTACGAACGACGATTCACAGAATTGTGCATATTGTGTCCCAGAACGTTCGAAGACGAAGAGGAGAAGATCGACGCATTTGTAAAAGGGTTACCGGAAAGAATTCAAGAAGATGTGAGTTCACACGAGCCCACCTCCATACAAAAGGCAAGTCGAATGGCTCACAAATTAGTGAACCAGATCGAAGGAAGGATTAAGGAACAGACGATCGAAGAGGCTAACATGAAACAAGTCAAGAGAAAGTGGGAGGAAAACAATGACAAGAGTCACCAATACAACAACAACAATCACAACCACAATCGCAATAACTATCCCAATAACCGCAACATCAATCGCAACAACAACTTCAACAAGCATCCCAACAACAACTACAATAATCATCCCAACAACAATAACAACTGCAACAACAACAATAATCAGAAACAGCAATGCCAAAGGTGTGAAGAGAATCACCCGGGGTTCTGCACAACATTTTACAACAGGTGTAAAAGAAATGGTCATAGCGCGACAAAGTGTGAGGTCTACGGACCAATGTATAACAGAACTAAAGGAACAAATAATGCCGGAACGAGTAATGTCAGAACAAGTAGTGTCAGAGCAAGTACTGCCAACGTAGTCTGTTATAAATGTGGAAAACCGGGCCACATTATTAAAAATTGCCCAAATCAGGGGAATACTAATGGGCAGGGCCGCCGAAGAGTTTTCAATATTAATATGGCAGAAGCGCAGGAAGACCCGGAGCTTGTTACGGGTACGTTTCTCATTGACAATAAATCTGCTTATGTTTTATTTGATTCGGGTGCGGATAGAAGCTATATGAGTAGAGAATTTTGTGCTAAACTAAGTTTCTCACCGACGCCCTTGGATAATAAATTTTTACTCGAATTAGCAAATGGTAAATTAATTACAGCAGATAATATATGTCGGAATCAAGAAATTAAACTGGTTAGCGAAACATTTAAGATTGACTTGATACCAGTAGAGTTAGGGAGTTTTGATGTGATAATCGGTATGGACTGGTTGAAAGAAGTGAAAGCAGAGATCGTTTGTTACAAAAATGCAATTCGCATTATACGAGAAAAAGGAAAACCCTTAATGGTGTACGGAGAAAAGAGCAACGCGAAGTTAAATCTTATTAGTAACCTGAAGGCACAAAAACTAATAAGAAAAGGTTGCTATGCTGTGCTAGCACACATTGAGAAAGTCAATTCCGAAGAAAAGAACATCAATGATGTTCCCGTCGCAAAATAATTTTCCGATGTATTTTTGAAAGAATTACCGGGACTACCTCCACACCGATCCGTTGAATTTCAAATAGACCTTGTACCGGGAGCTGCACCAATAGCTTATGCTCCATACAGACTCGCACCTAGCGAAATGAAGGAACTTCAAAGCCAATTATAAGAACTTTTAGAGCGTGGTTTTATTCGACCAAGCACATCACTGTGGGGAGCTCCTGTTTTGTTTGTCAAGAAGAAGGATGGTACATTTAGGTTATGTATTGACTACCGAGAGTTGAACAAACTTATCATCAAGAACCGCTACCCACTACCGAGAATCGACGACTTATTTGATCAACTACAAGGCTCGTTGGTTTATACAAAGATTGATTTACGTTCTGGGTATCATCAAATGCGGGTGAAGGAGGACGATATTCCAAAGACTGCTTTTAGGACGCGTTACGGTCATTACGAGTTTATGGTTATGCCGTTTGGGTTGACTAACGCACCAGCTGTGTTCATGGACCTCATGAACCGAGTGTGTGGACCATACATTGACAAGTTTGTCATTATTTTCATCGATGACATACTTATTTACTCGAAGAATGATCAAGAGCATGAAGAACATTTGAGAAAAGTATTAGAGTTAAAGAGGAAAGAAACACTGTACGCTAAGTTTTTAAAGTGTGTATTTTGGTTGGAAGAAGTTCAATTCCTCGGTCACATAGTGAACAAAGAAGGTATTCAGGTGGATCCAGCAAAGATTGAAACCGTTGAAAAGTGGAAAACCCCGAAAACTCTGAAGCATATACGTCAATTTTTAGGATTAGCTGGTTACTACAGAAGGTTCATCCAAGATTTTTCCAGAATGGCAAAACCCTTGACTGCATTAACGCATAAAGGGAGGAAATTTTAATGGAAGGATGCACAAGATGTAGTGACCCGTCCTAATCCATCTGGACGAAGTATTCAACAGTTGGTTCCATTGCGAGGTTCTGACCTCTATATGCCATGAACGACTCTATGTAATATGAGCAAATGCACAGCGGAAGATTTCTTTCATAACTGAGAATAAACATGTTTTAAAGTGTCAACCAAAAGGTTGGTGAGTTCATATGTTTATCATAAAACAATAAAATTCATCATTTTGATAGACCACAAGATTTAAATCCTGCATGGT
This sequence comes from Rutidosis leptorrhynchoides, assembly GCF_046630445.1. Classification (NCBI taxonomy): domain Eukaryota; kingdom Viridiplantae; phylum Streptophyta; class Magnoliopsida; order Asterales; family Asteraceae; genus Rutidosis; species Rutidosis leptorrhynchoides. Next base: position 88,047,807 of record NC_092335.1, on the reverse strand, counting down.
ACAAATGGGCCCGAATCCTATACCCACCTGTAATGTACATGCGATATTTTTTAAATACAGTACACCTTTCTCGTGTACTAAATCCTTTTTCATTAATCTTAGTAACCGTACACATATCTCGTGCACAAAAATAACATACACATAACCTGTGTATAAAATCATTCACTCGATACATAACATTCATATCAGTTGGTGGCAATTATCATGTCCACATAATTCAAAGGTGACAATTATCATGTCCACATAATTCAACGGTGGCAATTATCATGTCCATATAATTCAACGGTGGCAATTTTCATGCCCACAAAATTCAATAATAATCCACAGAACTTCTGTCTGCATAATAATTCATTCGAGGAATGTTTTGTTTGTGTCTATCTCGTCAAATATTTGTAAAAGCATTTCATGTATTCGCAGTTCAAAATGTATTTCAAAAGCATTTAATAAAGCAGTTGTAAAAGTAGCGCATGTATTCTCTGTCCCAAAAATGTAAAGAGTAAAAGGGAATCAAATGAACTCACGCATATAAATATTGTAAAACAGTTATTAAAACAGTGCATGTATTCTCAGCCCAAAAATGTAATGAGTAAAAGGGAGCAAATGAACTCACCATACCGTATTTTGTAGTAAAAAAAACATATGACGATATTGAATAATGCAAGGTTGGCCTCGGATTCACGAACCTATATCATTTATATATATTAACACATATATTTGTAATCGAACAAATTTATAATATCTTAGATTATATATTATATATATATATTTAATTTGTATGTATCTTTAAAAATGACTAATATTTATATAGTTATATTGATATTTATATATGATTAATATTATATTAAAAATACATCATTTGTTATATATGAATGTTTATATAAAAAATATGTTTATTATATGTAATATTATTATAAGTATAATTTATATATGCACAATATTTATTTTGTTGTAAAAATAATAATAATGATAATACTAGTAATAAAAATAATGATAATAATAATAGTGATAATAATTTATAATAATAATACTTACGTTCATAATAATAATAATAATAATAATAATAATAATAATAATAATAATAATAATAATAATAATAATAATAATAATAATAGCTACCTCACAAGCTCTTCCAAAAAGAACAACACAAACCGGACTCGAACCCACGACCTCTCGTTCAACAAACACCCATCAAACCAACGATCTGCTTATTGTTTTTCTGTTTCTAATTTATGGACCAAAGTATATAACAACTATATCTAGCTGTTTCTTCTGCTCCCTTTCTTTAAAAAAATATTCCAACTCTGGTTTGAACCTGCGAGCTCTAGATTAACACTCAACACCCTGAACCATTGAGCCATTCTTTACTTTCTGATTTACTTATGATTTTAAATCCTTTTAAGATGTTTTCAGTTTCCATCTTCTTCTTCTTCTAAAACCTATTTAGTATTTTCATTATCATCTAATTATCATTACTTTCATCATCTTCCTAATCTTAATCACCTCATTATCTAATATCTTTATCCTCACTATCCTAATGGTGTACCACCATTATCATCATTATGCTTACCATCATCATTATATATCGAAAAGCATGCCATCGTATTAATCATAATACATGTAACACACTTAACATCATCCTATCTTCATTCCATCTGATACTAAAGCTCATTTAACAGACAAGAAGGCCCAAGTAAATAAAGAACCCGTTAAACTAATCAATTGTCACAGATCATCAAGGAGTTCGATTCAATTGATATACTTTAATAAGTAGGGCGGCCAAAGAAATCAGAATATTATGCACTTGATCCCACATCAAAACTTTATCTCATGGAATCAAAGTAGTAGAAAGGAAACAAAATAAAAAACAAATTCCAATTGAACTTTGTTGGAGAATAACCTCGGTGGGACACGAAACAAATAATAATAGGAATATCGCTGTACAAACAAGAACCCAGTTGGATGTTGCTAGGGTTGTGGGGTTATTATACTTGAGATTTGTCGACAAGAAAATAGTGGGTGGGATTCATTGTATTCGTTGGCCACTAGAAAAGAAAAGTGTAACACCTTTTTCTTTGTTAAAGGAATGAGTAATACAGCAGCCTCAATTATCCTAAACTAACCATCTGACCATTCTTTCTCGTGTCATGCCCCACACCCCATTATCAATAATCAAGAACACGTTGTCTCCTCCTTTATATACCCGTTCCCATTACCTCTTTAACATCATCATTATAAAAAAATTAAACGATATTCACGGTAATAGCAGCAGTAGGGTCGAAGGAAAATAAAGGAGAAAAGAAAGAAAACAATTATTGAGGGTGGTAGTTATAGAAGATGTTTGATTATGGTGTTTCTTGAAACAGAAAGAGAGAGAGAGGTGAGAGAAGGTGGAAGGTGGTGGTGGTGCTGCAAGAATCATAATTGTTAAGGTGGTTCGTGGTGGTTGTTAGGGTGATTTGAGGTGGTGAACTAGTAGTGTCCTTCGTGGAAGAACAACAACAAACAAAAAATATAACGTGTTTATTGTCGAGCTGATCCAAAGAGAAACAGTTTTATTTACATCGAACAAGTGGGGTTGAAAGGTGGTTTGTATGATGAAAGTGGTGTCGTTTATCTTGGCTCAGAGATTATTATCAACTCGACAAGATGGGTTTGGTGTTGGCCGAACATAATCAAACGACATCAGTAGCGTGTGAAGGAATGTTGGTTTGGGGTTCGGATTACATCAGGCAAGAAGAATTGGTGATTACCAAAGGTGGATGATAGTTTGTAATTGTATTTCATTTATGTATCTGTATAAGTCTAAGTTCTTGTGTATATATATTATATATATATGAGTTAAATAGAAGAGAAAAGGAAATCATAATCAGGAAGTGTTTAAGTTATGCTGTATCAAAATTTGTTTGTTTGTTGTATAGATTGATTACAGTCGACAAGGAGAATCAATCAGGAACATAAAAGAGTGAAAGCTGAAGATGACTTTCAACTGAATTTGGTTTATATTGGTGATACTTATGTTGTTTTAAGCAGAGAAGAGATCGACATGGGGAATCAAACCAAGAAGAAGAAAACAAGAATTTAAAAGAAGATGGGGATTGAAAACAGAATTATACAATATATGGTACAGATATATAACAAATTAGTCAGGACAACATATCTTCTGTCAGAAGAAAAATAGAAAAGTAAATTACACCTTCAATACTATTTGTTTGATTCTTATTATTAAATTCTGATTTGTACAATTTTAGAGACAAGAAGAACAATTTAAACACAGTATGATAGATACATGAAACTGATTCTTACAATTATCTGTCATTGATTTCAATGAAATTTTGTTTTGTTTCTGTGAATTTAGATTCGCCCAGTACAAGTTTACAGATAGGATTTTTAACTTGATGGTAATGTATAACAAAATATTGAATTCTAGTATTAATAAATAAATAAGTATAATAATAATAATGCTATTAATCATAATCATAGTAGTTATATAAATGTTGATAATGATTAATAATATCAACAACAATGATAATAATGAATATTAACAGAAATATATAAAAAATATAATATTATTAAGAATAATAATAATTTATATTATTTTTATAATAATATTATTTCATAGTTATTATAATGATTTTTACTAATAATACTAGTAATAATGAAGATATAATAAGTTACATGTTTTCATTTTCACATAATGATATTAATAATATTGAATTGATATTAATATTAATAGTAGTAATAAAAGTAATAATTATATCAAATATATTTTTAACTTGTAATTACATTTAATATATTAATGTTACAGTTTGTTAATTATATCATATTTACTAATTATATAATATATATTATAAAATAACATATATTGAATATTTAGTCTTATAAATTTTTATGTATATTACAATATATATATTTTTACTTATGCATAGAATTCATATATATATATATATATATATATATATATATATATATATATATATATATATATATATATATATATATATATATATATATATATATATATATATATATATAGATTCATTTTAGTAACAGTTTATTTATTTTGCATAATACTGTATATTAACAATTTAACTGATTAAATTGTATTATATTAATTCAAACTAATATATATACACTTATATTTATTTTTACATATTTGTTTACACACAATTGTTCGTGAACCGTCGGGACAGTCAAAGGTCAATTGAATATATGAAATAGTTCAAAATTTTTGAGACTTAACCTAACAGACTTAGCTTATCATGTCAAAACTATTAAATAGTATCGAGAGTTTGGTTAAAAATTAGTCGAAAATTTCTGGGTCACTACATAAGAGAAAGCGTTTCAATTGTTAAAGAAAAAGTTAACTACAACACCTATATTGTCATTACCTGAAGGGAATGATGATTTTGTGATATATTGTGACGCCTCAAAGCAAGGTCTCGGTTGTGTATTAATGCAACAAACGAAGGTAATTGCTTATGCGTCTAGACAATTGAAGATTCACGAGCAGAATTATACGACGCATGATTTGGAATTAGGCGCGGTTGTTTTTGCATTAAAGACTTGGTGTCACTATTTATATGGGGTCAAAAGTATTATATATACCGACCACAAAAGTCTTCAACACATATTTAACCAGAAACAACTGAACATGAGACAGCGCAGGTAGATTGAATTGTTGAATGATTACGACTTTGAGATTCGTTACCACCCTGGGAAGGAAAATGTGGTAGCCGACGCCTTGAGCAGAAATGATAAACAACCCATTCGATTAAAAGCTATGAATATAATGATTCACAATAACCTTACTACTCAAATAAAGGAGGCGCAACAAGGAGTTTTAAAAGAGGGAAATTTAAAGGATGAAATACCCAAAGGATCGGAAAAGCATCTTGATATTCGAGAAGACGGAACCCGGTATAGGGCTGAAAGAATTTGGGTACCAAAATTTGGAGAGATGAGAGAAATGGTACTTAGAGAAGCTCATAAAACCAGATACTCAATACACCCTGGAACGGGGAAGATGTACAAGGATCTCAAGAAATATTTTTGGTGGCCGGGTATGAAAGCTGATGTTGCTAAATACGTAGGAGAATGTTTGACGTGTTCTAAGGTCAAAGCGGAGCATCAAAAACCATCAGGTCTACTTCAACAACCCGAAATCTCGGAATGGAAATGGGAAAACATTACCATGGATTTCAGCACTAAATTGCCAAGGACTGCCAGTGGTTTTGATACTATTTGGGTAATAGTTGATCGTCTCACCAAATCAGCACACTTCCTGCCAATAAGAGACGATGACAAGATGGAGAAGTTAACACGATTGTATTTGAAGGAAGTCGTCTCCAGACATGGAATACCAATATCTATTATCTCTGATAGGGATGGTAGATTTATTTCAAGATTCTGGTAGACATTACAGCAAGCATTAGGAACTCATCTAGACATGAGTACTGCCTATCATCCACAAACTGATGGACAGAGCGAAAGGACGATACAAACGCTTGAAGACATGCTACGAGCATGTGTTATTGATTTCAGAAATAGTTGGGATCGACATCTACCGTTAGCAGGATTTTCCTACAACAACAGCTACCATTCAAGCATTAAGATGGCACCGTTTGAAGCACTTTATGGTAGAAAGTGCATGTCTCCGATTTGTTGGAGTGAAGTGGGGGATAGAAAGATTATGGGTCCAGAGATAATACAAGAAACTACCGAGAAGATCATCCAAATTCAACAACGGTTGAAAACCGCCCAAAGTTAACAAAAGAGCTACGCTGACATTAAAAGAAAAGATATAGAATTTGAAATTGGAGAGATGGTCATGCATAAAGTTGCACCTTGGAAATGCGTTGTTTGATTTGGTAAACGAGGGAAATTAAACCCAAGGTATATTGGACCATTCAAGGTTATTAATCGCGTCAGACCAGTAGCTTACCGACTTGAGTTACCTCAACAACTAGCGGCTGTACATAACACTTTCCACGTCTCGAATTTGAAGAAATGTTTTGCTAAAGAAGATCTCACTATTTCATTAAACGAAATCCAAATCAACGAAAAACTTCAATTTATCGAAGAACCCGTCGAAATAATGGATCGTGAGGTTAAAAGACTTAAGTAAAACAAAATACCAATTGTTAAGGTTCAATGGAATGCTCATAGAGTATTTGAGTTCACCTGGGAACGAGAAGATCAGATGAAGAAGAAATACCCGCACTTATTTCTAGAAGATACGACAACACCTACAACTGCTTAAAATTTTGGGACGAAATTTATTTAACGGGTAGGTACTGTAGTGACCCGAACTTTTCCATGTTTTTATATATTAAATTAAATTTTTATTTACAAGATTAAGTGTTTCTAACATGTTAAGCAATCAAACTTGTTAAGACTTGATTAATTGAAATAGGTTTTATATAGACAATTGACCACCCAAGTTGACCGGTGATTCGCGAACGTTAAAACTTGTAAAAACTATATGATGACATATATATGGATATATATATATATATATATATATATATATATATATATATATATATATATATATATATATATATATATATATATATATAGTTAACATGATATTATTATAAATAAGTATCTCATTAGGTATTTTAACAATGAGTTATATACATAAAAATGAGACTATTGAATTATGAAACTCGAAAATGATAGATATAACGATTATCGTTATATCAACGTCTTACTAAATACATATGGATCATTTTAAGATATTGTTACATTATATAATCATGATAAATGATAATTAAACATATCATTAAGTATATCAACAATGAACTACATATGTAAACAAGACTACTAACTTAAGGATTTCGAAACAAGACATATATGTAACGATTATCGTTGTAACGACATTTAATTGTATATATATCATATTAAGATATATTAATACATATTAATATCATGATAATGTAATAATTTAACATTTCATTAGATATAATAAATAATGGGTTAACAACATTTAAAAAGATCGTTAACCTAAAGGTTTCAAAACAACACTTACATGTAACAACTAACGATGACTTAACGACTCAGTTAAAATGTATTTACAAGTAGTGTTTTAATATGGATTCATAAACTTTTGAAAGACTTCAAGACACTTATCAAAGTACTTCTACTTAACAATAATGCTTACAATTACATCCTCATTCATTTTCATCAACAATTCTACTCGTATGCACTCGTATTCGTACTCGTACAATACCCAGCTTCTAAATGTATTTACTATTGGTATATACACTCCAATGATCAGCTCTTAGCAGCCCTTGTGAGTTACCTAACACATGTGGGAACCATCATTTTGCAACTAGCATGAAATATCTCATACAATTACAAAAATATTAGTAATCATTCATGACTTATTTACAAGTAAACAAAATTACTCATCCTTTATATCTAATCCATATACCAACGACCAAAAACACCTACAAACACTTTCATTCTTCAATTTTCTTCATTTAATTTATCTCTCTTAAGTTCTATCTTCGAGTTCTAAGTGTTCTTCATAAATTCTATAAGTTCTAGTTTCATAAAATTAAGAACACTTCCAAGTTTGCTAGCTTACTTCCAATCTTGCAAATCCACTTTGAGTGATCATCCAACCTCAAGAAATCTTTCTTATTTATAGTAAGATATCTTTCTAATATAAGGTAATACTCATATTCAAACTTTGATTCAATTTCTATAACTTAAACAATCTTATTTCGAGTGGAAATCTTACTTGAACTTGTTTTTGTGTCATGATTTTGCTTCAAGAACTTTCAAGCCATCCAAGGATCCTTTGAAGCTAGATCTATTTTTCTCATTTCCAGTAGGTTTATCCACAAAACCTGAGGTAGTAATGATTTTCATAACATCATTCAATTAATATATATAAAGCTACCTTATTCGAAGGTTTAAACTTTTAATCACTAGAACATAGTTTAGTTAATTCTAAACTTGTTCGCAAACAAAAGTTAATCCTTCTAACTTGACTTTTAAAATCAACTAAACACATGTTCTATATCTATATGATATGCTAACTTAATGATTTAAAACCTGAAAACACGAAAAACACCGTAAAACCGGACATACGCCTTCGTGGTAACACCGCGGGCTGTTTTGGGTTAGTTAATTAAAAACTATGATAACTTTGATTTAAAATTTATTCTTTTGCGAAAATGATTTTTCTTATGAACATGAAACTATATCCAAAAATCATGGTTAAACTTAAAGTGGAAGTATGTTTTCCAAAATGGTCATCTAGACGTCGTTCTTTCGATTGAAATGAGTACCTTTACAAAAATGACTTATAACCTATATTTCCGACTATAAACTTATACTTTTTCTGTTTAGATTCATAAAATTAAGTTCAATATGAAACCATAATAACTTGATTCACTCAAAACGGATTTAAAACGAAGAAGTTATGGGTAAAACAAGATTGGATAATTTTTCTTGTTGTAGCTACGTGAAAATTGGTAACAAATCTATATTAAACATATCCTAGCTAACTTATATTGTATTATACATGTATTTTAATATATTATGTAATCTTGGGATACCATAGACTCGTATGCAAATGTTTTGACATATCATATCGACCCATGTATATATATTATTTGGAACAACCATAGACAGTCTATATGCATTTATGTTGGAGTTAGCTATACAGGGTTGAGGTTGATTCCAAAAATATATATACTTTGAGTTGTGATCTAGCCTGAGACGTGTATACACTGGGTCGTGGATTGATTCAAGATAATATATATCAATTTATTTCTGTACATCTAACTTTGGACAACTAGTTGTAGGTTACTAACGAGGACAGCTGACTTAATAAACTTAAAACATCAAAATGTATTAAAAGTGTTGTAAATATATTTTGAACATACATTGATATATATGTACATATTTGTTATAGGTTCATGAATCGACCAGTGGCCAAGTCTTACTTCCCGACAAAGTAAAAATCTGTGAAAGTGAGTTATAGTCCCACTTTTAAAATCTAATATTTTTGGGATGAGAATACATGCAGCTTTATAAATGCTTTACAAAATAGACACAAGTACATGAAACTACTTTCTATGGTTGAATGATCGAAGCTGAATATGCCCCTTTTTGCTTGGTAGCCTAAGAATTAGGGAACATCACTAATTTTGAGAATTAGTGCACGCCTAATTGACGCGAATCCTAAAGATAGATCTATTGGGCCTAACAAACCCCATCCAAAGTACCGGATGCTTTAGTACTTCGAGTTTTATATCATGTCCGATGGATGTCCCGGAATGATGGGGATATTCTTATATGCATCTTGTTAATGTCGGTTACCAGGTGTTCACCATATGAATGATTTTTATCTCTATGTATGGGATGTTTATTGAAATATGAAATCTTGTGGTCTATTATTACGATTTGATAAATATATAGGTTAAACCTATAACTCACCAACATTTTTGTTGACGTTTAAAGCATGTTTATTCTCAGGTGATTATTAAGAGCTTCCGCTGTTGCATGCTAATATATGGACAAGATTTAGAGTCAGCATGCTTGTATTATATTGTTTAAAACTGCATTCGAAATTTACTTTGCTGTAATATATTAAAATTGTAAACCAATATGTTGTAAGTGTGATATTTTTAGATTATCATTTCTGATAATCTAGGTGGTGTCCTTTTAACCTTGTCGATAAAATAAAGGTTATGGTTTTTTTAAAAAACGAATGCAGTCTTTGAAAAACGTCTCATATAGAGGTCCAAACCTCGCAACGAAATCAATTAATATGGAACGTTTATAATCAATATGAACGGGACATTTCACCTAATCCATAAGAACGAATACAATAACATTTGGTTACATCGCGAGGTACTTGACCTCTATATGATACATTTTACAAACATTGCATTCGTTTTTAAAAGACAAACTTTCATTACATCGAATGTTGATGGCATGCATATCATTTCATAATATATCTAACTATAATTGACTTAATAATAATCTTGATGAACTCAATGACTCGAATGCAACGTCTTTCGAAATATGTCATGAATGACTCCAAGTAATATCTCTAAAATGAGCAAATGCACAGCGGAAGATTTCTTTCATAACTGAGAATAAACATGCTTTAAAGTGTCAACCAAAAGGTTGGTGAGTTCATTAGTTTAACATAAATAATCATTTCCATCATTTTAATAGACCACAAGAATTTCATTTTCAGTTCTCATAAATATACGTCCCATGCATAGAGACAAAAATATCATTCATATGGTGAACACCTGGTAACCGACATTAACAAGATGCATATAAGAATATCCCCTATCATTCCGGGAAATCCTTCGGACATGATAAAACAACATCGAAGTACTAAAGCATCCGCAACCATTGATGGGGTTCGTTAGGCCCAATAGATCTATCTTTAGGATTCGCGTCAATTAGTAGATTGGTTTACTAATTCTTAGGTTACCAAGCAAAAGGGGCATATTTGGCTTCGATCATTCACCCATATAATGTAGTTTCAATTACTTGTGTCTATTTCGTAAAACAGTTATAAAAACAGCGCATGTATTCTCAGTTCCAAAAATATATATTGCAAAAGCATTTAAAAATGGAGTAATGAAACTCACCATACTGTATTTTGTAGTAAAAATACATAAGACGACATTTAACAAGTGGACAATGCAGGTTTGGCCTCGGATTCACGAACCTATATCATTTGTATATTTATTAATACACATAATCGTAATCGTACAAATTTATTTGTTATATCATAATTTATATATTATATATTTAATTTGTGTATATATTCAATATGATTAATATCTATATAGTTATATTAATATATTTATATACATTATTTTTTAGCGTTATATTAAAATTTAATAGTTTGTTATATGTACGAATTTAAATAAATGATATTAGTAAGTTTGATTTATATAGTTATGTGAAATAATAATAATTATAGTATATGTAATAAGTATATTTTGTGTACAAAATATTTATCTGTTTAAAATGATAGTTTTTGATAATAATAATGATGTACTAATAATGACAATATTATCAATAATGATATTACTTAATAATACTTAATTATAATAATAATAATTATTATTATAATAATAATAATAATAATAATAATAATAATAATAATAATAATAATAATAATACTTAATGATATTAGTTAATAATAACTAAATGATAATAATAATATTAATTATAATACTACTAATAATTGTAATACTAGTTGTAATACTAGTAATAATAATAGCAAACATAACAACAACAACAACAACAACAACAACAACAACAACAACAACAACAACAACAACAACAACAACAACAACAACAACAACAATAATAATAATAATAATAATAATAATAATAATAATAATAATAATAATAATAATAATAATAATAATAATAAAAATAATAATAATGATGATGATGATGATGATAATAATAATAATAATAATAATAATAATAATAATAATAATAATAATAATAATAATAATAATAATAATAATAATAATAATAATAAATAAAAATGAAACTGCCTTTAATGCTTTTCTCAAAAAAAAAGGCCTCATATAAGGCTCGAACCCGTGACCTCACGCCCACCTGAATCAACACCCAGCAACTCCTCCAACCATACATTTCTGTTTTATAATTCCACCAAATATATATGTATCCAATTCGTTTTCTGTTTTAATGTGCCCGTTAAATTCTTTAACCATAAGAAACAAGTGGGCTTTATACATCTCAGTAATTTGGAGCCCAATTAGTTAATAAAGGTCTGATATTATAGCCCATCAACTAATTCGTATAACAGCCCATTACATCGATCAAAAGGAGTCCAACAGGTTTCCTAGTTTGTTTTCGGTAGATAAAAAGAAACAAGGGTTTGGTGTTGTGCATTGAAAATAAAAACGAGAACGGCAGGAATAATCAAGTAGCAGAAAATCAGATGGGTTTTTTTGAATTCGTCATCATCATATTCATTACCATTATTATCATCATATTCGTCGTCATTCAACATCATACCATCATCATCGTGGGATCATCACCATTTACAACATCTTCGTCATTAACATGTATTGTCATCGTCATCTTCACGTTATTATATCATAACCATTATACATCGTTGTCTTCATTATCTCTCTTTATTACCATCAACGTTCATCATTCAATAACCGATGAGTCAGAACCAAATAATTTAGTGCTACAATTAAATCATGAGTCTTGCTCAACCGTGGACACAGCTTGAACACGAGCACTCACGTAACCCCTCGAGTACAACGTCAACTACAAAATCTCTTGAATATGTTTCTCACCAGCCGGATCATTATCATGACTTGTATCTTTTACTATAGCAACCTCTACTTCAGTTGTCATATAACTAATTACTTTAGCTAATCCAATACTCGTTTGATCCTTAACTGTCCCCATTGCCTTTCATAATGCCACCTTATCTTCTTCAATTAAAACCCGATAATTAATATCTATATAAGCAGTAACTGGATAAAGCTGGCAGATGGTGAGGTCCGTTGGCTTTGATGAAAAGGATTCAAAGTTTTAGATGTGAAATAGAAGAAGCGACATAGGGTGAGAAGGTGCCGCCAGAAATCTCTAACAGTTTGTGATTTTGTGAGAGAGAAGACGGAAATGAATGGAATAAGGAGGTGAGTTGTAGGTGGTTAAACATGGTGGCGATAATGGTGGTGGATGTGGTGATCGTTGGTTCCCGGTTAACAATACAAGAGAGAGAGAGATAAAAAGGTATGGTTGAGTGATTTTCAAATTGGTGGTAGTAACGGATCGATAGTCGAATGGTGGTTGTTTAATGATCGTACATAAGTGGTTTTGAATTCGAACAAGGAACAAAGAAGATGCAGTAGCTCGTTAACAAAAGTGGTTCGGTGATAGATGATGAAGGTAATCTATGGTTGTTGAATAAAAGATGGAAAAATTAGAAGTGGGTGGTAGGTTTAGGAGAGAGAGATAGAGAGTGATACTTGCACTGCATATATCTATATGCATATAACATGTGTGTTAGTTATATTTATAAAATATTATGGTAGTGGAATTAATCAAACAATAACAGTGACTAGAATTTAATCACGGGAGTAAATACTGTTAGTCTGTCTACACTTCTTCACGGACTGTATATTGTGCACTATTTGAAATCAGGGGCGGATAAAAGTGTTCAGAAAAATCCCATATTTTTAAATTAACTATATTTATTTATTCTGGTTATTATGATGTAAAATTCAATCATTAATTTAATAAATAAAAATTACATCAACCGTCCCTTTCATTTATGGGTAAAATATAAAAAGTGTTAAAACTTAACAAATAGTTCCTAAATACATATTTAATAAGCCTAAAATTTATAGAACTCATTTTCATATCACCGTTTATTTTAAAATTACATAAGTTTGAATTTAACTTGCTTAAGATCAATCGGATCATTAAACGAGTATTACAATCATTTAATATTTATTTTTAATATACTTTATATATATATAGATTCAGGTTTTATTATATAATTAAATACATTAAGTATATGTTTTTAAATAAATAAATTTAATATTTGAACTTATATATTTAAAATTAATATTCATGTACATATATATATATACATACTTAAATATATATGAATCTATTTACAAATAGTTGTTCGTGAATCGTTGGGAACAGTCGAATGTCAATTGAATATATAAACATATCTTCAAAATTTTCGAGACTCAACATTACAGACTTTGCTTATCGTGTCGAAATCATAAAACGATTAAGTTTAAATTTGGTTAAAAATTTCTGGGTCGTTACACAAAGAGTGAACTATGGTGTGACTTTCATGAGACATGGCGTCATGATACAGATAATTGCAAATCTCTGATGAGAGAAATCATCGCAAAAATCAAAGCAGGAGAGTTAAACCACTTGTCGCCAGGAAAACAATATAGGAGAAATGATCCTCGCAGGAAATTTGGATGGCAGAAGAATGATGGTGGAAGTGGTCATCGAGGTGAGAACAGAAGAAAGGAAGAGCATGGCGGAAGAGATAATAGAAGCCAGTACGGAGACCGGATCACGGAGCGTGAGCCAACTCCGGATGTTGTAATCAAAATGGTGTGGTTGAATGGTAGTCACTATGAGGATGGTGAGCAGTCGGATAACAATGTTGATAGCTGGAGATATGCTCCAATCATTTTTCAACCAATTCAAAATTGGGCCTTGTCCGTTCAGCCAGTGGTCATTTCAGCAGAAATTGCAAACAAATTTATCAGCCGTATCTATACGGATACCGGTAGTGAAGCTGATATCATTTATTGGCATTGTTTGAAGAGTTTTCCAAGGCATGTGCAGGATAGAGCTAGGCAGATGAGTTTAAAGGTTTCAGGACTGACAGGAGCACCGGTGAACGCCATGGGGCGAATTTGTTTGGAGGTTGTTATGGGAACATTCCCATTACTAAGAACTGAAACAATTGATTTCACTATTTTGGATGGCAATTCTCGAGTTAATGTCCATTTTGGAAGGACCGCGTTGGCTAAATTTGGAGCAATTACATCAACTGCTCATGCAGAAATCAGATTCTCAACTCCTAACAGAGTAGCTGCCATACATTCACAGTATGTGGCACCAACTAGGGAACGTTCCACATTTGCAAATTTGCCAGACGGCAGAACAAATCAGAGAAGGCGTAATAGGTTGTTCAGAGAGGATGAAGTTCAGGAATTTTTCATACAATAATCAAATTTTCAAGCCGAACAGCGCTGGGCGCTTGGCATATGAAGACCAGTTTGTTAGCATTTTCTGAAGAGCAAAGTTTATCAATTTACTGTAAACCATTGTGGTTATTTTACAGTGCCTATGTTAGCAATTGCATACATTAAACGTTCATGATGTACTAATTAGGCTTGATCCACCTAAATTCGTCATTAATTGTTTATATACTGCACAGTATCGATCAATAAAATTTTATATTTTTCTTATGCAAAGTGCTGCCTGTGACAAATGTAAAACATTGCATTTATACCCTGCCCACGGAAGGAGAGTATTTTTATACCTCCGATGGTGGAAGCTTTTGTGTCGGCCAGCAACAGGCATAAGGGATTGGATAGAAAATGTTAAAGTTTTACTAGAACGCACCGAGGCAAAATACAAAAACCAGATACTTGTCATGACAAACATTATAAAAAACTTACTTCACAGAACGAAAGAAGTTTCTATATTTTATGAAGGCAAAAATATTTCACAATTCTTCCTCATAAACTTTATAACGGAAAGCGTATGGCGGACATGTTATTAATTCATAACCACTATTTAAAAATACTTCAAAACTATTCCTCACAAACTTTATGAAGGAAGGCGTATGGCAGGAAGATTATTACTTTATAATCACTAACCAAAAATATTTCATAATTGGTCATCATCAATGCGTATGATGGACTCTGATGTCCTACAAATTATTTGAAGGCATGATCTTTGCAGAAGTGTAATTTCAGTTAGATATTATTAATTCAGCAGAAGTTAACAATGCAAGGCATCCACAAAAGAATTACCTCAAACACTTTTCAAAATGCTTTGTTCAGTTATACAATGTACAATTGTACATAAAAATTTTATGATATGTGCATAGCAGATTTGTTTTAAAGCAACATCAAAATATTTGGAGCAAGCATACAAACAAACATAATCATAAACATAGCCATTGTCCAGAAATAGCAAAGTTTATTACAAGCATTGTTCAGAAATTTTTTACATAATTCATGAAAAATCCACATTAAGGACATAATGGGCAGACGACTCCTATCTGCTGCACACCTCATCATAAACATCAATTTTAAGATTTATCAATTTGTCCTTAGCTTCTTCAACTTTCTCCAGGGTTCCAAGAAGAATAAGATTAGCAATTGCAGGAGAGAGAGTCTGGTTTGGGGCAAGGCGTCTAGTTAACTTGTCCGCAACATCAGAAATGGAATGGGTACGAATAGCATCAACATAGTCATTGTAAGGATCCCCAAAAAGCTTAGATCCAATAACTTTAGCTATCATACCTGGTATTCCCTTCTTAAGTTCGGCAAAGTTACCCTCACTGGCCTCCGCCCTCCGCAGAAGCTCAGCAGACTTTTTCCCTCTCCGCACTCAACTGCTTCTCCAGATCACTAACCTTCACCTGCTCTTCCTTAACTTTCTCCCTTTCAGCCTCCACCAATTTATCCTTCTCCTCTTGCATGGTAGCAGTAGCATCTTGAGCATTTTTCAACTCAGTTTCTTTAGCCTTTACCATTTTCTGGGTGTCAGCCAAGGCACGTTAAACATCAATAGCTCTCTTGTGAGCATTTTTACCTTCAGCCATCTCAGTACGGGCTAAGGCAAGCACAGACTCCTGATGCTTCTGCAGTTGCAGAGAAGACTCTAGGTGGTTGATCAACAATACAGTAATTGCAGCGGTTGATTCCCTAAGTTGATCAGAGCGGAGAGCGTTGAAATGAGGTTTTAGCTCAGGGATAGCATAACCCTGCAAAAGAAAAATGTCATGATTAATATTGACAATTCATGTAAATAAAATGCAAGCACATAATTGCAACATATTTTATCATTAATACCTGAAGAAGAGTCAAAAAATATTTTCCCTTGGTGGCAGGGTTATCAATTAACGCCTGCAGCGTCCTCACATAAGCAGGAATGGAAGGCTCTTAAACGTTTGATGATGTGGCCGGAGGGATAGTGGTGCTGGGGGGTGGAGAATGATAGGAGGCTTCGTCTTTCGGCCTCTCCTCATGAAATTCAGATTCATCAAATAGAGTAAAGTTCTGCTCCGGAGTTTTTAGAACTTTATCTCCTTGACTTTCAAGGTTCTCCTCCACCCTCTGCTCATCACCTTTAGTAGCCTTTCCTTGGCTATCATCAGAATCTGCTAAAATCACTAACATAAACAAATTAGCATTATGAACAAATATAACAGTTATAAGCAAAGATATATGCAATATCAAGAAAGGGCAGAGTGGGCATACTTCTTCTGCGTTTCAGCTTTGGGCTTCCCACGATGCTTTTATCCCTCTTAGAGCCTATGCTCTTCTTGCATGTCTTTTTGATTGGAGGAGGAGTGGGGAGTGTCTCACCAGTAATGTCAACTATGAAATGACCCATCCTAATCCATCTGGACGAAGTCATCAACATTTGATCCCAGAGCGATGATCGACTCCAAGTAATGTCCTTAAAATGAGCAAATGCACAGCGGAAGATTTCTTTCATACCTGAGAATAAACATGCTTTCAAGTGTCAATCAAAAGGTTGGTGAGTTCATAGGTTTATCATAAAACAATAAAATTCATTATTTTAATAGACCACAAGATTTAAATCCTGCATGGTACAAATGGACCCGAATCCTATACCCACCTGTAATGTACATGCGATATCTTTTAAATACAGTACACCTTTATCGTGTACGAAATCATCTTTCATAAATATTAGTAACCGTACACATATCTCGTGCACAAAAGTAACATACACATAACCTGTGTATAAAATCATTCTCTCGATACATAACATTCATATCAATTGGTGGCAATTATCATATCCACATAATTCAATAGTGGCAATTATCATGTCCACATAATTCAACGGTGACGTTTATCATGTCCACATAATTCAATGGTGGCAATTATCATGTCCACATAATTCAATAATAATCTACAGAACTTCTGTCTGCATAATAATTCATTCGAAGAATGTTTTGTTTGTGTCTATCTCGTCAAACATTTATAAAATCATTTTATGTATTCACAGTTCAAAATATATTTCAAAAGCATTTAATAAAGCAGTTGTAAAAACAGCGCATGTATTCTCAGTCCCAAAAATATAAAGAGTAAAAGGGAGCAAATGAAACTCACATATTGTATTTTATAGTAAAAATACATATAACGATATTGAACAATGCAGGGTTGGCCTCGGATTCACGTACCTATATCATTTATATATATATCAAAACATATACTTGTGATCGAACACTTATATATATTATTGGTGATATAATCTTTATATTAATAACTTATTTATCTCATTAAATATATTCATTTTATATATAATCATATTAATATAGATAAGTTATATGTTTTAAATATATTTATATAATTGTAAATGTACTAGATTAAGGATGACAATAAATATGATAGTAATAATGATAATAACAAAGTTAAAAATAATAACTTTAATAAAAACGTTAAATTTTAGTAAAATGATAATTTTATTAATTTTAGTTATAATGGTAAAAATACTAATAATAATAATAATAATAATTATATAAAAAAAATACTTTACTTAAATATTATAATGATAATAATAATAACAATAGTGGTAATAATAATAATCCAATTTATCAAAAACCTAGTTTTTAATTTCTCAACTTATAACTATAGCTCCTATAACTTAATTTCTTAATCCAATTCCTAATTATACATGTATTCGTATAATTCATAATTATTTTCCATAATTTTACCATATTAACTTTTATTATAAAATTTTGTCATATCAATGTTATTAACATACTCAATTCATAATAATGACAATTTTATTATTAATGATGATATCAATAATTATTCTACTTACTAATAATATTAGTAATAATAATATTACAATAATAATACTAATACTTATAGAATGTTACTATACTAATATTCATGAAAACGATAATAACTTATATTAATAATACTAAATGTTAATACTTTGTAATAATAATATTAGTAATAATAATATTAGGAGTAATTTACTTACTTTAGTCATAATAATATTAATATGTGTTACATAATACTTCTAATAATTATAATAATAATACAAATAATAACAATAATCATAATAATAATAAATAAAATTGAGAAAGAAAAAAAAAACTACCTCATAAAGAAAATGTTCCAAAAAAAAAAAAAATGGCGACGCCCGGGCTCGAACCCTCGACCTCTCGCTTAAACACAAACACATCCAACCAATCCTCTGTCCCTTGCTTTTATGTTTTAAACCGTAATATAAAGACTATATAACCCGTTATCTAATTGTTCTTCTTCTTTAAAATTACCAACATTATCATCATCAAGTATCTTCGTTATCCCGTTCCTTCATGGTTTTGTTACCAATCACCACTATTATCATACTATCATCATCATCATCATCATCATCGTCATCATCATCTACTCTTTATCTTCTTTGATCCCAATTTAAACTAAAAAAATTAGTAAGCAGTCGTTGTTGTCAAGGAAAAAAAAAATGATTCGGCCAATGCAACCTCTCATAACATCATCGGCCCAACAATACATGGCCTAAAATAATTCGGCCCAACTGCAGAAACAAGAACATGTGGCCCAATAACAAAGTTTAAGCCCAATACTTTGATCTACTTGTATCAATTACTGGATCGTGGTTCTCCATTCAACCCAAACGACACACACAGATAGGTTCGGTCGATCATCAGTCATCGAGTCGTCATACCGTCACCATCATCATCATATATCATGTATCATCATTTTTTTCATCACATCGATATCATCATGATCTTCGTCATAATAGTACCATCATCGTAGTTACATTGTTTATCATCTTCTTCAATTGAATAACACGCAGGTGCAGCAACATCTTTGATTGAGGTTAACGGTGGTGATGGTTTACGAACAAATTAAGAGAGAGAGAGAGAGAGAGAGAGATATAAAGAGAGAAGTGGTTGTGATGGGTTATGATGGTGGTGACATCCGGTAATGATGGCAGTGGTGATTCATGATAGGTGATTGTGGTGAAAGGAAAAGATGGTGATTAAATGAATGTTGGTGGTTTTACGAAGAAGGAGAAAAGAGAGAGAGTAGAGAGAGGGGTGGTGTTCTTAAGTTGTGAAGGTGGAGGTGTCAAGTGGTTTCGCGATGGTGGTTCATAGGGGGTAGTGAAGTCATGAAGGTGATGGATTCGACGGCTGTAACAGCAGTAGCCTTCAATGGAGTTTTATCGTTTGAAAGGAGGGAGAGAAAGAGAGAGAGAGAGGTGGAGGTGGTTTCAAAGTGGTGGCGTGTGGGTTTTATTTCAAACAGAAATTGCAGGTATAACATCGGTAGAAACAGTTTACATGGTGATCATATTGGGTTTTAAGGTGAAGGTGAGATTGCGGTAGTTTTGTGGTGGTGGGTGTTCCGGCCAAACAAAATCGAGCAGCAGTTTAAGGTATTCGAATAGCAATTTAATGGTGAAGGTGGTTGATGGTAGGAGGTGGTGGTGGCGATGATGATGGTTTCTACGGTGGCCGGTGGTGAATGATGATGTTGTGAAGATGGTGGTCGATTTGAGTAGTCAAAGTGAGGAAGAGGGATGGTGGGTTTCATAGAAGAAAGAAAGAGATATATTTTGATTAATATGCATATGTATCATGTGTATTTATATTATTAGATGACAAGCAAAAAGTAATCAACACACACAGTAAACTCGTGATATTTTTTAACCTATACTACCGACAGTTATCATGCCCTATTATTTCGTACTCCGTTGTTATACAGTGGCGGACAAAAGTGTTCAGAAAAATTCCATATTTTTAAATTAAGTGTATTTAATTATTTCACTCATTAACTGTTTGAAACCTGATAAAAAAGGTTCAATAATTATTTATTTTATGTTCCAATTTATATGTACGGAGTACTAACATATAAACTTAAAAAGGTAAAAATATATTTAACAAATCTAAGATCTTCGCAATCAATTTACAGTTCACCTTTTATTTTAATCCTTCATGAACATATACTATATCTATATTAAAACTAACAAAACGTCAACCAAAAGTTACAGACATTTACCATTTAAGCTCAAAATTAATTATATTTAATATACACTATATATATATAAACAGTTTTAAATAACAAAATTTACTAAGCAAATAAGTATATATTAAGTAATTAAATTAAATATAACAATATATATATACTAGAAATATACATATATTATATATAAAATAATAGTTTTTATTACAATGTATTTTATTTTACATATTTATTTATAACAATAAATGTACATAATAGTTTATTAATGTTCATGATATTATATATATTATACATATATTTATATATACACATATTTATATATATCCACATATTTACAAGCAATGGTTCGTGAATCATCGGGAACAGTCGAAGGTCACATGAATATATGAAAATAGTTCAAAATTTTTGAGACTCAACTTTACAGACTTTGCTTATCGTGTCGAATTCATATAAAGATTAAGTTTAAATTTGGTCGGAAATTCCCGGGTCATCACAGTACCTACCCGTTAAAGAAATTTCGTCTCAAAATTTGAGTGAGGTGGTCATGGCTAACATTAAAAATGTTTTCATGAAGAATATGAGTTGATAAATTTGAGTTTTATCATCATTGAGTAATATGGATAAAAATAATTCGATTATTCGAAGAGTACGAATGAAGCTATCACCAAAGAGTGAATTAGGAAAGTAAAGATTTATCTTAACTTTTGACAGAGTCAGGGTTGAATTCCGGAATTCAAAGGATTTAAAGAAAATATTCGAAATCTAAAAGATTTGATTCTTCGGCGAATAAGAAAATTAAGATTTCTATAAATAAATACGGTAATTTGCCTCGATTACTCTGTCTGATATTTTCATTACAAATTAAGCTCTTCCGTTCCATTATTCTCACCATTCCTATACTTTCTTTCTTAGTTCCTACATCCAAAAGATTGTGAAAAAAATGCTTAATCCATTTCTAATCCTTGATATTTTTCTGATTAACATTTCTGTCATCCTTCTTTTCAATCTTTCCCCAAAAAAAATCTGTTTACTTCTACTATTACCTTGGGGTGATTCTATTCTTAATTATACCGTGTCTTTATATTGCTATCCGTATTAATATCCACGGTTTGTAATCTCCGTGTTGTTATTGGGCTTTATATTTTCTCTTATATTTTGGAGCTCTTTGCCTTTTTAGTATCTTCTCGACCTCTAGTAAAGCGAGTAACGGTCCAGAATTTATAAGTATGGAGTTTTTGAATGAACATCATGTTCTAAACAAGAAAGAACGTATTAGCACGATTCGATTTGTCTAATTTCTAGAATCACTGAGAATAGAACTATCAAGAATATATTTTCTTGATATGTTCAGAAGTAAAGTAGAATGAAAGGGTTATGTAACATGGCACATGATGATGTTATGATCTGTGAATCATCACGTCCCATTAGAAACTCAGCATGACTTACTATAATATAATCACGTTGATCAAGTTTCATTATTTTATACTAACTCATGCATCAGTTCCCAACATTACTTCAATAACATTCGTATTTTAAGCTTGAAAGTTTACAGAATATAGAAACTAACAGTTTCTATATGATGTAACACTGATAACACGAAGAGATAAATGATTTCAGATAAGATTAGTTATAAAAATATATTCAGAAATATCGAGGATATTTATAATGAAAGATACGATAATATCTTTGAATATTTAAGATCAGAGGATGATGGAGACTATTGTCCGCAAAGGTTTGGAGTAAGGAGCAAGATATTCGCTAAAGACTTCAGTAGACATTGAATCATTTAGATTCTTTGAAGTCAAACTTATTCTTTGTGATTTGTCCACGGCTTCCTTCATAGTTTTGAATAATCCGCTTTTTGGTACTAAATTTTCTATTGAATGTTTCCAATATTCCATTCTTTATCATCAAACTTTCGACGGTTAAGGTCATGTACAGTTTTTACCGCTGTATTCAACTTTTTCAGAATTTGTGGTATTGATTTGTAGACTGGTTGCTTTTCAGAATTTCAGAATGGAAGGTCATAATTCTAAGAGATAAATGTCATACATATAACTGTTAAAGTAGATATGCTGTGAGTTTTCAAAGTACTGATTGCTGATTCCCGATAATTGGTATGGCAGTTCTCGTTACAAGATGCGGATGAGTATATGATAGGGTTTCAATGAATAAATATAATGATTTGTCAGAGAGATTTAAGCCAAGAAGCAACGAGGTTGCTGGTACGTCTGCTGGTAATATGGTGGAATATAAAAGAATTCTCCGGTATCAAAAGGGTAATCGTATATATCAGGATTTATAGTAAGGCTACTTCGAATGAAAAGTCGAAGTTGACCTGCTGGAGCTGTGACAAAATTGGCTACTTTGAAAAGGGATCGCAAAGTTGTTTTTGCTAATAAATGCCAAAGGATCTGACGCGGCTACGTGTTAAACTTTTACTCAATTGCCGAGAGTTTCTTAGGTGCATAACTATATGCATAAATCTTTTCTTCCGTAGATGAAGTGCGGTTGATTCATCCTATCGATTGAGGTGTTTTCAAGAATCATGAAAGGTTTGAACGCAGATTGTAATAGTCAAGATACTAATGAAGTTTAGAATGAAATCAAGTGACAAATTTGAAGAATTGTTTAGTTTCATATGTTATAATCAATATTTTAATTCATTTTAATTGTCCAATGTTGATAGTCCTCAGTTGATAGTCCACAGTTAGCAGTGTACAAATAATAATTCATATATAGTTTACTATATAATATTCTAATTAATTAATACGTATCGTGACCCATGTACATGTCTCAGACTCAATCACAACTCAAATTATATATATTATTATAGAATCAACCTCAACCCTGTATAGAGAACTCGTTCATTACTGCATATAGAGTGTCCATGGTTATTCCAAATAATATATATAAATGCGTCGATATGATATGTCAAAACCTTGTATACGTGTCCCGATATTTAAAGAGCGTAAAATAAATAACAGAAATTAAATGACGATAAATAAAAATTGCGAGAATGTAAATTGCGATAATTAAATTGCGATAAATAAAATGTAATCAGTTAGCTAGGAACAATTAGCTAGGAACAGTTAGCGTGGATTCTTAATAAAATTCCTCATAGTTAATTTGTCTGTTTCTAACAAATTTTATTTTGTCAAATGTTTTCTTCATTATGCCACTTGTTGGATTCTGATAGGTCAAAATCCAAATATGAAATTGAATGAAAATGGTTATTAGGCGGTGAATGGATAAGTATACCTGTGGATGTAAGTAGGATAGTAAATGACTGTTGAATCAGATTCGAAGAACGTACAATGTAACTTATTAATGTGAAATCTTAAATATCCCTCGGGTATTACCTACCCGTTAAAATGTTTTCACCATTAACAGTTTGTACAAAAGAATTTTTAATTACAATCTTTATGAAAACATATACACATATATATTTTCTTCAGATGTAATCATGGATTTAATGAGTTAACTTAATATTAAACTCTTTTAGTTTTCGGTTGGAACTAGAATAAATAATCTCTAAAACTTTAGAGATTACATATTCGCCATGTCGAACGAAGATAAATGAGGTAGAACGATACGTAGAACGAAGATCATACTCAAAGTACAGATGATGATATTGAAGCATGGATTGTTGATGGTACTGGTGCTGTTATTGATGGTACTGTTGGTGCCGGTGATGTTGCTGAAGCTGGTACATTTTGCACCATATTCTCCGAATTGATTATTCGAGCGCGAAGTTCGTTGACTTATTACTCCAGGATGATTTTCGGTCGGAACGAGCGGATAAATAAGGTTCAGAATTGTGGATAGAATATAATCTTGTAGAGTTACCCTGGAAATGAGACTGAAAATGGTGTCTCGAACAGGTTCGCCGGTAAACGCTTCAGGTTCATTGTCAAGAGGTGAATTCGGTTTGTAGAAGGGATTGCCTTCTGTGCGTTTCCATTAATTAAGTCAACTACGAACCCATCAGATGAATTGATAATGGCTGATTGGTAGATTCATGCCGACGACGCTGTTTTCGGAGCTTATGTGAACATCTATGCCGGAATAGCTGTCAGAATAACTATCGGAATAGCTATCGGAATCTGAGGGACTCGAACTGGTTGCAGGATTCATCTCATATGATTAGATGAAGGATTTTCGATAAGAAATAGATTATAGGATGTAGATTAGTACCCTGCAATACATAATTTACATATGCATATATAATACTAAAATCCCATAAGTTACGGAGGAATCTACGGAAGTTGTCAGGCAAAGTTACAGTAACAGATACGCTAAGATATGAAGTAGCAGGTACGCTAAGATATGAATTTTGTCTATACACTATTCATGCAGTCAATGCAGTAAAATGTGTCTAGACTAAGAATGATAAGCAAGTGATTCTCTCAGAATGATAAGCAGGTAATTTTTGACACAAAATGATAAGCAAAACTTTTGACATGCAGACACGGTCGAAGTCCAGACTCACTAATGCATCCTAACGACTTATCAGTTAGGCACACTAATGCAGACATGGTTCGCTAAGACCACCGCTCTGATACCAAATGAAATGACCCGTCCTAATCCATCTAGACGAAGTCATCAACATTTGATCCCAGAGCGATGATCGACTCCAAGTAATGTCCTTAAAATGAGCAAATGCACAGCGGAAGATTTCTTTCATACATGAGAATAAACATGCTTTCAAGTGTCAACCAAAAGGTTGGTGAGTTCATAGGTTTATCATAAAACAATAAAATTCATCATTTTGATAGACCACAAGATTTAAATCCTGCATGGTACAAATGGGCCCGAATCCTATACCCACCTGTAATGTACATGCGGTATCTTTTAAATACAGTACACCTTTCTCGTGTACGAAATCATCTTTCATAAATCTTAGTAACCGTACACATATCTCGTGCACAAAAATAACATACACATAACCTGTGTATAAAATCATTCTCTCGATACATAACATTCATATCAATTGGTGGCAATTATCATATCCACATAATTCAATAGTGGCAATTATCATGTCCACATAATTCAACGGTGACATTTATCATGTCCACATAATTCAATGGTGGCAATTATCATGTTCACATAATTCAATAATAATCTACAGAACTTCTGTCTGCATAATAATTCATTCGAGGAATGTTTTGTTTGTGTCTATCTCGTCAAACATTTATAAAAGCATTTTATGTATTCGCAGTTCAAAATATATTTCAAAAGCATTTAATAAAGCAGTTGTAAAAACAGCGCATGTATTCTCAGTCCCAAAAATATAAAGAGTAAAAGGGAGCAAATGAAACTCACATATTGTATTTTGTAGTAAAAATACATATAACGACATTGAACAATGCAGGGTTGGCCTCGGATTCACGAACCTATATCATTTATATGTATATATCAAAACATATACTTGTGATCGAACACTTATATATATTATTGGTGATATAATCTTTATATTAATAACTTATTTATCTCATTAAATATATTCATTTTATATATAATCATATTAATATAGATAAGTTATATGTTTTAAATATATTTATATAATTGTAAATGTACTAGATTAAGGATGACAATAAATATGATAGTAATAATGATAATAACAAAGTTAAAAATAATAACTTTAATAAAAATGTTAAATTTTAGTAAAATGATGAATTTTATTAATTTTAGGATAAACTTATGAACTCACCAACCTTTTGGTTGACACTTGAAAGCATGTTTATTCTCAGGTATGAAAGAAATCTTCCGCTGTGCATTTGCTCATTTTAAGGACATTACTTAGAGTCGATCATCGCTCTGGGATCAAATGTTGATGACTTCGTCCAGATGGATTAGGACGGGTCATTTTAAACTAAGCCTGTTGTTTGCTGCTCAGTGGTGGTGTCCTCCGTTGTCCGTTCAGACTCGGACTCACTATCAGAACTGCCACCACTGCATTCTTCACCCTTTTCAGCAGTAGTAGCAGTAGTAGCAGCAGCCTCAGTCTCAGCTGCAATCCTCTCTGCCTCTAGCTCGGCAGGTGTCTTATCACAGGCAGTGATAACCACATCATCCTCAAGATCGAGGGATAACAGAGCAGAACGAACAAGCATTTCGGTATTTGCTGCAAAAAATTAAACAAAGACAAAAATAGCAATATAAGTAACAATAACATAAAGTAGACAGACATTTATGTATATTAGGATGATCATATCACATCCTGAAATGTCCCGTTCATATTGATTATAAACGTTCCATATTAATTGATTTCGTCGTGAGGTTTTGACCTCTATATGAGACGTTTTTCAAAGAGTGCATTCATTTTTAAAACAACCATAACCTTTATTTTATCGATAAAGGTTTAAAAAGCATTACGTAGATTATCAAATAATGATAATCTAAAATATACCGTTTACACACGACCATTACATAATGGTTTACAATAGGAATATATTACATCAAAAATATGTTTCTTGAATGCAGTTTTACATAATATCATACAAGCATGGACTCCAAATCTTGTCCTTATTTTAGTATGCAACAGCGGAAGCTCTTAATAATCACCTGAGAATAAACATTCTTAAAACGTCAACAAAAATGTTGGTGAGTTATAGGTTTAACCTATATATTATCAAATCATAATAATAGACCACAAGATTTCATATTTCAATACAACCCATACATAGAGATAAAAATCATTCATACGGTTTGAACACCTGGTAACCGACATTAACAAAATGCATATAAGAATATCCCCATCATTCCGGGACATCCATCGGACATGATATAAAAACTCGAAGTACTAAAGCATCCGCTACAACGGATGGGGTTTGTTAGGCTTAATAGATCTATCTTTAGGATTCGCGTCAATTAGTAGAATGGTTTACTAATTCTTAGGTTACCAAGCAAAAAGGGGCATATTCGGCATCGATCATTCAACCGTATAATGTAGTTTTGATTACTTGTGTCTATTTCGTAAAATATTTATAAAAGCGCATGTATTCTCAGTCCCAAAAATATATATTGCAAAAGCATTTAAAAAGGGAGTAATGAAACTCACTTTCACAAATTTTTACTTCGTCGGAAAGTAAGACTTGGCCACTGGTCGATTCACGAACCTATAACAAATATGTACATATATATCAAAGTATGTTCAAAATATATTTACAACATTTCTAATACGTTTTAATGTTTTAAGTTTATTAAGTCAGATGTCCTCGTTTGTCCACAGTTAGATGTACAGAAATAAATTGATATATATTATCTTGACCCAATCCACGACCCAGTGTATGCACGTCTCAGGCTAGATCACAACTCAAAGTATATATATTTTTGGAATCAACCTCAACCCTGTATAGCTAACTCCAACATTACTGCATATAGAGTGTCTATGGTTGTTCCAAATAATATATATAGATAGGTCGATATGATATGTCAAAACATTTGTATATGTGTCTATGGTATCCCAAGATTACATAATATATTAGAATATATGTATTATACAATATAAGTTAGCTAGGATATGATTAATATAGATTTGTTACCAATTTTCACGTAGCTACAACAACTAAAAATATCCAATCTTGTTTTACCCATAACTTCTTCGTTTTAAATACGTTTTGAGTGAATCCAATTGCTTTGGTTTGATATTGAACTTAAGTTTAGGAATCTATACAAAAAAGTATAAGTTATTAGTCAGAAATATAGGTTACAAGTCATTTTTGTAAAGGTAGTCATTTCAGTCGAAAGAACGACGTCTAGATGACCATTTTGGAAAACATACTTCCACTTTGAGTTTAATCATGATTTTTGGATATAGTTTCATGTTCATAAGAAAAATCATTTTCCCAAAAGAACAACTTTTAAATCAAAGTTTATCATAGTTTTTAATTAACTAACCCAAAACAGCCCGCGGTGTTACTACGACGGCGTATATCTTGTTTTATGGTGTTTTTCGTGTTTTCAGGTTTTAAATCATTAAGTTAGCATATCATATAGATATATAACATCTGTCTAGTTGATTTTAAAAGTCAAGTTAGAAGGATTAACTTTTGTTTGCGAACAAGTTTAGAATTAACTAAACTATGTTCTAGTGATTTCAAGTTTAAACCTTCGCATAAGGTAGTTTTATATATATGAATCGAATGATGTTATGAACATCATTACTACCTCAGGTGTTGTGGATAAACCTACTGGAAATGAGAAAAATAGATCTAGCTTCAAAGGATCCTTGGATGGCTTGAAAGTTCTTGAAGCAGAATCATGACACGAAAACAAGTTCAAGTAAGATTTCCACTCGAAATAAGATTGTTATAGTTATAGAAATTGAATCAAAGTTTGAATATGAGTATTACCTTATATTAGAACGATATCTTACTGTAAATAAAAAAGATTTCTTAAGGTTGGATGATCACTTTACAAGATTGGAAGTAAGCTAGCAAACTTGGAAGTATTCTTGATTTTATGAAACTAGAACTTATAGAATTTATGAAGAACACTTAGAACTTGAAGATAGAAATTAAGAGAGATCAATTTGATGAAGAAAATTGAAGAATGGAAGTTTTTGTAGGTGTTTTTGGTCGTTGATATATGGATTAGATATAAAGGATGTGTAATTTTGTTTACATGTAAATAAGTCATGAATGATTACTAATATTTTTGTAATTTTATGAGATATTTCATGCTAGTTGCCAAATTGAAATGTCCCGTTCTTATTGATTAAAAACGTTCCATATTAATTGATTTCGTTGCGAGGTTTTGACCTCTATATGAGACGTTTTTCAAAGACTGCATTCATTTTAAAACAAACCATAACCTTTATTTCATCAATAAAGGTTTAAAAAACTTTACGTAGATTATCAAATAATGATAATCTAAAATATCCTGTTTACACACGACCATTACATAATGGTTTACAATACAAATATGTTACAACAAAATAAGTTTCTTGAATGCAGTTTTTACATAATATCATACAAGCATGGACTCCAAATCTCGTCCTTATTTAAGTATGCGACAGCGGAAGCTCTTAATAATCACCTGAGAATAAACATGCTTCAAACGTCAACAAAAATGTTGGTGAGTTATAGGTTTAACCTATATATATCAAATCATAATAATAGACCACAAGATTTCATATTTCAATACACACCCCATACATAGAGATAAAAATCATTCATATGGTGAACACCTGGTAACCGACATTAACAAGATGCATATATAAGAATATCCCCATCATTCCGGGACACCCTTCGGATATGATATAAATTTCGAAGTACTAAAGCATCCGGTACTTTGGATGGGGTTTGTTAGGCCCAATAGATCTATCTTTAGGATTCGCGTCAATTAGGGTGTCTGTTCCCTAATTCTTAGATTACCAGACTTAATAAAAAGGGGCATATTCGATTTCGATAATTCAACCATAGAATTTAGTTTCACGTACTTGTGTCTATTTTGTAAATCATTTATAAAACCTGCATGTATTCTCATCCCAAAAATATTAGATTTTAAAAGTGGGACTATAACTCACTTTCACAGATTTTTACTTCGTCGAGAAGTAAGACTTGGCCACTGTTGATTCACGAACCTATAACAATATATACATGTATATTAAAGTATGTTCAAAATATATTTACAACACTTTTAATATATTTTGATGTTTTAAGTTCATTAAGTCAGCTGTCCTCGTTAGTAACCTACAACTAGTTGTCCACAGTTAGATGTACAGAAATAATTCGATAAATATTATCTTGAATCAATCCACGACCCAGTGTATACGTATCTCAGTATTGATCACAACTCAAACTATATATATTTTGGAATCAACCTCAACCCTGTATAGCTAACTCCAACATTCACATATAGAGTGTCTATGGTTGTTCCGAAATATATATAGATGTGTCGACATGATAGGTCGAAACATTGTATACGTGTCTATGGTATCTCAAGATTACATAATATACAATACAAGTTGATTAAGTTATGGTTGTAATAGATTTGTTACAAATTTTCACGTAGCTAAAATGAGAAAAATTATCCAATCTTGTTTTACCCATAACTTCTTCATTTTAAATCCGTTTTGAGTGAATCAAATTGCTATGGTTTCATATTGAACTCTATTTTATGAATCTAAACAGAAAAAGTATAGGTTTATAGTCGGAAAAATAAGTTACAAGTCGTTTTTGTAAAGGTAGTCATTTCAGTCGAAAGAACGACGTCTAGATGACCATTTTAGAAAACATACTTCCACTTTGAGTTTAACCATAATTTTTGGATATAGTTTCATGTTCATAATAAAAATCATTTTCTCAGAATAACAACTTTTAAATCAAAGTTTATCATAGTTTTTAATTAACTAACCCAAAACAGCCCGCGGTGTTACTACGACGGCGTAAATCCGGTTTTACGGTGTTTTTCGTGTCTCCAGGTTTTAAATCATTAAGTTAGCATACCATATAGATATAGAACATGTGTTTAGTTGATTTTAAAAGTCAAGTTAGAAGGATTAACTTTTGTTTGCGAACAAGTTTAGAATTAACTAAACTATGTTCTAGTGATTACAAGTTTAAACCTTCGAATAAGATAGCTTTATATGTATGAATTGAATGATGTTATGAACATCATTACTACCTTAAGTTCCTTGGATAAACCTACTGGAAAAGTGAAAAATGGATCTAGCTTCAACGGATCCTTGGATGGCTCGAAGTTCTTGAAGCAGAATCATGACACAAAAACAAGTTCAAGTAAGATCATCACTTGAAATAAGATTGTTATAGTTATAGAAATTGAACCAAAGTTTGAATATGATTATTACCTTGTATTAGAATGATAACCTACTGTAAGAAACAAAGATTTCTTGAGGTTGGATGATCACCTTACAAGATTGGAAGTGAGCTAGCAAACTTGAAAGTATTCTTGATTTTATGTAACTAGAACTTGTAGAATATATGAAGAACACTTAGAACTTGAAGATAGAACTTGAGAGAGATCAATTAGATGAAGAAAATTGAAGAATGAAAGTGTTTGTAGGTGTTTTTGGTCGTTGGTGTATGGATTAGATATAAAGGATATGTAATTTTGTTTTCATGTAAATAAGTCATGAATGATTACTCATATTTTTGTAATTTTATGAGATATTTCATGCTAGTTGCTAAATGATGGTTCCCACATGTGTTAGGTGACTCACATGGGCTGCTAAGAGCTGATCATTGGAGTGTATATACCAATAGTACATACATCTAAAAGCTGTGTATTGTACGAGTACGAATACGGGTGCATACGAGTAGAATTGTTGATGAAACTGAACGAGGATGT
This sequence comes from Rutidosis leptorrhynchoides, assembly GCF_046630445.1. Lineage (NCBI taxonomy): Eukaryota > Viridiplantae > Streptophyta > Magnoliopsida > Asterales > Asteraceae > Rutidosis > Rutidosis leptorrhynchoides. The sequence goes on along the minus strand of NC_092335.1, from coordinate 88,015,699 downwards.
AATTGTAAGCATTTTTGTTAAGTAGATGTATTTTGATAAGTGTATTGAAGTCTTTCAAAAGTGTATAAATACATATTAAAACACTACATGTATATACATTTTAACTGAGTCGTTAAGTCATCGTTAGTCGTTACATGTAAGTGTTGTTTTGAAACCTTTAGGTTAACGATCTTGTTAAATGTTGTTAACCCAATGTTTATAATATCAAATGAGATTTTAATTTATTATATTATCATGATATTATCATGTATGAATATCTCTTAATATGATATATATACATTAAATGTCTTTACAACGATAATCGTTACATATATGTCTCGTTTAAAAATCATTAAGTTAGTCGTCTTGTTTTTACATATGTAGTTCATTGTTAATATACTTAATGATATGTTTACTTATCATAGTATCATGTTAACTATATATATATCCATATATATGTCATCATATAGTTTTTACAAGTTTTAACGTTCGTGAATCACCGGTCAACTTGGGTGGTCAATTGTCTATATGAAACATATTTTAATTAATCAAGTCTTAACAAGTTTGATTGCTTAACATGTTGGAAACATTTAATCATGTAAATATCAATCTCAATTAATATATATAAACATGGAAAAGTTCGGGTCACTACAGTACCTACCCGTTAAATAAATTTCATCCCGAAATTTTAAGCTGTTGAAGGTGTTGACGAATCTTCTGGAAATAGATGCGGGTATTTCTTCTTCATCTGATCTTCACGCTCCCAGGTGAACTCGGGTCCTCTACGAGCATTCCATCGAACTTTAACAATTGGTATCTTGTTTTGCTTAAGTCTTTTAACCTCACGATCCATTATTTCGACGGGTTCTTCGATGAATTGAAGTTTTTCGTTGATTTGGATGTCATCTAACAGAATAGTGAGATCTTCTTTAGCAAAACATTTCTTCAAATTCGAGACGTGGAAAGTGTTATGTACAGCCGCGAGTTTTTGAGGTAACTCAAGTCGGTAAGCTACTGGTCCGACACGATCAATAATCTTGAATGGTCCAATATACCTTGAATTTAATTTCCCTCGTTTACCAAATCGAACAACGCCTTTCCAAGGTGCAACTTTAAGCATGACCATCTCTCCAATTTCAAATTCTATATCTTTTCTTTTAATGTCAGCATAGCTCTTTTGTCGACTTTGGGCGGTTTTCAACCGTTGTTGAATTTGGATGATCTTCTCGGTAGTTTCTTATATAATCTCCGGACCCGTAATCTGTCTATCCCCCACTTCACTCCAACAAATCGGAGACCTGCACTTTCTACCATAAAGTGCTTCAAACGGTGCCATCTCAATGCTTGAATGGTAGCTGTTATTGTAGGAAAATTCTGCTAACGGTAGATGTCGATCCCAACTGTTTCCGAAATCAATAACACATGCTCGTAGCATGTCTTCAAGCATTTGTATCGTCCTTTCGCTCTGCCCATCAGTTTGTGGATGATAGGCAGTACTCATGGCTAGACGAGTTCCTAATGCTTGCTGTAATGTCTGCCAGAATCTTGAAATAAATCTGCCATCCCTATCAGAGATAATAGAGATTGGTATTCCATGTCTGGAGACGACTTCCTTCAAATACAGTCGTGCTAACTTCTCCATCTTGTCATCTTCTCTTATTGGCAGGAAGTGTGCTGATTTGGTGAGACGATCAACTATTACCCAAATAGTATCAAAACCACTTGCAGTCCTTGGCAATTTAGTGATGAAATCCATGGTAATGTTTTCCCATTTCCATTCTGGGATTTCGGGTTGTTGAAGTAGACCTAATGGTTTCTGATGCTCAGCTTTGACCTTAGAACACGTCAAACATTCTCCTACGTATTTAGCAACATCGGCTTTCATACCCGGCCACCAAAAATATTTCTTGAGATCCTTGTACATCTTCCCCGTTCCAGGATGTATTGAGTATCTGGTTTTATGAGCTTCTCTAAGTACCATTTCTCTCATATCTCCAAATTTTGGTACCCAAATCCTTTCAGCCCTATACCGGGTTCCGTCTTCCCGAATATTAAGATGCTTCTCCGATCCTTTGGGTATTTCATCCTTTAAATTTCCCTCTTTTAAAACTCCTTGTTGCGCCTCCTTTATTTGAGTAGTAAGGTTATTATGAATCATTATATTTATAGATTTTACTCGAATGGGTTCTCTGTCCTTCCTGCTCAAGGCATCGGCTACCACATTTGCCTTCCCCGGGTGGTAACGAATCTCAAAGTCGTAATCATTCAACAATTCAATCCACCTACGCTGCCTCATATTCAGTTGTTTCTGATTAAATATATGCTGAAGACTTTTGTGGTCGGTATATATAATACTTTTGACCCCATATAAGTAGTGCCTCCAAGTCTTTAATGCAAAAACAACCGCTCCTAATTCCAAATCATGCGTCGTATAATTTTGTTCGTGAATCTTCAATTGTCTAGATGCATAAGCAATCACCTTCGTTCGTTGCATTAATACATAACCGAGACCTTGCTTTGATGCGTCACAATAAATCACAAAATCATCATTCCCTTCAGGCAATGACAATATAGGTGCCGTAGTTAGCTTTTTCTTCAATAACTGAAACGCTTTCTCTTGTTCATCATTCCATTCAAATTTCTTCCCTTTATGCGTTAATGCAGTCAAGGGTTTTGCTATTCTGGAAAAGTCTTGGATGAACCTTCTGTAGTAACCAGCTAGTCCTAAAAACTGGCGTATGTGTTTCGGAGTTTTCGGGGTTTCCCACTTTTCAACAGTTTCTATCTTTGTCGGATCCACCTTAATACCTTCTTTGTTCACTATGTGACCGAGGAATTGAACTTCTTCCAACCAAAATGCACACTTTGAAAACTTAGCGTACAATTCTTCCTTCCTCAATACTTCTAACACCTTTCTCAAATGTTCACCGTGTTCTTGGTCATTCTTTGAGTAAATAAGTATGTCATCAATGAAAACAATGACAAAATTGTCAAGGTATGGTCCACACACTCGGTTCATAAGGTCCATGAACACAGCTGGTGCATTAGTTAAACCAAACAGCATGACCATAAACTCGTAATGACCGTAACGTGTTCTGAAAGCAGTCTTTGGAATATCATCTTCTTTCACCCGCATTTGATGATACCCGGAACGTAAGTCAATCTTTGAATAAACAGACGAGCCTTGTAGTTGATCAAATAAGTCGTCGATTCTCGGTAGTGGGTAGCGGTTCTTGATGGTAAGTTTGTTCAACTCTCGGTAGTCAATACACAACCTGAATGTACCATCTTTCTTCTTGACAAACAAAACAGGAGCTCCCCACGGTGATGTGCTTGGTCGAATGAAACCACGCTCTAAAAGTTCTTGTAATTGGCTTTGCAGTTCTTTCATCTCGCTGGGTGCGAGTCTGTAAGGAGCACGAGCTATTGGTGCAGCTCCTGGTACAAGATCTATTTGAAATTCAACGGATCGATGTGGGGGTAATCCCGGTAATTCTTTCGGAAATACATTGGGAAATTCTTTTGCGACGGGAACATCATTGATGCTCTTTTCTTCAGTTTGTACTTTCTCGACGTGTGCTAGAACAGCATAGCAACCTTTTCTTATTAGTTTTTGTGCCTTCAAATTACTAATAAGATGTAGCTTCGTGTTGCCCTTTTCTCCGTACACCATTAAGGGTTTTCCTTTTTCTCGTATAATGCGAATTGCATTTTTGTAACAAACGATCTCTGCTTTCACTTCTTTCAACCAGTCCATACTGATTATCACATCAAAACTCCCTAACTCTACTGGTATCAAGTCAATCTTAAATGTTTCGCTAACCAGTTTAATTTCTCGATTCCGACATATATTATCTGCTGAAATTAATTTACCATTTGCTAATTCGAGTAAAAATTTACTATCCAAAGGCGTCAATGGACAACTTAATTTAGCACAAAAATCTCTACTCATATAGCTTCTATCCGCACCCGAATCAAATAAAACGTAAGCAGATTTATTGTCAATAAGAAACGTACCCGTAACAAGCTCCGGGTCTTCCTGTGCCTCTGCCGCATTAATATTGAAAACTCTTCCGCGGCCTTGTTCATTCGTGTTCTCCTGGTTCGGGCAATTTCTAATAATGTGGCCCGGTTTTCCACATTTATAAAAAACTACATTGGCATAACTTGCTCCGACACTACTTGCTCCACCATTACTCGTTCCGACACCATTTGTTCCTTTCGTTCTATTAACCCCTGGTCCGTAGACCTCACACTTCGCCGCGCTATGACCATTTCTTTTACACTTATTGCAAAATTTGGTGCAGAACCCCGAGTGATACTTTTCACACCTTTGGCATAGCTGCTTCTGATTGTTGTTGTTGTTGCGGTTATTATTGTTGTTGGGATGATTGTTGTAGTTGCTGTTGTTGTTGTTGTTGTTGTTGTTGTTGTTGTTGTTGTTGTTGTTGTTGTTGTTGTTGTTGTTGGGCCGTTTGTTGTAGTTGCGATTGATGTTGCGATTGTTGGGATAATTGTTGCGATTATTGTTGTAATTGCTGTTGTTGTTATATTGGTGATTCTTATCACCGTTTTCCTCCCACTTTCTTTTGACTTGCTTCACATTGGCCTCTTCAGCAGTCTGTTCTTTAATTCTTTCTTCAATCTGGTTCACTAGTTTGTGAGCCATTCTACATGCCTGTTGTATGGAGGCGGGCTCGTGTGAACTTATATCTTCTTGGATTCTTTCCGGTAATCCTTTCACAAACGCGTCGATCTTCTCTTCCTCATCTTCGAACGCTCCCGGACACAATAGGCACAATTCTGTGAATCGTCTTTCATACGTGGTAATATCAAATCCTTGGGTTCGTAACCCTCTAAGTTCTGTTTTGAGCTTATTGACCTCGGTTCTGGGACGGTACTTCTCGTTCATCAAGTGCTTGAATGCTGACCACGGTAGTGCGTACGCATCGTCTTGTCCCACTTGCTCTAGATAGGTATTCCACCATGTTAACGCAGAACCTGTGAAGGTATGCGTAGCGTACTTTACTTTGTCCTCTTCAGTACACTTACTTATGGCAAACACCGATTCGACCTTCTCGGTCCACCGTTTCAATCCGATCGGTCCTTCGGTTCCATCAAATTCCAAAGGTTTGCAGGCAGTGAATTCTTTGTAGGTGCATCCTACACGATTTCCTGTACTGCTAGATCCAAGGTTATTGTTGGTATGTAGCGCAGCCTGTACTGCGGCTATGTTTGAAGCTAGAAAAGTACGGAATTCCTCTTCATTCATATTCACGGTGTGTCGAGTAGTCGGTGCCATTTCCTTCAAAATAGTCAAATGGAACAAGTTAATCATACAGAATATTAAGAGTAGTTAATAGTATTTCGTAGCATAATATGAACTCATTTATAAAAGCTTTTTCTTCATATTAGCGTTTTATAAGTTTAAATTCGGGTAGTACCTACCCGTTAAGTTCATACTTAGTAGCTAATATACAATTCAACTACTACAATTCTATATGAAAAACTGATTATAATAATATTTCGCGTTCAAACTTTTATACAATATTTTACAAACTTACAATACCGCTTATTTTACATAAAGCATGAAATATAGCACACAATAACTTTGATACAAGATAGTTGTGAAGATAATTCTAGCTAGTACACAAGTCGTTCAGCAAAGGCAATAAAAACACGTAATTCATACGTCCAGAAACAAGTCATGCATTCTGGTTTTACTAGGACTACTTCCCATCCTTGGTCTTGTGGAACATAACCGTTATGGCCGTTGATAAGACAGCGTGTTGTAACGTCGTCAAAGGGACGAGGGTTACGTAATGTCCAACAGTCCCGTAACAATCTAAAAACCTCATTTCTTACCCCAATTACCGACTCCGTCACTTGTGGGAACGTTTTGTTTAATAGTTGTAGGCCGATGTTCTTGTTCTCACTTTGGTGAGAAGCGAACATTACTAATCCGTAAGCATAACATGCTTCTTTATGTTGCATGTTAGCAGCTTTTTCTAAATCACGAAGTCCAATATTCGGATATATTGAGTCAAAATAATTTCTTAACCCATTGCGTAAAATAGCATTTGGGTTCCCCGCAATATATGCGTCAAGGTAAACACATCGTAACTTATGGATTTCCCAATGTGATATCCCCCATCTTTCGAACGAAAGTCTTTTATAAACCAAGGCATTCTTGGAACGTTCTTCGAATGTCTTACAAACTGATCTCGCCTTAAATAGTTGTGCCGAAGAATTCTGACCGACTCTAGACAAGATTTCATCAATCATGTCTCCGGGTAGGTCTCTTAAAATATTGGGTTGTCTATCCATTTTGTGTTTTTATACTGTAAAATAGACAAGAGTTAGATTCATAAAAAAAATACTTATTAATACAAGCAATTTTTACATATATCATAAAGCATAAGCACACTATATTACATATATTACACCACACGAATACAGCTATCTTATTCCAACTCGCTTGTTTCTTCTTCTTCGGTTTTGGTTCGTTTTGCCAAGTTTCTAGGGATATATGATGTTCCCCTAATACGAGCCGTCGTTATCCACATTGGTTTAGAAAAACCTGGTGGTTTAGAGGTTCCCGGGTCATTGTTACTACTTAAGGACTTCGGGGGTTGACGATACATATAAAGTTCATCGGGGTTGGAATTAGATTTCTCTATTTTTATGCCCTTTCTCTTATTATTTTCTTTGGCCTTTTTAAATTCAGTTGGGGCAATTTCTATAACATCATCGGAATTCTCGTCGGAATCCGATTCATCGAAGAATTGGTAATCCTCCCAATATTTTGCTTCCTTGGCGGAAACACCATTGACCATAATTAACCTTGGTCGGTTGGTTGAGGATTTTCTTTTACTTAACCGTTTTATTATTTCCCCCACCGGTTCTATTTCTTCATCCGGTTCCGATTCTTCTTCCGGTTCCGATTCTTCTTCCGGTTCCGACTCTTCTTCCGGTTCCTCTTCGGGAACTTGTGAATCAGTCCACGAATCATTCCAATTTACATTTGACTCTTCATTATTATTAGGTGAGTCAATGGGACTTGTTCTAGAGGTAGACATCTATCACATAATATCAAACGCGTTAAGAGATTAATATATCACATAATATTCACATGTTAAAAATATATAGTTTCCAACAAAATTTGTTAAGCAATCATTTTTCAAGTAAACACGGTCGAAGTCCAGACTCACTAATGCATCCTAACAAACTCGATAAGACACACTAATGCAAAATTCTGGTTCTCTAAGACCAACAATCGGATACCAACTGAAATGTCCCGTTCTTATTGATTAAAAACGTTCCATATTAATTGATTTCGTTGCGAGGTTTTGACCTCTATATGAGACGTTTTTCAAAGACTGCATTCATTTTAAAACAAACCATAACCTTTATTTCATCAATAAAGGTTTAAAAAACTTTACGTAGATTATCAAATAATGATAATCTAAAATATCCTGTTTACACACGACCATTACATAATGGTTTACAATACAAATATGTTACAACAAAATAAGTTTCTTGAATGCAGTTTTTACATAATATCATACAAGCATGGACTCCAAATCTCGTCCTTATTTAAGTATGCGACAGCGGAAGCTCTTAATAATCACCTGAGAATAAACATGCTTCAAACGTCAACAAAAATGTTGGTGAGTTATAGGTTTAACCTATATATATCAAATCATAATAATAGACCACAAGATTTCATATTTCAATACACACCCCATACATAGAGATAAAAATCATTCATATGGTGAACACCTGGTAACCGACATTAACAAGATGCATATATAAGAATATCCCCATCATTCCGGGACACCCTTCGGATATGATATAAATTTCGAAGTACTAAAGCATCCGGTACTTTGGATGGGGTTTGTTAGGCCCAATAGATCTATCTTTAGGATTCGCGTCAATTAGGGTGTCTGTTCCCTAATTCTTAGATTACCAGACTTAATAAAAAGGGGCATATTCGATTTCGATAATTCAACCATAGAATGTAGTTTCACGTACTTGTGTCTATTTTGTAAATCATTTATAAAACCTGCATGTATTCTCATCTCAAAAATATTAGATTTTAAAAGTGGGACTATAACTCACTTTCACAGATTTTTACTTCGTCGAGAAGTAAGACTTGGCCACTGTTGATTCACGAACCTATAACAATATATACATGTATATTAAAGTATGTTCAAAATATATTTACAACACTTTTAATATATTTTGATGTTTTAAGTTCATTAAGTCAGCTGTCCTCGTTAGTAACCTACAACTAGTTGTCCACAGTTAGATGTACAGAAATAAATCGATAAATATTATCTTGAATCAATCCACGACCCAGTGTATACGTATCTCAGTATTGATCACAACTCAAACTATATATATTTTGGAATCAACCTCAACCCTGTATAGCTAACTCCAACATTCACATATAGAGTGTCTATGGTTGTTCCGAAATATATATAGATGTGTCGACATGATAGGTCAAAACATTGTATACGTGTCTATGGTATCTCAAGATTACATAATATACAATACAAGTTGATTAAGTTATGGTTGTAATAGATTTGTTACAAATTTTCACGTAGCTAAAATGAGAAAAATTATCCAATCTTGTTTTACCTATAACTTCTTCATTTTAAATCCGTTTTGAGTGAATCAAATTGCTATGGTTTCATATTGAACTCTATTTTATGAATCTAAACAGAAAAAGTATAGGTTTATAGTCGGAAAAATAAGTTACAAGTCGTTTTTGTAAAGGTAGTCATTTCAGTCGAAAGAACGACGTCTAGATGACCATTTTAGAAAACATACTTCCACTTTGAGTTTAACCATAATTTTTGGATATAGTTTCATGTTCATAATAAAAATCATTTTCTCAGAATAACAACTTTTAAATCAAAGTTTATCATAGTTTTTAATTAACTAACCCAAAACAGCCCGCGGTGTTACTACGACGGCGTAAATCCGGTTTTACGGTGTTTTTCGTGTCTCCAGGTTTTAAATCATTAAGTTAGCATATCATATAGATATAGAACATGTGTTTAGTTGATTTTAAAAGTCAAGTTAGAAGGATTAACTTTTGTTTGCGAACAAGTTTAGAATTAACTAAACTATGTTCTAGTGATTACAAGTTTAAACCTTCGAATAAGATAGCTTTATATGTATGAATTGAATGATGTTATGAACATCATTACTACCTTAAGTTCCTTGAATAAACCTACTGGAAAAGTGAAAAATGGATCTAGCTTCAACGGATCCTTGGATGGCTCGAAGTTCTTGAAGCAGAATCATGACACGAAAACAAGTTCAAGTAAGATCATCACTTGAAATAAGATTGTTATAGTTATAGAAATTGAACCAAAGTTTGAATATGATTATTACCTTGTATTAGAATGATAACCTACTGTAAGAAACAAAGATTTCTTGAGGTTGGATGATCACCTTACAAGATTGGAAGTGAGCTAGTAAACTTGAAAGTATTCTTGATTTTATGTAACTAGAACTTGTTGAATATATGAAGAACACTTAGAACTTGAAGATAGAACTTGAGAGAGATCAATTAGATGAAGAAAATTGAAGAATGAAAGTGTTTGTAGGTGTTTTTGGTCGTTGGTGTATGGATTAGATATAAAGGATATGTAATTTTGTTTTCATGTAAATAAGTCATGAATGATTACTCATATTTTTGTAATTTTATGAGATATTTCATGCTAGTTGCTAAATGATGGTTCCCACATGTGTTAGGTGACTCACATGGGCTGCTAAGAGCTGATCATTGGAGTGTATATACCAATAGTACATACATCTAAAAGCTGTGTATTGTACGAGTACGAATACGGGTGCATACGAGTAGAATTGTTGATGAAACTGAACGAGGATGTAATTGTAAGCATTTTTGTTAAGTAGATGTATTTTGATAAGTGTATTGAAGTCTTTCAAAAGTGTATAAATACATATTAAAACACTACATGTATATACATTTTAACTGAGTCGTTAAGTCATCGTTAGTCGTTACATGTAAGTGTTGTTTTGAAACCTTTAGGTTAACGATCTTGTTAAATGTTGTTAACCCAATGTTTATAATATCAAATGAGATTTTAATTTATTATATTATCATGATATTATCATGTATGAATATCTCTTAATATGATATATATATACATTAAATGTCTTTACAACGATAATCGTTACATATATGTCTCGTTTAAAAATCATTAAGTTAGTCGTCTTGTTTTTACATATGTAGTTCATTGTTAATATACTTAATGATATGTTTACTTATCATAGTATCATGTTAACTATATATATATCCATATATATGTCATCATATAGTTTTTACAAGTTTTAACGTTCGTGAATCACCGGTCAACTTGGGTGGTCAATTGTCTATATGAAACATATTTTAATTAATCAAGTCTTAACAAGTTTGATTGCTTAACATGTTGGAAACATTTAATCATGTAAATATCAATCTCAATTAATATATATAAACATGGAAAAGTTCGGGTCACTACAAATGATGGTTCTCACATGTGTTAGATGACTCACATGGGCTGCTAAAAGCTGATCATTGGAGTGTATATACCAATAGTACATACATCTAAAAGCTGTGTATTGTACGAGTACCAATACGGGTGCATACGAGTAGAATTGTTGATGAAACTGAACGAGGATGTAATTGTAAGCATTTTTGTTAAGTAGAAGTATTTTGATAAGTGTTTTGAAGTCTTTCAAAAGTGTATGAATACATATTAAAACACTACATGTATATACATTTTAACTGAGTCGTTAAGTCATCGTTAGTCGTTACATGTAAATGTTGTTTTGAAACCTTTATGTTAACGATCTTGTTAAATGTTGTTAACCCATTGTTTATAGTATCTAAACAGATGTTAAATTATTACATTATCATGACATTATGATATATTAATATATCTTAGTATGAAATATATACAGGTAAATGTTGTTACAACGATAATCGTTACATATATGTCTCGTTTCGAAATCATTAAGTTAGTAGTCTTATTTTTACATATGTAGTTCATTGTTAATACACTTAAATACATGTTTACTTATCATTTATCATGATTAAACATAGTGTAACAATATCTTAATATGATTCATATGTATTTAGTAAGACGTTGTTATAACAATAATCGTTATATATATCGTTTCGAGTTTCTTAATTCAATAAACTCAATTTTATGTATATAACTCATTGTTAAAATATCTAATGAGATACTTACTTATCATAATATCATGTTAACTATATATATATAATCATATATATGTCATCATATAGTTTTTACAAGTTTTAACGTTCGTGAATCACCGGTCAACTTGGGTGGTCAATTGTCTATATGAAACCTATTTAAATTAATCAAGTCTTAACAAGTTTGATTGCTTAACATGTTGCAAACACTTAATCATGTAAATAACAATTTCATTTAATATATATAAATATGGAAAAGTTCGGGTCACTACAGTACCTACCCGTTAAATAAATTTCGTCCCGAAATTTTAAGCAGTTGGAGGTGTTGACGTATCTTCTGGAAATAAGTGCGGGTATTTCTTCTTCATCTGATATTCTCGTTCCTAGGTGAACTGGGTCCTCTATGAGCATTCCATCAAACTTTAACAATTGGTATCTTGTTTTGCTTAAGTCTTCTAACCTCACGATCCATTATTTCGACGGGTTCTTCGCCGAATTGAAGTTTTTCGTTGATTTGGATTTTGTCTAACGGAATAGTGAGATCTTCTTTAGCAAAACATTTCTTCAAATTTGAGACGTGGAAATTGTTATGTTCAGCCGCGAGTTGTTGTGGTAATTCAAGTCGGTAAGCTACTGGTCCGACACGATCAATAATCTTGAATGGTCCTATATACCTTGGATTTAATTTCCCTCGTTTACCAAATCGAACAACGCCTTTCCAAGGTTCAACCTTAAGCATGACCATCTCTTCAATTTCAAATTCTATATCTTTTCTTTTAATGTCGGCATAGCTCTTTTGTCGACTTTGGGCGATTTTCAACCGTTGTTGAATTTGGATGATCTTCTCGGTAGTTTCTTGTATTATCTCCGGACCAGTAATCTGTCTATCCCCCACCTCACTCCAACAAATCAGAGACCTGCACTTTCTACCATAAAGTGCTTCAAACGGCGCCATCTCAATGCTTGAATGGTAGCTGTTGTTGTAGGAAAATTCTGCTAATGGTAGATGTCGATCCCAACTATTTCCGAAATCAATAACACATGCTCGTAGCATGTCTTCAAGCGTTTGTATCATCCTTTCACTCTGTCCATCAGTTTATGGATGATAGGCAGTACTCATGTCTAGACTAGTTCCTAATGCTTGTTGTAATGTCTGCCAGAATCTTGAAATAAATCTTCCATCCCTATCAGAGATAATAGAGATTGGTATTCCATGTCTGGAGACGATTTCCTTCAAATACAGTCGTGCTAACTTCTCCATCTTGTCATCTTCTCTTATTGGCAGGAAGTGTGCTGATTTGGTGAGACGATCAACTATTACCCAAATAGTATCAAAACCACTTGCAGTCCTTGGCAATTTAGTGATGAAATCCATGGTAATGTTTTCCCATTTCCATTCTGGGATTTCGGGCTGTTGAAGTAGACCTGATGGTTTCTTATGCTCAGCTTTGACCTTAGAACAAGTCAAACATTCCCCTACGTATTTAGCAACATCAGCTTTCATACCTGGCCACCAAAAATGTTTCTTGAGATCTTTGTACATCTTCCTCGTTCCAGGATGTATTGAGTATCTGGTTTTATGAGCTTCTCTAAGTACCATTTCTCTCATATCTCTAAATTTTGGTACCCAAATTCTTTCAACCCTATACCGGGTTCCGTCTTTCCGAATATTAAGATGCTTCTCCGATCCTTTGGGTATTTCATCCTTTAAATTTCCGTCTTTTAAACTCCTTGTTGCGCCTCCTTTATTTGAGTAGTAAGATTATTGTGAATCATTATATTCGTAGCTTTTACTCGAATGGGTTCTCTGTCCTTTCTACTCAAAGCGTCGGCTACCACATTCGCCTTCCCCGGGTGTTAACGAATCTCAAAGTCGTAATCATTCAACAATTCAATCCACCTGCGCTGCCTCATGTTCAGTTATTTCTGATTAAATATATGTTGAAGACTTTTGTGGTCGGTATATATAATACTTTTGACCCCATATAATTAGCGCCTCCAAGTCTTTAATGCAAAAATAACCGCGCCTAATTCCAAATCATGCGTCGTATAATTCTGCTCCTGAATCTTCAATTGTCTAGACGCATAAGCAATTACCTTCGTTCGTTGCATTAATACACAACCGATACCTTGCTTTGAAGCGTCACAATATATCACAAAATCATCATTCCCTTTAGGTAATGACAATATAGGTGCCGTAGTTAACTTTTTCTTTAAAAATTGAAACGCTTTCTCTTGTTCATCCTTCTATTCAAATTTCCTCCCTTTATGCGTTAATGCAGTCAAGGGTTTTGCTATTCTGGAAAAATCTTGGATGAACCTTCTGTAGTAACCAGCTAGTCCTAAAAATTGGCGTATATGCTTCGGAGTTTCCAGGGTTTCCCATTTTTCAACGGTTTCAATCTTTGCTGGATCCACCTGAATACCTTCTTTGTTCACTATGTGACCGAGGAATTAAACTTCTTCCAACCAAAATGCACACTTTGAAAACTTACCGTACAGTTTTTCTTTTCTCAGCAACTCTAGCACTTTTCTTAAATGTTCTTCATGCTCTTGATCATTCTTCGAGTAAATAAGTATGTCATCGATGAAAATAATTACAAACTTGTCAAGATATGGCCCACACACTTGGTTCATTAGCTCCATGAACACAGCTGGTGCGTTCATCAATCCAAATGGCATAACCATAAACTTGTAATGACCGTAACGCGTCCTAAAAGCAGTCTTTAGAATATCATCCTCCTTCACCCGCATTTGATGATACCCAGAATGTAAATCAATCTTCGAATAAACCGACGAGCCTTGTAGTTGATCAAATAAGTCATCGATTCTCGGTAGTGGGTAGTGGTTCTTGATGGTAAGTTTGTTCAACTCTCGGTAGTCGATACAAAACCTAAATGTACCATCCTTCTTCTTGACAAACAAAACAGGAGCTCCCCACGGTGATGTGCTTAGTCGAATGAAACCACGCTCTAAAAGTTCTTGTAATTGGCTCTGAAGTTCCTTTATTTCGCTAGGCGCGAGTCTGTATGGAGCACGAGCTATTGGTGCAGCTCCCGGTACAAGGTCTATTTGAAATTCAACGGATCGGTGTGGAGGTAGTCCCGGTAATTCTTTCAGAAATACATCGGGAAATTCTTTTGCGACTGGAACATCATTGATGTTCTTTTCTTCGGAATTGACTTTCTCGACGTGTGCTAACATAGCATAGCAACTGATGTGCGTAGAGGTGTATATAAAATAGTTATATTTTTACAAGGAAATACTATTAAATACGATACAGTTTTACACAAGTTATTTATTTATTTATAGAGTGGATATACCTAAACCTTGCTACAACACTTATAGGCAGTGTACTTAATCATGCAGTAGTGTAGTTTTTAGTAAGTCCGGTTCGTTCCACAGGGATCTTTAGCCAAGTTTAACGCTATAATTTTTAACTTATAATTGTAAAAATACAAAAAAATATATATATAAATAAGTAATATTATTATTATAAAAGGGGGTTTTTATCGTTTAATGACCGGTTTGTCGATTTTAAAACTTTAGTCGCAGTTAAAACCTAATGTAAAATATTAAAAATAAATATAACTTAATTTAAAGCGTAAAGTAAATAACGATAATTAAAGTGCGATAAATAAAAGTACGATAAATAAAATTGCGATAATTAAAAAGTACGATAATTAAAAGTGCAATTAATTAAAATGACAGTAAATAAAAGTGCGATAATTAAAAGTGCAATTAAATATGAAATAAAAGAATTATGCTTATTTAAACTTCTGTAATCATGATGTTTGACGTGTTGATTTTAGTTTATTACCATGGGTTAATTGTCCTTTATCCTGGATTATTCAATATGTCCATACGGATTTGTCCATAATAGTTCATCAGTCATAATCATAAAATGCGAAAGTCTTCGTCAAATTATTCTTATTCCCGAAGTCAAATATTCCAACTAATTGAGGATTCGAACTGTAACAAGGTCTTATTACTTTGTTTAATGAATACACCAGGTTATCGACTGCGTGTAAACCAAAGTTTTAATACTTTGTAAACAATTACATCAATTACCCTTGAATGTAATCCACCCATGTTTTAACTAGTCCATTAACTATTAATCCAGTCCCGTGTCCGGTAAAATGAACAATTATTGGTATTTATAGATATCCCGCCCACCGTACCCGATTAAGCGTATGTGGTTATATATAAATATGTCAAATTATAACCTTTATATTAAATCAACGAGGTATCGTTAAGTTAATATAAAACCCATTAATAGCCCATAGTCTAATTTCCACAAGTGTCGTTCTTTTATCCAAACCCAATTATGGTACAAAGCCCAATTACCCAATTTTAATATTTAGCCCAACATCACGATTACTTCGGCTTAAATAAGCATAATAATAACTTAGCTACGAGACATTAATTTAAAAAGGTTGAACATAACTTACAATGATTAAAAATAGCGTAGCGTTATACGGACAGAATTTCGATTTACACCCTTACAACATTTGCTAACATACCTTTATTATTAGAATTTAAAATTAAAATTAAAATTATATATATATATATATATATATATATATATATATATATATACATAAGAAGAAAGAAGAGAAAAAGGTATTGATATTCGACCGAATTCGTTGCTTTTTATAGGAAGTGGCCTGGTACTATTCACCATGCGATCGCATGGGTTTTTCACCTCCAGGCCATGCGATCGCATGGCCTCTTTTTCCAGCTCAGGTAAGTTAGGCTCCTAGCTTGCCGACACTTTTAATAAATAATATAATATATAAATAATTTATAAGAATTATTTATATATTATATTATATTTATATGCATAGTTGACTTGTAATTTTTAGTTCGTTGTGTCGAGCGTTGAGAGTTGACTCTAGTCTCGGTTCCGGATTTTTGAACGTCCTTTCGTACAATTTAATATCTTGTATTTTGCGTTTTGCTGCTTGTACTCTTGTAATTTTGAGGCGTTTCTCATCAATAATTTGAACCACTTTGATTGTATTTTGTACTTTTTAGCTTTTTGGTCGTTTGTGTCTTCAATTCGTCGAATCTGTCTTTTATCTTCACCTTTTATTATTTAAATGAATATCACTTGTAAATAGAACAATTGTAACTAAAAGCTTGTCTTTCTTGAGGGATAATGCAATGAAATATACATTCGTTTTTAGCATTATCAAATATTCCCACACTTGAGCATTGCTTGTCCTCAAGTAATATAGTCTTGAAATAAAAATACAAGAATCACTTCTTGATGGCGGTATGAACAATGATAGTAACGTTGTGGTTTACAGTCCCACATGACTATGAAAATTTAGATCCTTAAGGAAATTGAATCTTTATGAAAACATTTGATCTTTTGAAAATTTAATCTAGCTTTTACCCTAGATAAGTTTTCCGGAATAACCCTTCACCGGTGTTTGCAAATTATTTTTGTGGGTTGTGTGGGTTTCATATTTAAAAATTTTAGCACAAAACTTGAGGTTTTGTGTCACCCACTTGCTAACCTTGTATTGGGAAAGCAACACGTCCATTATACTTGCTCCGTATATTACCTTTCGGTAAACTACCGTCCGGTTGTAAAGGAAAGCATTGAACAAGCAACGGTTAAGGCAATGTCCCCTAACATGCTTTTAATTATGGTTTATAACGTGTCGGATGTAATTACTATCCTTTGTAGGAGCAATAGTAAAGCTCACCCTATAATTTTTCGGTCTGGCATAAGGTCCTGTCTTTGACCATGCTATGCAACCACCGTTCTTACGGTTGACACCCAATTTGGTTCAGGTGACCTAATGAATTCTAGGTGAATTCTTAGGATTTTACGTTCAATGGTAATGAACGCATTAAAAATGGGTTTTCAGAAAACAAATCGGTTTGTAATTTTTATCAAAATATTTTCTCGTTCAAGCTCGAGTTTAGATATCATTGAATTCCATGAGTTTGAATTCTCAATCTTTAAAAGTCAATCTCAAGGATTGAGTAATATTAGTCTTAAAAGCTGATTTTTGATCTTTAAGGAGATTATCCTTTCTGGGAATCTGATTCATTAGTCTTATCAAGCTAATTTGCACAGTGCCCTCCCCATTTTATGAGACAGATCCTCTCATGGTTAGGATAAGTCTGACCACTTGGCGACCCTGTTTGATGCTGAGGTCCGTGAATTTCCTGCTGATTTTAGTGATGACTTTTCTAGATTTTTCGTCAACCTACAGTTGGTCTGGACGACAACTTCATGACCTAAATTAAGAAGCGCGTTTCTTGTTTGGAAGACTTTACTTCCTTTTAATGATGTAATTGATTCATCGTGTAGATCCATCTATTCTTTTAAATATATTACAATTTATCGGGTAAAACGGTTAATTTTGTCCAAAACAAAAGTATCTTCAGTTATTTGTACAAAAATATGTGATATATGTTTTAAATAACTTGGTAAATTTTTCCCACACTTGGCTTTTATTTTCCTTTCTTTGCCTTTTTATTGTCCTCTATTCCATTTTAAATGAATTCTAACATTTTGGGTTGTTTCTCAATTTATGTCCTTTCCGAGGTAACAATAATTTCGGTGTTAACACCTAGTTTTATCGTTCATAAATATGTATAAACATGATTTTGAGTTCATTTAATTGAAAATTTTGAAAAAATTTACTAGAATTGGGTAGTTAGTATATAAGACTAGGGATGTTCTTTATTATCAGAGAGCACTAGATTCTAATACAACTACTGCGTTACTAGTATTTTTAATGGTAACCAAGTGTATAAGTCAAAAATTTTAAAAATTCCAAATAATTTAACCCCTTCCCACACTTAAGATCTTGCAATGCCCTCATTTGCAAGAAATCAGTAATAATTTAAATTATTGAGGGTGATTAGCGTAGAAAAATGATTAAACTTTACAAAATTTTCCAAACATATTGGCGTTTGTTTGCTGAATGATAAATGGTGCACATCATTTGTTCATTCCGTCTTGTTGTTACATCACATTTGTTTTTCGTTTTGTCGTTAAAATTATTAGCTTTTGCTGAACTTAATGCCAGTCTTTGAAAATGCGTTGTTTTACCCTATTGTGTACAATTGACAATATACATACATATAAATATAAACATGCATGGTAATTTGAAATGGGACTTAAAATCCCACTTTCAAATCAAATATGAAATATTAGTACAACATAATAAAAATATTAAACATTACAATAAAAGTATCACAATATTATATGTTTAGACATAAACAAATAGAAATAATAAAAAGATAAAAATCATAAAAATCACCAATGGAACTATGTCAATCTGGATAGGGGTTCCAGTTCATGTCGTCGGTCGGATTCCATGGTTGGTGATAGGTGTACTGGTAGGCCTTGTTAGGGTTGTAGAGAGTATATGGTGGTCTCATCTCGGGCTGGTGTGGAGGATAGTAAGCAGGTCGGGTCGGTACGTAGTGATCCTGAGGTGATAGCCGACTCATGATCTGACGCTGATGATAATCCCATCTATCATGCTGTCGTTGCCTGGAATGCTCGTAATCATTCCGGACTTGCCACTGCTCGTACCGTCTATGTCTCTCCTCGTTTGTCATTTCTACCTCATCTACACGCTGGTAGATATCAGTCATAGCTTCCCTAATGACATCCCTAATGTCATCCGCTTCCTCCATTTCCTCATCTGAACCTCTCTCTACCTATGGATGACGACCAACATAGGGTATTGCCTGATTGCGTTTGCTCTTTAATACTTTAGCATCCTGATAGACCCGCAATCCTAAATGCTCAACCTGTTCCCTACATACCATAAGTGGACCCCCTTGATCTCTATCTACACCCAAATACTCTCCAATGAGAGTAACAAAAATACCTCCTCCTATTATTCCCCCTTCCTGTATTCCTTCCACCATTTTAGACAAATAAAAACCAACACAGTAAGGGATATTAACAAAGCCTCTTGGGTCTAGAATACATTTTAGGTAGAATAAATCATGTAAGGTCATTTTCTCCTTGTTGTGACCTCTCTGTGTAATCGAGTTACCCAGAAATCTATGAATAATACGAAGTTCGGCTTTGTTAATATGTAAGTAGGTATGTGCTCCTGCCCGCCCAAAAATATTAAAATCTGACATACGCCTCCAGATGGCGTTAGCATCAAAATTCATATCTACCCTTTCACCATGATAAATCAAATTCATACAATCGGGTAGTAGCAAATCAGCAGGCGTATATATCTGTAAAGCCCTGGCCATGTCCAGCATGGACATCCTGTACATCCTACGACCAAGTATAAATCTAAGAAAACTTCTATAATCTAACCTATCTACATCCGCATTTAACGCTATAGTACTCATAAGCTCAACGCACCATTCCTTATATACAGGCCTACGAATGGTGAATAAACGTTCAAAATCGGGAAAAGAAGAGCTGCCATACTTTTGGATCAAATGCTGTCTAACTGAGTTAACTAGTTGGACCCTTTCCAAAGGCTCCCAATCGATTATCCTTGGCACTTCTACATTTTTCGGTATCAGTTTGAATTTGTTACTTTGATATGTTGGGTAATCTTTCCAGCTTTGATCAAATCTTAGATTAGGATGCAACTGTTCTTCATGAATCGTTGGGTGAGCTACTATTGGATGCATCGGAAATACTACGTAAGCATCAACATATTCTTGACGCGGATCATAATAAGGTACGTGTTGATCAGGTTGTTGTTGTTGTTCCTGTTGTTGCTCCGGTTCATATTGCATTTCTGTTTCAGGTTCTGGAGCAGGTTGTCTAGATGATGATGATGCACCATCAGTATTAGTAAATCTCTGCAAAACACATTAAACACAAATTTTGTGCATCCAAATATGCATTAGTGTTAGCAAAATAACAATTTGAAACAATTACAATAACATGTTAAATCAAAAATAAACTTATACACATTTTCACAATTTTTTACAATTCTACACTTTTTCAAATAAGCATATATGAAAATGTTTACAAAGCTCTTAAGCATTTAACTCAAATAACATGTTAAAATAACCATACTAGCAATTAAACAAGCTTCAAATGGCATTTACATCAATTTAATCAAGTTCGTGAATTTTATACCTAAAAAGTCCACTTTAATTCTCAAAAATCATGTTTAGGATCAAAGTTTGGATCATTTAGCTACCTAAACATGTTACACTACTTAATTTAGCAAAAATTCATGACAAAAATCGGCCATAACCTGTTTATATCAAAAAGTTCCAAATTGCTCAAGAACACAAACCCTAAATTCCTAAAAATTTTGAAGTTTTTGACTTCAAATCATGTTAAATAGCATCAATCTAGGTTATACATGCATAAAATACTAACAATTTAACTCTAATTATACTAGAAATTAACAAAATCAAATTAGGAAAAATATAGCTCAAGAACACTAAAAATCAAATTTAAAGAGGTTTAGGGGTGAAATTGTTACCCTTCTTGATAAACTTCTTATCAAATTCATGATTAGAGCGGATTATAGCAAGAAATTTGGTTGATTTTGGTGAAAATTTGATGAAAATTGAGAGGTTTTGGGGTGTATGTTCGTGTATTTGTGTATGTGTTGTGTGGAGAGCAGAACTCGACTGACCTTTTGATCCTGTGCAGATTTTCCTCCCATGCGATCGCATGGCTTTACAGGCCAAACCCCATGCGATCGCATGGGGTCCGGGTACTGTTTTTTTTATATAAAAACCTTATACTTTTGAAACATAAATTAATAAAATTTTAAAAATTTGTTTCTTTTTAGGAGTGAGGACGTTTTGGATCGTTGTCCTAGTCCGTCTCTCAACAAAGTTTTAAAATTTGCTACTTTTTAAGCGTCATTTTAAAAGCAAAGATTTTTGGATTTTTTAAATGTTTTTGGCATACTTTAATTCAATAAGATTAAAAATAATGATAATAAAAGTTCTCGTCCCTCCCTTGGGTAGAGCAATTTTGGTTCAACGACCTAGTTTTCAACTCACGACGAATTTTAAAAATCATATTTTTAAATTAGTGAAATAAAGTAAATTTTTGTTTTTAAATTCACAACAAACTTAAATTTAAAATGCATAAAATTAAAAATTCATATAAATATCATTTTTATACATACAAACTTATATTAAAAATATTAATTTTTCAAATATTTACAAACTTAAATATATTGATTTTAAAAAGTTTACAATATTAATTTAATATTTATATATTAATTTTAAAAACATGGTAAAAATTAAAAATTAAAAATCTTTTTGGTCTTTTATCCCACTTTAATCAATCAAATATTATCAAAAATATACGCCCCTCTTTTCGGTAAAGTAATTTCGTTTCAACGACCTAGTTTTACTCCTGACGAATTTTTGAAATATTTTGGGTTGATTGATTAAAGATATTTATACCTTAAGAATAAACGGTAAATTTCGCAGTGATGTAATAAATTTTTGTATGATATCAATAATTTCGGTTACGCATACCTAATTTTATTGAATACCAATTTAATACTTTATAGCGAATGATTCAGCGTTTATTATTAAAAGGTTAAAAGTAATAAAAAAAATAAAAACTGTACATACATACCTGTGAGAAAGAATTCTCAGAGACCTGCTTTAGCCGACTCATAGGAGAGTCGTGTGATTTGGTTCTCCATAGCTACGTAAGCATAACCTCGAATCTTCAATATCTTTTCTTCTAAACATATAAACGGTCCTTCTCTGCATAGAGTAACAAATTCGGTGTTTGAATATGTTTGATTATTTGAACATTTACCTTCGTGTGACCATTTTTCGCATTTGTAACATCTTTCAAGGTGTCGTGCTCTTCTTTTTGTTGCGGATTTTGATTTTCCTTTACCAAAATGTATCTTATGATGATCTTTTCTGAGTTCTTTTCTTACTCCGTCCATTTTTTTCTCTTATGAATGATACCAGTTCACTCGGAAGTGTGTCATTATTACGTTTAGTAATCATAGCATGTAGCATTAGACCAGGGTTCAGATCAAAGGAATTCTTCATCTCGTAAAACCTAAAAAAATAAAAATTCAGAATGGGGGGAGAAGACTAGTTCTTTAAAATCTGCTAGGGAAAGACCATTCGGATTCCATTCTCGAGAACTACATGAAAACAGAATATCTAACTCTAACAGAAATACAGATTACCCTAAAAAGATTCGAATCTCCCTACACTTAGTTAGATGTGGTGTTGAAATTGTGATTAACGTTATTTTCAATTGGATCATCAACAACTTGTATATCTCTGACTTTTACTTCAATCCATTTGTTGATTTCCTCAGTAACTTTCACAAATTCAACTAACATTGCCTTTTCTTTTGGTGATAAATTGGATACTAATCGGTTACATAACTTAAAGTTTCCCTTAATCCTAGCATCGCGAATTCGTTTATAAAGTTTCTTCGTTGAACTGTTAAAAACGGGTTCATCTAATTTCGTATCATCAACAGGGTTCTTTGTGATCGGATCATCATTAAGTGTTTCTTCATCTTCCCCACACTTATGTGTTTTTATTGATCTAACAGTTTTGGTTGGTGGAGATCTAAACTTTCGGTTCGCAAAGGTGATCGATTTATCACCATCCCTAAGTGTCATTCTACCTTCTCTTACATCAATGAATGCCTCGGTGGTTGCTAAAAATGGGCGACCTAAAATTAGAGGAGTATCAAGGTTTTCCTCCATATTGATAACTTTGAAGTTTGCAACATAGGTCAAACTTTCCACGTTAACAAGTAAATTATTTGCTATTCCAACCGGGTGTTTAATGGTTAGGTCAAATGATTGAACACCTATTTTGGTTGGTTTTAATTTACCCATACCTAATCTTTTGTATAAGGAAAGAGGCATAATATTTGCACTTGCTCCTAAATCTGCGAGTCCATTATATATAGCACCATCATTAAGCAAGCAAGAAATGATAAATTCGCCCGGGTCTCCTACTTTAGTAAGTCGAGTTGGTTTGTAAAACTTTTTCGAGTGTTCTTTTCTTGGTTCTTTCACTTCTATTTGAACTTCTTGTTCACATTTTTCTTCGTTTCTTGGAATGGGAGGTTTGTATAAGAATTCTTCTTCATCACTCCAATTTGAATCCTCCTCATTTTTTAATTTTGATTTTTCATATGTTGTTGATAACATATTTATGTTTTCATTTTGAGGGTTTTCTTGAGTGGTGAAATTATGATTGACTTCATTATCAACTTCCATCGGACCATGTATGTAATGTTTAACTCTGTGACCATTAACTTTAAATTCAATCCCATTTGAATTTATTAACTCTATTGTTTCGTATGGGAAAACTCTTTTGACTATAAATGGTCCAGACCATCTTGATTTCAATTTTTCAGGAAATAGCTTGAATCGTGAATTGAAAAGAATAACTTTATCTCCTTCCTTAAATTCTTTTAAACTTCTGATTCTTTTATCATGCCATTTCTTCGTTCTTTCCTTATAGATTAAGGAATTTTCATATGCTTCATGTCTCAATTCTTCTAATTCGTTTAATTGACTTAATCGTAGACGTCCGGATTCATGTAAATCAAGATTACATGTCTTCAAAGCCCAAAATGCTTTATGCTTAATTTCTACTGGAAGATGACATGCTTTTCTGTAAACGAGTCTAAAAGGTGTGGTTCCAATTGGAGTTTTGTAGGCTGTTCTAAAAGCCCATAGTGCATCCTCCAATTTCATGGACCATTCCTTCGAATTTGATCCTACGGTTTTCTCTAGAATACGTTTTAAAGCTCGGTTAGTATTTTCAACTTGTCCACTTGTTTGTGGATGATAAGCGGTTGAGATTTTATGAGTTACTCCATATCTTTTGAGAACTTTCTCAAGTTGATTATTACAGAAATGAGTACCCCGATCACTTATTAAAGCTTTCGGTGTTCCAAACCTAGCAAAAAGACGTTTTAAAAAGTTGACAACAACTCGTACATCGTTAGTTGGGAGAGCTTGTGCTTCCGCCCATTTAGATACATAATTAATGGCTACGAGAATGTAGAGATTATTATGAGATTTTGGAAATGGACCCATAAAGTCAATACCCCAAATGTCAAATACTTTACATACTTGAATGACATTTTGTGGCATTTCATCACGTTGACTTATTTTTCTGGCCCTTTGACAAGCATCACAGGATTTGCAAAGAAGGTGTGCGTCTTTGAAAATTGTAGGCCAATAGAATCCAGCATCGTAAACTTTTCTTGCTGTGAGTTGAGGCCCATAATGCCCTCCTGTTGGTCCTATGTGACAATGGTTTAAGATTTGACTAGCTTCATCTCCGAATACACATCGGCGTATTATTCCATTGGGACAACTTTTAAACAAATGTGGATCTTCCCAGAAATAGTGTTTTATATCACTAAAGAATTTCTTTCGTTTTTGGTACGATAATCCTTTTTCAAGGAATCCACATACTAAGTAGTTTGCATAGTCTGCAAACCATGGAATTTCATTATAATCTATCTTCAATAAATATTCATTAGGAAAGTTGTCTTGTATGGCCGATTCATTTAAAACTTCTAATTCAGGATTTTCAAGACGAGAAAGATGATCAGCGGCGAGATTTTCTGCTCCCTTTTTATCTCAGATTTCAATATCAAACTCTTGTAAGAGTAAGATCCAACGAATTAATCGTGGTTTGGCATCTTGTTTCGAAAATAGGTATCTAAGAGCAGAATGATCGGTATAGACCACCGTTTTTGCTTGAACGAGATATGAACGAAATTTGTCAAAAGCAAAGACAATAGCAAGGAGTTCTTTTTCAGTATTTGTGTAATTTGTTTGTGCTCCTTGTAACGTCTTACTAGCATAATATATGAGTTGAAATCGTTTTTCAATCATTTGTCCTAAAACGGCTCCCATTGCAAAATCACTTGCATCGCACATAAGTTCAAATGGTAGATTTCAATTTGGAGTTATCATGATCGGCGCATTAGTGAGTTTTTCTTTAAGAATATTAAAAGATTTGATGCATTCATCTGAAAAGATGAATGGAACATCCTTTTCTAGGAGTTTATTCATAGGAGTGGCAATTTTAGAAAAATCTTTTATGAAATGTCGGTAAAAACCGGCATGCCCTAGAAAACTCCTAACTCCTCTAACATTGGTGGGATATGGAAGTTTAGTAATTACATCTACTTTAGCTCTATCCACTTCAATTCCTTCCTTTGAAATTTTACGACCAAGAACGATGCCTTCTTTAACCATGAAATGGCATTTCTCCCAATTAAGAACTAGATTTGATTGTTCGCATCTAATAAGCATTCGTTCAAGATTAACTAGACATGTTTCAAAAGTATCACCGGAGACTGAAAAGTCATCCATGAAAACTTCCATGCATTCTTCTATCATGTCGTGAAAAATCGCCATCATGCACCTTTGAAAGGTTGCAGGGGCGTTGCAAAGTCCAAATGGCATGCGTTTGTAAGTCAAAGTACCATAAGGGCACGTGAACGTGGTTTTCTCTTGGTCCTCGGGTGCTATTGAAATTTGAAAGTATCCGGAAAAACCGTCAAGAAAATAATAGTAACTATTTCCGGCTAATCTTTCCAACATTTGATCAATGAAAGGTAAGGGAAAGTGATCTTTTCTGGTGGCGTCATTTAATTTTCTATAATCAATACAGACACGCCATCCTGTTACAGTCTTAGTAGGAATAAGCTCATTTTTTTCATTTGTGATGACAGTCATGCCACCCTTCTTAGGTACGCATTGAACTGGGCTTACCCATGGACTATCGGAGATTGGATAAATTAAACCTGCATCTAGCAGTTTAATAATTTCTTTCTTAACAACATCTTGCATATTAGGATTTATTCTTCGTTGGCGTTGCACATACATTTTATGACCTTCTTCCATAAGGATTTTATGTGTGCAATACGAAGGACTTATGACTTTAATATCATGAATCTTCCATGCAATAGCTGGTTTATGAGCTTTTAACACAGAAATGAGTTGAGATTTTTCATTTTCAGTAAGAGAAGACGATATTATTAAGGGTAATTCAGATTCACCATGTAAATAAGCATATTCCAAATGTTTTGGAAGTGGCTTTAACTCTAATGTCGGTGGTTCTTCTATCGATGATTTATATCGATATCTGTCTTCTTCTTTTAGCATTTGAATTTCTTCTGTTGTTGGTTCATATCCATTAGCCATAAGTATAGCTAACATTTCAGTTTCATCAATTGGTTCAGTTCCTTCTCCTAAAGAACATTCTCCTGTTCGTTGTAATTCTGGAAATTCTTCTAACAATTCTGCATGTGAATCTATAGTTTAAATATAATAACATGTATCATCTGCAGATTGCGGTTGTTGCATTGCTCTATCAACAGAAAAGGTAACACTCTCGTCCTCTATACTTAGAGTCAATTTCTTACCGAACACGTCTATTATTGCTTTAGCCGTGTTTAAGAATGGTCTTCCTAATATTAGAGGAACTCGAGAATCTTCTTCCATGTCCAGAATAACAAAATCTACTGGAAATACTAAAGTACCAACTTTAACTAGCATGTTCTTCATTATCCCTCTAGGATATTTTACTAATCGATCAGCTAGTTGAATGCTTATTCGTGTTGGTTTCAATTCTCCAAGGTCTAGTTTAGCGTATAGTGAATATGGCATTAAATTTATACTAGCACCTAAATCTGCCAATGCTTCTATTGAACTAAGACTACCCAGAAAACATGGAATCGTGAAACTTCCTGGATCTGATAATTTTTCTGGTATCTTATTCAAAAGTACTGCAGAACAATTAGCATTTATAGTAACAGCCGAGAGTTCTTCCATTTTCTTTCTATTTGTGATTAGATCTTTCAAGAATTTAGCATATCTAGGCATTCCTGAAATCACATCAATGAAAGGAAGATTGACATTTATTTGTTTAAACATATCCAAGAATTTAGATTGCTCGGCTTCAAGTCTTTCTTTTCTCATTTTACTCGGGTAAGGAAGTGGTGGTTGGTATGGTTTAACATAAGGTTTAGCCTTAAATGTGTTATCTTCATTAAGCTTTTCAGCTACCGGTTCTGTTTTCTTATCTTGCTCAGATTGTGGTTCTTGTGGATTAGGAATAGCTTCATTAGAAATTACAGTCATTTCAGGTGGTTTAAGTGTAACACCACTTCTTGTGGTAATGGCTTTAGCTGTTTCATTCCGGGGGTTAGCATTTGTATCACTAGGTAAACTTCCCAGTTTTCTTTCACCTATCAACCTTGCTAGGTTGCTCACTTCTTGTTCCAGATTTTGAATAGAAGCTTGTTGATTTCTAAATGCTTGAGCAGTTTGTTCATTGGTTTGTTTCTGAGATGCGAAAAACTGCGTTTGAGATTCAACTAGTTTCGACATCATATCTTCTAAATTTGGCTTTTTATCATCGGTTTGTGGTGGTTTATTTTGAAAAATAGGTCTTTGCTGATTGTAAGTATTGCTGGATACTTGTTGATTACTAGGACCTTGTTGGTTGTTGTATGGAACATTTCGGTTATAGTTCTGATTTTGATTGTAGATTGGTCTTGGCAGTTGATAATTATTCTGATAATTATTTCCAGGCCTTTGGTTTAGATATGAAACATTCT
Source organism: Rutidosis leptorrhynchoides (assembly GCF_046630445.1). Taxonomy (NCBI): domain Eukaryota; kingdom Viridiplantae; phylum Streptophyta; class Magnoliopsida; order Asterales; family Asteraceae; genus Rutidosis; species Rutidosis leptorrhynchoides. The sequence continues at coordinate 87,987,902 of NC_092335.1, read as the reverse complement.
CTCTTTGTTCCATTGTTGGTTCAATACTGAGACAATCTTTTGTCAAATGTGGTCCTCCACACTGCTCATAACTAATTCGTATTGAGTGAATATCTTTAGTCATCTTTTCCATTCGTCTCTCGACAGCATCTATATTTGCGGAAATGGAATCCAAGTCATGGCTAGAATCGGCTCTAGCTGCTTTAGATGATCTAACGATATCTTTTTCTTGGTGCCACTCATGTGAGTGGGAAGCAGTGTTATTAATAAATTTGTAAGCGTCAGTTGCGGTTTTCTTCATAATGGAACCACCAGCTGCTATATCTATGTCTTTTCTTGTAGTGATGTGGCATCCTTGGTAGAATATTTGTACTATTTGACAAGTGTCTAAACCATGTTGCGGACATCCTCTTAATAACTTTCCAAATCTTGTGCACGCCTCATACAGAGTTTCATTTGGCTTCTGTGTGAACGTAACAATTTCTCCTTGAAGCCTTACGGCTTTAGATGCCGGAAAGAATTGTTTAAAAAAAATTTCAACTAAAACATCCCATGTATCAATCGCCCCTTCAGGTAACGATTCTAACCAATCTTTGGCTTCTCCCTTTAAAGTCCAGGGAAATAACATGAGATAGATCTGTTCATCCTCCACTTCTCGGATTTTGAATAAAGTACAGATCCTATTAAAGGTACGAAGATGTTCATTTGGATCTTCCTTCGGCGCACCACTAAATTGGCATTGATTTGTTACCATGTGTAGGATTTGTCCTTTGATTTCATAATCTGGCGCACTAATGTCTGGTTGAGTAATTGCATGACCCTGGCCAGTGCGTTTAGCTCGCATTCGGTCTTCCATACTTAGAGGTTCCAGATTTTCCATGATTGAATTTGTTGAATCTGAATCACTATAGGATTCTGATTTAATGGGTTGTTCCTCGACAATCTCCGTTTGAATGATTGGTGGTTCTGGAGGAAAGATTAAAGGTTCAGGATCTCTGAATTGTCCCTGAATATCCTCTGGATTCTCAATTGTGAGGTCGGGTTCAAAAAATGGATTATCAGAAATTTGAATTGGAGTACTTGGTTGACTTGATGACGATTCTAAAGAAAAATCAACGGCGACAATATTGGCTAGATGTCTTGATCTAGTTACAGGTGGTGAACGTACAAAAGGTGGTGAACGTTTTGCTTGATGCATTCACTGAATATCCTATTAGTTATAAAAGATAAAAAATTATATAAGTTATCAAATTAATAGACTTTTCTGCTTTTGCCCACATTTCGAATAGCCAAAAGATGTAGTAGGGAGCCAGGACTCTTTAAATCGGAAGCTCACAACTCAGCCACTGACAAATCCAACTATTACTACGAAGCAGAAAATTTGAATGTCTATCAATTTATCCACTTAAAATAATTCTTCGTTGAAATTTAAAGAAATTTTAGAGAAGAAATAAAAAAAATTCTATGTCCTAAAAACTAGAGTGGCGAGACATAAGAAAGAAAAAGAACGTAGCGCATTGAAACTTAATAGTCTAAAAACTAAGAATTAAAAGTTACGTCTAAAGGTATTAAAGCTTAAAAGAAATTCTATATCCAAAACGAAAATTACTAGAAACATATCCTTATTATTAGAAATTTAAAATTAAATTTAAAATTATAATATATATATATTACGTAAGAAGAAAGAAGAGAAAAATGTATTGATATTCGACCGAATTCGTTTCTTTTTATAGGATGTGGCCTGGTACTATTCACCATGCGATCGCATGGGTTTTTCACCTCCAGGTCATGCGATCGCATGGCCTCTTTTTCCAGCTTAGGTGAGTTTGGCTCCTAGCTTGCCGACACTTTTAATAAATAATATAATATATAAATAATTTATAAGAATTATTTATATATTATATTATATTTATATATATTATATTATATTTATATATCATAGTTGACTTGTAATTTTTAGTCCGTTGCGTCGAGCATTGAGAGTTGACTCTAGTCCCGGTTCCGGATTTTCGAACGTCCTTTCGTACAATTTAATATCTTGTATTTTGCGTTTTGCGGCTTGTACTCTTGTAATTTTGAGACGTTTCTCATCAATAATTTGAACCACTTTGATTGTATTTTGTACTTTTTAGCTTTTTGGTCGTTTGCGTCTTCAATTCGTCGAATCTGTCTTTTGTCTTCACCTTTTATTATTTAAACGAATATCACTTGTAAATAGAACAATTGCAACTAAAAGCTTGTCTTTCTTGAGGGATAATGCAATGAAATATATGTTCGTTTTTAGCATTATCAGTAACCTTTTCTTATTAGTTTTTGTGCCTTCAGGTTACTAATAAGATTTAACTTCGCGTTGCTCTTTTCTCCGTACACCATTAAGGGTTTTCCTTTTTATCGTATAATGCGAATTGCATTTTTGTAACAAATGATCTCTGCTTTTACTTCTTTCAACCAGTCCATACCGATTATCACATCAAAACTCCCTAACTCTACTGGTGTCAAGTCAATCTTAAATGTTTTGCTAACCAGTTTAATTTCTCGATTTCGACATATATTATCTGCTGTAATTAATTTATCGTTTGCTAATTCGAGTAAAAATTTATTATCCAAGGGCGTCGGTGAACAACTTAGTTTAGCACAAAAATCTCTACTCATATAGCTTCTATCCGCACCCGGCAGATTTATTGTCAATGAGAAACGTACCCGTAACAAGCTCCGGGTCTACCTGCGCTTCTGCCGTATTAATATTGAAAACTCTTCCGCGGCCCTACCCATTAGTATTCCCCTGATTCGGGCAATTTCTACTAAAGTGGCCAGGTTTTCCACATCCAAAACAAACTATGGCGGTATTATTTGTTCCGACATTATTTGTTCCATTAGTTCTGTTATGCATTGGTCTGTAGATTTCGCATTTCTTCGCGCTATGTCCATTTCTTTTACACCTGTTGCAAAATGTCGTGCAGAACCCTAGGTGATGCTCTTCACATCTTTGGCATGGCTGTTTTTGGTTTTTGTTGCCATTGTTGTTATTGAGATTGTTGTTGGGATTGTAATTGTTGCTGTTGTTTTTGTTGTTGTTGTTATTGTTGTTGGGCCGATTATTGTAGTTGTTGTTGGGACGTTTGTTGAAGTTGTTGTTGCGATTGATGTTGCGGTTATTGGGATAGTTGTTGCGATTTTGGTTGTGATTGTTGTTGTTGTTGTATTGGTGACTCTTGTCATTGGTTTCTTCCCACTTTCTCTTGACTTGTTTCATGTTAGCCTCTTCGGTCGCCTGCTCTTTAATCCTTCCTTCGATCTGGTTCACTAATTTGTGAGCCATTCGACTTGCCTTTTGTATGAAGGCGGGCTCGTGTGAACTCACATCTTCTTGAATTCTTTCTGGTAACCCTTTTACAAATGCGTCGATCTTCTCGTCTTCGTCTTCAAATGTTCCGGGACACAATAGGCACAATTCTGTGAATCGTCGTTCGTACGTGGTGATATCGAAACCTTGCGTTCGTAATCTTCTAAGCTCTACCTTGAGCTTATCGACCTCGTTCCTGGGACGATACTGCTCGTTCATCAATTGCTTGAATGCTGACCATGGTATTGCGTAAGCAGCATCTTGTCCTACCTGCTCGAGATAGGTATTCCACCACGTTAACCTTGCATTCGCAATTCTAATTAATACGCAAGTTGTTCATCAAAAGAAATAAAGAAATGTAATTCATAAGTCCATAAACAAGTCATGCATTCAGGTTTTACTAAGACGACTTTCCATCCTTAATCTTGTGGAAAATAACCGTTATGACCATTGGCTAGGCAGCATGTTGTAATGTCGTCAAAAGGACGAGGGTTTCGTAATGTCCAACAGCCCCGTAATAATCCTAAAACCTTGTTTCTCACCCCAACTACTGAATCCGTCACTTGTGGGAAGGTTTTATTTAAAAGCTGCAATCCGATGTTCTTTTTCTCACTTTGGTAAGAAGCGAACATCACTAACCCATAAGCATAACATGCTTCTTTATGTTGCATGTTAGAAGCTCTTTCTAATTCACGAAATCCTATGTTGAGATATGTTGAGTCAAAATAGGTTCTTAACCCGTAGCGTAAAATTGCATTTGGGTTCCCCGCATTTAACGCTTTAAAGAAAACACGGCGTAACTTACGGTCTCCCCAATGTAATATACCCCACCTATCAAAGGAAAGCCTTTTATAAACTAAGGCATTTCTGGAAAGTCTTTCAAATGTTTGACAAGTTAATTTCACCATAACTAAATGTGCTGATGAATTCTGACCGACTCTAGACAAGATTTCCTCAATCATATCCTCTGGTAGGTCTTCTAAAATATTCGGTTGTCTACCCTTAACGTCCATTTTGTTTTTATACTGTAAAATAGACAAGGATTAGATTAGTAAAAGATAAGTAACAAACAATAAAAGCAATTTTTACATAGAACATAAAAGTACAAGCACACTACAATACATATAATACACAACATGATTACAACCCTCTAATCTGAATCACTGGTTTCTTCTTCTTCGAACTTGGTTCATTTTCATAATTTTCTAGGAATATATGGTGTTCCTCTAATACGAGCCGTCATTTTCCACAATGGTTTAGAAAAACCTGGTGGTTTAGAGGTTCCCGGGTCATTGTTACATTTTAGGAAATACGGATGTTGCCGATACATATAAAGTTCATCGGGGTTGGAATCGGGTTTCTCAATTTTTATACCTTTTCCCTTATTATTTTCTTTCGCTTTATTAAATTGGGTCGAGGTAATTTCTATAACATCATCGAAATCCTCATCGGGATCCGATTCATCGGAAAATTGATAATCTTCCCAATATTTTGCTTCCTCGGCGGAAACACCATTGACCATTATTAACTTTGGTCCGTTGGTTGAGGATTTTCTTTTATTTAATTGATTTACTATAGGTATCAATATTTCTTCCTCCGGAACCTCTTCTTCTTCCGGTTCCTCCTCTGCTGGTTCCTCTTCTTCCGGTTCCTCCTCTTCCGGTTCCTCTTTGGGAATTTGTCAATCTTCCCAAAATATATTCGACTCTTCATTATTATTAGGTGAATCGATGGGATTTGTACTAGTGGTAGACATCTATTACACAATATCAAACACATTAAGAGGTTAATATATCACATAATATTTACATGTTAATAATATATAGTTTCCAACAAAAGTTTTAAGCAATCGTTTTTAAAGAAAACACGGTTGAAGTCCAGACTCACTAATGTATCCTAACAAACTCGATAAGACACACTAATGCAAATTTCTGGTTCTCTAAGACCAACGCTCGGATACCAACTGAAATGTCCCGTTCATATTGATTATAAACGTTCCATATTAATTGATTTCGTCGAGAGGTTTTGACCTCTATATGAGACGTTTTTCAAAGACTGCATTCATTTTTAAAACAACCATAACCTTTATTTTATCGATAAAGGTTTAAAAAGAATTACGTAGATTATCAAATAATGATAATCTAAAATATACCGTTTACACACGACCATTACATAATGGTTTACAATATGAATATATTACATCAAAAATATGTTTCTTGAATGCAGTTTTACATAATATCATACAAGCATGGACTCCAAATCTTGTCCTTATTTTAGTATGCAACAGCGGAAGCTCTTAATAATCACCTGAGAATAAACATTCTTAAAACGTCAACAAAAATGTTGGTGAGTTATAGGTTTAACCTATATATTATCAAATCATAATAATAGACCACAAGATTTCATATTTCAATACAACCCATACATAGAGATAAAAATCATTCATACGGTTTGAACACCTGGTAACCGACATTAACAAAATGCATATAAGAATATCCCCATCATTCCGGGACATCCATCGGACATGATATAAAAACTCAAAGTACTAAAGCATCCGCTACAACGGATGGGATTTGTTAGGCCCAATAGATCTATCTTTAGGATTCGCGTCAATTAGTAGACTGGTTTACTAATTCTTAGGTTACCAAGCAAAAAGGGGCATATTCGGCTTCGATCATTCAACCATATAATGTAGTTTCGATTACTTGTGTCTATTTCATAAAACATTTATAAAAGCGCATGTATTCTCAGTCCCAAAAATATATATTGCAAAAACATTTAAAAAGGGAGTAATGAAACTCACTTTCACAGATTTTTACTTCGTCGGGAAGTAAGACTTGGCCACTGGTCGATTCACGAACCTATAACAAATATGTACATATATATCAAAGTATGTTCACAATATATTTACAATATTTCTAATACGTTTTAATGTTTTAAGTTTATTAAGTCAGATGTCCTCGTTTGTCCACAGTTAGATATACAGAAATAAATTGATATATATTATCTTGACCCAATCCACGACCCAGTGTATGCACGTCTCAGGCTAGATCACAACTCAAAGTATATATATTTTTGGAATCAACCTCAACCCTGTATAGCTAACTCCAACATTACTGCATATAGAGTGTCTATGGTTATTCCAAATAATATATATAGATAGGTCGATATGATATGTCAAAACATTTGTATATGTGTCTATGGTATCCCAAGATTACATAATATATTAGAATATATGTATTATACAATATAAGTTAGCTAGGATATGATTAATATAGATTTGTTACCAATTTTCACGTAGCTACAACAAGTAAAAATATCCAATCTTGTTTTACCCATAACTTCTTCGTTTTAAATCCGTTTTGAGTGAATCTAATTGCTATGGTTTCATATTGAACTTAAATTTATGAATCTATATAGAAAAAGTATAAGTTTATAGTCGGAAATACAGGTTACAAGTCATTTTTGTAAAGGTAGTTATTTCAGTCGAAAGAACGACGTCTAGATGACCATTTTGGAAAACATACTTTCACTTTGAGTTTAATCATGATTTTTGGATATAGTTTCATGTCCATAATAAAAATCATTTTTCCAGAAGAACAACTTTTAAATCAAAATTTATCATAGTTTTTAATTAACTAACCCAAAACAGCCCGCGGTGTTACTACGACGGCGTATATCCAGTTTTACGGTGTTTTTCGTGTTTTCAGGTTCTAAATCATTAAGTTAGCATATCATATAGATATAGAACATGTGTCTAGTTGATTTTAAAAGTCAAGTTAGAAGGATTAACTTTTGTTTGTGAACAAGTTTAGAATTAACTAAACTATGTTCTAGTGATTTCAAGTTTAAACCTTCGAATAAGGTAGTTTTATATATATGAATCGAATGATGTTATGAACATCATTACTACCTCAGGTTTTGTGGATAAACCTACTGAAAATGAGAAAAATAGATCTAGCTTCAAAGGATCCTTGGATGGCTTGAAAGTTCTTGAAGCAGAATCATGACACGAAAACAAGTTCAAGTAAGATTTCCACTCGAAATAAGATTGTTATAGTTATAGAAAATGAATCAAAGTTTGAATACGAGTATTACCTTGTATTAGAACAATATCTTACTGTAAATAAGAAAGATTTCATGAGGTTGGATGATCACTTTACAAGATTGGAAGTAAGCTAGCAAACTTGGAAGTATTCTTGATTTTATGAAACTAGAACTTATAGAATTTATGAAGAACACTTAGAACTTGAAGATAGAACTTGAGAGAGATCAATTTGATGAAGAAAATTGAAGAATGAAAGTGTTTATAGGTGTTTTTGGTCGTTGGTATATGGATTAGATATAAAGGATGTGTAATTTTGTTTACATGTAAATAAGTCATGAATGATTACTAACATTTTTGTAAATTTATGAGATATTTCATGCTAGTTGCCAAATGATGGTTCCCACATGTGTTAGGTGACTCACATGGGCTTCTAAGAGCTGATCATTGGAGTGTATATACCAATAGTACATACATCTAAAAGTTGTGTATTGTACGAGTACAAATACGGGTGCATACTAGTAGAATTGTTGATGAAACTGAACGAGGATGTAATTGTAAGAATTTTTGTTAAGTAGAAGTATTTTGATAAGTGTCTTGAAGTCTTTCAAAATTGTATGAATACATATTAAAACACTACATGTAAATACATTTTAACTGAGTCGTTAAGTCATCGTTAGTCGTTACATGTAAATGTTGTTTTGAAACCTTTAGGTTAACGATCTTGTTAAATGTTGTTAACCCATTATTTATTATATCTAAAGAGATGTTAAATTATTACATTATCATGATATTATGATATATTAATATATCTTAGTATGATATATATACAGTTAAATGTTGTTACAACGATAATCGTTACATATATGTCTCGTTTCGAAATCATTAAGTTAGTAGTCTTGTTTTTACATATGTAGTTCATTGTTAATACACTTAAATACATGTTTACTTATCATTTATCATGATTAAACATAGTGTAACAATATCTTAATATGATTCATATGTATTTAGTAAGACGTTGTTATAACAATAATCGTTATATATATCGTTTCGAGTTTCTTAATTCAATAAACTCAATTTTATGTATATAACTCATTGTTAAAATACCTAATGAGATACATACTTATCATAATATCATTTTAACTATATATATAATCATATATATGTCATCATATAGTTTTTTACAAGTTTTAACGTTCGTGAATCACCGGTCAACTTGGGTGGTCAATTGTCTATATGAAACCAATTTAAATTAATCAAGTCTTAACAAGTTTGATTTCTTAATATGTTGGAAACACTTAATCATGTAAATAACAATTTCATTTAATATATATAAACATGGAAAAGTTCGGGTCACTATACATCCTACCCTTGTTTTTCTGACGGAGTACTGGCACAGAAGTAGTTGGCCATTCCTGGCTTACTCTGCACAACACAAGAATCCCCTCATACTTTTCATATGATCTGGGCGGAAGGTAGATATCTTTCAGACGATCCACTATTCGTCTCTCTGTACTGTAATGCTTCCATTTTCAGATGACAGAATACTCTTCTGGAATTACTATCTCGTCAACAAAGAAAAATGGACTCTTCCAGTCTTTAAAGTTTGACACTTTATTAGCACCAACAAAATGTGCATTTCGTTTATTGTCAATAGTAAGCCAACACTGGCTAATCGTACGAATTCTAAACAGAGAGATAAAAACTTTAATGCGAGGCTTAATATTGACAGCATTACAGTACATTTCAAACAGGATAATTTTTTGGAGGCTGTGGGGATGCATTTGGCTAAGGCAGGCTTTATGATATCTAAGGATGCGGAGGAGAAAATTAGTAAGAGAAACACGGAGATTGTAGTGACCCGAACTTTTCCATGTTTATATATATATATTAAATGAAATTGTTATTTACATGATTAAGTGTTTCCAACATGTTAAGCAATCAAACTTGTTAAGACTTGATTAATTGAAATAGGTTTCATATAGACAATTGACCACCCAAGTTGACCGGTGATTCACGAACGTTAAAACTTGTAAAAACTATAAGATGACATATATATGGATATATATATATAGTTAACATGATATTATGATAAGTAAACATATCATTAAGTATATTAACAATGAACTACATATGTAAAAACAAGACTGATAACTTAATGATTTTGAAACGAGACATATATGTAACGATTATCGTTGTAACGACATTTAATGTATATATATCATATTAAGAGATATTCATACATCATAATATCATGATAATATAATAATTTAAAATCTCATTTGATATTATAAACATTAGGTTAACAACATTTAACAAGATCGTTAACCTAAAGGTTTCAAAACAACACTTACATGTAACGACTAACGATGACTTAACGACTCAGTTAAAATGTATATACATGTAGTGTTTTAATATGTATTCATACACTTTTGAAAGACTTCAAGACACTTATCAAAATACTTCTACTTAACAAAAATGCTTACAATTACATCCTCGTTCAGTTTCATCAACAATTCTACTCGTATGCACCCGTATTCGTACTCGTACAATACACAGCTTTTAGATGTATGTACTATTGGTATATACACTCCAATTAACAGCTCTTAGCAGCCCATGTGAGTCACCTAACACATGTGGGAACCATCATTTGGTAACTAGCATGAAATATCTCGTAAAATTACAAAAATATGAGTAATCATTCATGACTTATTTACATGAAAACAAAATTACATATCCTTTATATCTAATCCATACACCAACGACCAAAAACACCTACAAAAACTTTCATTCTTCAATTTTCTTCATCTAATTGATCTCTCTCAAGTTCTATCTTTATGTTCTAAGTGTTCTTCATAAATTCTACAAGTTCTAGTTTCATAAAATCAAGAATACTTCCAAGTTTGCTAGCTTACTTCCAATCTTGTAGAGTGATCATCCAACCTCAAAAATCTTTTTTATTTACAGTAAGATATCTTTCTAATACAAGGTAATACTCAAATTCAAACTTTGATTCAATTTCTATAACTATAACAATCTTATTTCGAGTGGAAATCTTACTTGAACTTGTTTTCGTGTCATGATTCTACTTCAAGAACTTTCAAGCCATCCAAGATCCTTTGAAGCTAGATCCATTTGTCTCTTTTCCAGGAGGTGTATCCACAAAAATTGAGGTAGTAATGATGTTCATAACATCATTCGATTCATACATATAAAGCTATCTTATTCGAAGGTTTAAACTTGAAATCACTAGAACATAGTTTAGTTAATTCTAAACTTGTTCGCAAACAAAAGTTAATCCTTATAACTTGACTTTTAAAATCAACTAAACACATGTTATATATCTATATGATATGCTAACTTAATGATTTAAAACCTGGAAACACGAAAAACACCGTAAAACTGGACATACGCCGCCGTAGTAACACCGCGGGCTGTTTTGGGTTTGATAATTAAAAACTATGATAAACTTTGATTTAAAAGTTGTTCTTCTGGGAAAATGATTTTTCTTATGAACATGAAACTATATCCAAAAATCATGGTTAAACTCAAAGTGGAAGTATGTTTTTCAAAATGGTCATCAAGACGTCGTTCTTTCGACTGAAATGACTACCTCTTACAAAAACGACTTGTAACTTTTATTTCCGACTATAAACCTATAATTTTTCTATTTAGATTCATAAAATAGAGTTCAATATGAAACCATAGCAATTTGATTCACTCATAACGGATTTAAAATGAAGAAGTTATGGGTAAAACAAGATTGGATATTTTTTGATTTTTGTAGCTACGGGAAATATTAACAATTCTATACAAATCATATCCTAGCTAACTTATATTGTATTATACATGTATTCTAATATATTATGTCATCTTGGGATACCATAGACATGTATGCAAATGTTTTGACATATCATATCGACCTATGTATATATATTATTTAGAACAACCATAGACACTCTATATGCAGTAATGTTGGAGTTAGCTATACAGGGTTGAGGTTGATTCCAAAAATATATATACGTTGAGTTGTGATCTAGCCTGAGACGTGTATACACTGGGTCGTGGATTGATTCAAGATAATATATATCGATTTATTTCTGTACATCTAACTGTGGACAACTAGTTGTAGGTTACTAACGAGGACAGCTGATTTAATAAACTTAAAACATCCAAATGTATTAAAAGTGTTGTAAATATATTTTGAACATACTTTGATATATATGTACATATTTGTTATAGGTTCGTGAATCGACTAGTGGCCAAGTCTTACTTCCCGACGAAGTAAAAATCTGTGAAAGTGAGTTATAGTCCCACTTTTAAAATCTAATATTTTGGGATGAGAATACATGCAGTTTTATAAATGTTTTACGAAATAGACACAAGTAATTGAAACTACATTATATGGGTGAATGATCGAAGCCGAATATGCCCCTTTTTCTTGGTAGCCTAAGAATTAGTAAACCGATCTACTATTTGACGCGAATCCTAAAGATAGATCTATTGGGCCTAACGAACCCCATCCAAAGTACCGGATGCTTTAGTACTTCGAATTCGTTTTTATCATGTTCGAAGGATTTCCCGGAATGATAGGGGGTATTCTTATATGCATCTTGTTAATGTTGAAGGTATTTCGTATGCCCGAGAGACATATTAAATTAATGTGGCTAATGTGTTATGATCCAAGTCGGGTCATACCCAATAACAAGCTTATCGACACCTTATAAGTATTTAATCTTAACGATTGGATCATTGATTAAATACGCGACACTTGAACTTTAAGAAAAATGGTTTTCTGAAATTTTACTTGATGTGTACATATATATATAAATTATGGAATAATTTATATAATATGGATTTAATTATTTATAGGTTAAATAATTAATAATGTTATATTACATTATTTTATATAATTAGTTTTATATAAAATGTAAATATAATTATCCATAGAAGTTTATAAAATGTTTTATAAAATCTTATTCTTTTATAAAACTCATTTAATAAACTAATGAGGAAGTGGCATTGGAGTCTCCCCTTGCATGCTCTTGACTAGCCATTTTGTATGGTTAATTCCTTTTTCAAGGTGCATAAGACCAAGGCTTTTGTGGAGACCAAGTAAGACTTCAAACACACATCAAAACATAGAAAAACTAGCTCCAAAATTCTGCCAAAAACTCCTGCTGCTGGTCGACATTTTGGGCAGAAAAGAAAGGGGTTTGAGCTTGGTTTTTGGTCATTCAAGTGTCTCTAAATCCTAACTACATTAAGGGTGGTGTTGGTGCACTAAAGCTTGTGGGTATTACAACTTGAGGCTTCAAGTTAGAAGTTGCTAGTTCATCATCTTCATCATCTTGTAACCTCCTAACTTGGAGTAGGTACATCTCTTTAAACTAGCTCTTTTACATTTAAGCATATTTTCTAGACTTGATCTATTTTGGAATTCATATTAAATGGTTAAACATATTGAAAGTTTTTCATGATAAATTGCTTCCGCTTTAATCTTGTAACATGTATGTTTATGAAACTTTCTAATATGATGAATCCAACAAATGTCGGTTACCAGGTGTTCACCATATGAATGAATTTTATCTCTATGTATGGGATGTATATTGAAATATGAAATCTTGTGGTCTATTATTATGATTTGATAATATATAGGTTAAACCTATAACTCACCAACATTTTTGTTGACGTTTTAAGCATGTTTATTCTCAGGTGATTATTAAGAGCTTCCACTGTTGCATACTAAAATAAGGACAAGATTTGGAGTCCATGCTTGTATGATATTATGTAAAAACTGCATTCAAGAAAATTTTTTTTGATGTAATATATTCTTATTGTAAACCATTATGTAATGGTCGTGTGTAAACGGTATATTTTAGATTATCATTATTTGATAATCTACGTAGTGCTTTTTAAACCTTTATCGATAAAATAAAGGTTATGGTTGTTTTAAAAATGAATGCAGTCTTTGAAAAACGTCTCATATAGAGGTCAAAACCTCGCGACGAAATCAATTAATATGGAACGTTTATAATCAATATGAACGGGACATTTCAGTTGGTATCCGAGCGTTGGTCTTAGAGAACCAGAAAATTTGCATTAGTGTGTCTTATCAAGTTTGTTAGGATGCATTAGTGAGTCTGGACTTCAACCGTATTTTCTTTAAAAATGATTGCTTAACATTTTAGTTGGAAACTATATATTATTAACATGTAAATATTATGTGATATATTAATCTCTTAACATATTTGATATTGTGTGATAGATGTATACCTCTAGCACAAATCCGATTGACTCACCTAATAATAACGAAGAGTTGAATATATATTAGCAAGATTCACAAGTTCCCGAAGAACTGGAAGAAGAGGAAACGGAACCGGAAGAAGAGGAACCGAAAGAAGAGGAACCAGAAGAAGTGGAACCGGAAGAAGAAGAGGTTCCGGAGGGGGAATAGTAGGAACTACAGAAAACCGGTCAAATAAAAGAAAATCCTCAACCAATGGACCAACGTTAATAATGGTCAATGGTGTTTCCTCTAAGGAAGCAAAATATTGGGAAAATTACCAATTTTCCGATGAATCGGATCTTGACGAGGATTCTGACGATGTTATAGAAATTATGTGACGACCCCGTCAAAACACTTAACGGATCCGTCAGTTGGTCCCAGAGCTTGATCGGACTTAAATGAATTAAATAAACAAAGTTGCATTCTTTTATTTCAAAAGTTTCCCAAAAAGGAAACAAACCAAAATATGTAGTTTCAAAACAACCAACCATATTAATAAACCAAAAGTTGACACAAAACCTTGCCAACAAACCCACAAGTTTAAATTATCCAAAAATAGAATGCAAGCTTAAGTTTCATAAATTGTTTCATAAAATCTGCCCAAATGCATGCAGACTCTTCTAAACACAGCGGAAGCATCACATAACTCAAGTACCTGTGAAAACATGCAAGTAAACTGTCAACACAAAGGTTGAGTGAGTTATAGGTTTAAATAAATAAGTAAACTTTAGACCACAAGATTTAAAAATGTTAGAAAACATTAAACATTATTCCATTATCAATGAGCCACCTGGTAACCACTTAACCCTTTATTTACCCTTTCCAAACACAATTAAAATATACACTTGGACAGTGTATCTACAACAAATTACGAAGTACTAAACATTCCGATTATAAATTGCTAGCGAGACTAGCTCGAAATGGGGTTGTCAAACCAGATAGATCTATCCGTAGGATTCGCGTTCACCGGTAGAAACCAATGATTACAGTTACCAGCCTAGGGAATATTTTTGTCCAACTCACAATGAATAATTAAATTTAACTGTTACTTGTGTCTAAACATAAATAAAAATGCATGTAATCACATCCCAAAAATATACTTTGAAAAGTATGTAAAAACGGGACTATAACTCACCTTAAAAGCAACTGAAGAAACCACACAAACAAGCGAACAGCAAATAGAGTAAAGTGATTAGGAATGATCACAACGCCGACCTATAAATAAAGCAGGTCGATATAAATAACTAACTTTGGTCAAGTCTTACTATGATAGCTATTGTACATGTTGCAAGTAGACATAGAACAATACTCGGCAAGCATCGGTTTGACTGGAACAGCGTACGGACACATACTTTCTATTTTTTGAAAGTTTTTAAGTTAGAAAAGTTTCCTTATTTAGAAAGTCAACAGAAGTCAACTGAAAGTCAAAGTCAACCGAAAGTCAACTCAAAAGTCAACTTTGGTCAACATAGTCAACGTTAATTTGAAAAGTGTAAATTGTAATAATAACATAAGTTATAATGTTTATTAAGGTTAAAAGTGTATAATTATGTCATAACATACGTTTAACTATGTAAAAAATGAATTATTAAAGTTAATATAAGTTGAAGTGATATAATTAATATAACATAAATATTTAATTACTTAATTAAATATAAATCATGATATAAATATTATTAATTAATAATAAGTTTTAAATCATATCATAAGTATTATTAATTAATAATGAATTATTAATCATATCATAAGTTTCTAATTATAATTATTAAATCATAAGTATTTAATAATTAAATCATAATTAAATAATAATTAAGTCTTATAATAATTAAATAATTATTTAATCTTTATTATAAGTCTTATAATAATATTCTCATAAAATAAATTTAATACTTATCATAAGTATTTTCCATTAATAATAAAAGTGTTATTAATCATAAGTTAAATTAAAATGTTAATTAAATCATAAATAATAATTAAATGATATAATAAATATTTATACCATAAGTCTTAAATAATAATAATTACTTCTTTTATCATAAGTAATTAATTAATAATGAAATTCATTATTCTTATCATAAGTTTTAGAATTAATCATAAGTTTTAATTCAAAAGTTCATCGGGTCGTATCTTGAGCCCCGGGTCTCGGTTTCTGGCGAGCCTTATATGCATCTCCGCCTATTCAAACCACCCGACACAATGGTGCACTTAAGAACTCACCAAGAACAGTCCACAAGTCGTGGTAATCAGCCATGACACCACTTGGACCTTCAATTTTCTCAAAACCGTGTTTTAGTCGTACCGGGTGAACCGTGGCTCGGATTTAGGTGACCCGAACATGAAAGTTCGTCCTACCATCAGTCCTAACACACTAACACACCCTAAAGACACCAAGGATGGTCACAAAATCGGACCAAACCTGGTTCATGTCAATATCACAATTCAATCTTTACAAAATACTAATTTGATCATAACTAGGGCTCCGGGAATCGAAACGACATGAATCCGGAGTCTAAAATTAATGTATTCATGAGAGGAACTCATCTAGATAGTTTATTTTAACATTTATATCAGTCACAAACTCAGAATACACGAAATAGCTGCTGTCCAGAATTTTATAAACCGAAAACATGCAATTATGAGTACATCTATGCATACAAACATCATTACAATAATCCACAAACATCATACTACTAAATAATCATCAAAATACAGAAAATAAATGAAAAATTGAAAATTCTAGGGTTAGGGTTTATACCCTAATCGAGAAACGATTGATGTTATCGCGTAGAGAACGAAGAGAGGAACGCGTTTATGTAGATGATTTCTTGATCCAAGCTTGATTTTTGATGATGATGATGATGATGAAGGTTGGTGGTGGTGTCGCCCAAAAAAAGAAGAAGAGAGGAGGAGAGCACAAAATTAGGTTTAGATGGAAAATATGGAATGAAAAATAAATGAGAGAAAAATTGAAAACATAAGGGGATATCCCCTCCCCATCCATTCGGCCGATTCTAGGGGTGGGGTGGGTCCCACTTGGCCCATCTCACTTAAATATTTAATTCCTAATGGCCCGAAAGCCCGAACGTACCCCGAAACGCGAAAACGCACTTACGCGATTAAAAATCCGGAAAGATAACAAACGCGCGACGAAAAATAAATATAAATACACTATATAATAATATGATCTTAAAATAATATATTTAAAATATTTAGGATTTAAATATTCCAAAAACTCGACCGTTGGTTTGAAAACCAAAAAGATTCGCCGGATGGAAATCCGCGAGACGTAGAAACGTATAAATTAAAATATGAATACAAATATTCACATAACACACAATAATTAATATATATATATATATATTATTACAAAAATAATAATATAGGTCATAGGAATGACGTGGCACACTAACAGTTAACGGCCGTTAAATAATTAACTGAAAAAGATAACGAAAAAAGTAGGGTCGTGACAGTACCTTCCCGTTACGAAAATTTCGTCCCGAAATTTAAGCAGGCGTAGGGGTTGACTCGGCATCTGAGAACAAATGCGGGTATTTCTGCTTCATCTGGTCTTCACGCTCCCAAGTGAACGCGGGACCGCGTCTAGCGTTCCATCTGACCCGAACAATAGGAATTCTGCTCTGTTTAAGAGTCTTAACCTCTCGGTCCATGATTTCAACAGGCTCCTCAATAAAATGCAATTGCTTATCAACTTGAAGTTCCTCCAAAGGAATAGTCTGATCAAATTCAGCCAAGCACTTCTTTAAATTCGATATATGGAAAACATCGTGAACAGCACTGAATTCTTGTGGCAATTTCAAACGATAAGCCACCGGTCCAACTCTTTCAATGATCTCAAAAGGTCCCACAAAACGAGGACTCAACTTCCCCCTTTTACCAAAACGGATTACGCCCTTCCAAGGCGAAACCTTTAACATAACGCGATCACCAACTTGAAATTCAACATCTTTCCTTCCCTTATCGGCATAACTCTTTTGCCGACTTCTAGCAGTTCTCAACCTTTCTTTAATTTGTACAATCTTCTCAGTAGTCTCGTGAATAATCTCTGGACCTGTAAGTTGAGCATCCCCAACCTCATTCCAACAAATAGGAGACCTACATTTCCTACCGTACAAAGCTTCAAACGGTGCGGCTTTAATACTTGCGTGGTAACTATTGTTATAAGAAAACTCAGCTAACAGCAAATATTTATCCCACCCATTTCCAAAATCAATGACGCACGCTCGCAACATATCTTCTAATGTCTGAATGGTCCTTTCACTTTGACCATCCGTTTGAGGATGATAAGCGGTGCTCATATCCAACCTAGTACCCAAGGCTTCCTGTAAAGATCGCCAAAACCTCGACACAAATCGACTGTCTCGGTCGGAAATAATGGACACGGGAACACCATGCCTAGAGACAATCTCCTTCAAATACAAATGGGTGAGTTTCTCCATCGAATCCGTTTCCCTAATCGGCAAAAAGTGAGCCAACTTAGTGAGTCGATCTATAATCACCCAAATCGCATCATAGCCACCCGAAACTCTTGGCAACTTAGTAATAAAATCCATAGTGATACCTTCCCACTTCCACTCGGGAATTTCTGGTTGCACCAAAAGTCCAGACGGCTTTTGATGTTCAGCTTTGACCTTAGCACAGGTCAAACACTTAGTCACATACTTAGCTATATCACCTTTCAAATTATGCCACCAATACAGCTCCTTAAGATCCTGATACATCTTTCTTGAACCAGGATGAATAGAGTATCTAGACTTATGAGCCTCATCCAAAACAAGTTGTCGAAGACCTCCAAATTTCGGAACCCAAAGACGTCCCGCAAAATACCTAGTACCATCAGCTCGTACTTCAAACTTCTTAGCTACCTTTTCTACATTCTCCTTCACGAAATTCTCCTCCTTTAAGGCTTCTTGTTGTGCCTCAAGAATCTACCTAATGAGGTTTGATCTAACAGTCATATTCAAGGCCCTAACCCTGCGAGGTTCAGTCCTTTCTTTACGACTCAATGCATCAGCCACAACATTGGCCTTACCTGGGTGATACAAAAGGTCACAATTATAATCATTCAACGTCTCAATCCATCTTCGTTGTCTCATGTTCAACTGTTTCTGATCGAGGATATGTTGAAGACTCTTGTGATCGGTATACACAGTACTCTTAACACCATAAAGATAGTGTCTCCAAATTTTAAGCATAAAAACAACAGCCCCCAACTCTAAATCATGAGTTGTATAGTTCTGTTCGTGAATCTTCAACTGTCGTGACGCATACGCAATAACCTTCTTTCGTTGCATCAAAACGCAACCATAGCCTTGTCGCGATGCATCATAATAAACAACAAAATCGTCATTACCCTCTGGTAGTGACAAAATCAGAGCGGTAGTCAACTTCTTCTTCAAAATCTGAAAAGCATTCTCTTGTTCATCCTTCCACTCATACTTCGTCCCCTTATGCGTTAAAGTAGTCAGAGGTTTCGCAATACGAGAGAAATCCTGAATGAACCTTCGATAGTAACCTGCCAACCCTAAGAACTGACGAATCTGAGTAGGAGTTTTCGGAGTTTCCCACTTTTCAATCGCCTTAATCTTAGCAGGATCAACTTGTATCCCTTGTTTATTAACAATATGACCAAGGAACTGAACTTCTCTTAACCAAAAAGCACACTTAGAGAACTTAGCGTACAACTCTTCTTTCTTTAACAAATCAAGCACTAACCTCAAGTGTTCTTCGTGCTCTTCATCACTCTTAGAATAGATAAGGATGTCGTCGATGAAAACAATAACAAACTTGTCCAGATAGGGTCTACACACGCGGTTCATGAGGTCCATGAACACAGCAGGTGTATTTGTCAATCTGAACGGCATAACCAGAAATTCAAAGTGACTGTAATGGGTGCGAAAAGCAGTTTTTGAAACATCAGATTCCTTAACACGCAACTGATGATAGCCAGAACGAAGATCAATTTTTGAATAAACAGACGAACCCTGAAGTTGATCGAACAGATCATCAATTCTCGGAAGAGGATAACGATTTTTAACAGTGAGCTTATTCAGCTCACGATAATCAATTGCATAAATGAAAAGAACCATCCTTCTTCTTAACAAACAGAACGGGAGCTCCCCAAGGGGACGAACTAGGACGAATAAAACCTTTGTCTAACAACTCACGGAGTTGACTCGACAATTCTTGAAGTTCAGAAGGCGCAAGACGATAAGGAGCACGTGCTACAGGAGCAGCGCCGGGAACAAGATCAATTTGAAATTCTACCGCTCGTTGCGGCGGAAGGCCAGGTAAGTCATCGGGAAACACCTCGGGAAAATCCCTAACAATGTGAACGTCATCAACGTTCTTCACTTCCTTACTAGGATCAACAACATGAGCAAGAATAGCATGACAGCCTTTGCGGAGATGTTTACGAACTTTCGTACAGCTAATAAGATTTAACTGTGTGCATTTCTTATCTCCAAAGACCATCAGTGGCTCTCCAATCACATCAGTAATACGAATAGCCTTATCATAACACACGATCTCAGCACGGTTTGCAGATAACCAATCCATACCAATAACAATATCAAAACTACCAAGTTCAATCGGTATCAAATCTATCTCAAAATCCCTACCACCCAGATTAATGTTACACTTACGATATACAGTCTTAGCAGTAAGTTCTTTACCATTAGCTACTTCAACAACATAAGTATTGTCTAAGGGAGTTAACGGCGTTTTGATTCTCGGACTTAATTTACTCGACACGAAACTTAAATCAGCCCCTAAATCAAATAGTACATAAACTGATAAATCATTGACTGAGAACGTACCAGTAACAAGCTTAGGATCTTCCTCAGCATCCTTAGCATTAATGTTGAACGTTCGGCCGCGTGCCGTCTCTGATGTCTTCTTATTGGGACAAGCATCTCGGAAATGCCCCGGCTTCCCACACTCATAACAAACCCTTTGATTACCTCCATTATTTGGTTTCCCATTACCATTACCGTTACCACCTCTATTACCAACATTATTATTATTATTACCACCAGCCGCGGGAGTAGCAGAACCCGGCAAAAGCACTGTACAATCTTTAGCAATGTGCCCTTGCTTGGAGCACCTATTACAAGTAGTAACCCTCATGAGCTTTATAGCAACGAGGACACACACGCTGATTTCTGTTGTTAGCACCTGAGGTATCCTGTTTCTTCTGCTGATTTTGGTTTTAATTGCGGTTGTTATCCCACTTTCGTTTCCCATTATCAGCCTTCTTGACAACCTCCTCACTAGTTTCAGCAACTGTAGTCTTGCTTCTTAAGCTCACCTCGAGGTCTATAGCGGGTGATCAATCTTTCCTTAAAATCATTCCAGGCCAAACCATAAGCTACATCATTCCCCAAACTACTAACCAGATTGTTCCACCTTGTCAAGGCACTATCCTTGAGAGTGCAACTAGCGAAACCAACTTTGTCCTCTTCACGGACCCGACTGACCCTGAAAATTGATTTGATCGTCTCGAACCATCGAGTGAGCCCTATCGGTCCTTCCGTACCACTGAATTCTTGGGGTCGACCAGCCATAAAAGTTTTGTGGGAGCATCCCACCTGGTTGTTGTTGTTGTTCACATTGGCGTTAACATTAGTATTTGCTGCCATAGCAGCAGCAATCCCTTCATTGATCAGGCGTTGCATACGCGCTTCAGTGGACTCTCTTGGAGGCATTATCTTCAAAATAGAATAACACATCCGTTAGTACCAAGAATAATACTAGTGTCATAAAGGAATAGATCAAAACACGAAAAGACTAACCATTAAGATATTAGTCAACTAACACTATGAGTAATAACATGATAGTTATGATTGTTATAGAAATAACCATCACATGCATACATATTTTATGATAACATCATACAACATACATAGCACCTAACATACATGAACATATATTACGCATAATATAACATGCCAAGAGCCACAACATCAGAAATAAACATGATACTGATAATAGATGTCATAAAAATAACCATCCATACATAATGAAAAATATCCCATAACAAAATCTTAATAAAATCCTCAGCAAAATGCCGTACATAACCCAAAATGTATGTATAAAAAGGACATTAAGTCTTATGAAATAGATAATCAATATGAATAATCACATCACATTCGCTTAGAGCGGGTGTGATAAGCTGGTCCAGCATGAGTCTCGGCAGGATCCTCATACTTACGCAACTTCCCTTTCACAACATCCAACTCTTCCTTCAACCCACAGACAGTGCTCTCGAGAGCCTCGAACTTAGCATTAACTTCTCGATCATGCTTACGGTTCTCATCCTCAACCCTATGCTTGAAAGTGATAAAGTTACCCATGTCGGCACGGATCTCGTCCATAACTTCATTATGTGGCAAGGTGCGTAACAATCACTAAGGGTGTTAATACGTGTCACCTCATTATAAGCCCGGTTCATATGAGTAATGGTAGAAAAATAGTAATGAACATGATCATCGATCTCTGGTTGATTAGCACGACGTCTAGCAGCAGACGGTGGAGCAGGAGCAGCAACGGAGTTATCGCTCGAAGTCGACATCTGCAAATAGCAAAACCGCAAACCATATACCAAAAAGGAATAAATGCTAATAATATAACTTATACGAAATGAAATGCATATTAATGCTATAGCAAAAAGGTCGGGCTGTAGACTAGACTCTAATGCACCCTAAAAACCACGGGTTGACCACATTAAGACCGCCTAGTTCCCTACAACCAACGCTCTGATACCACATGTGATGACCCCGTCAAAACACTTAACGGATCCGTCAGTTGGTCCCACAGCTTGATCGGACTTAAATGAATTAAATAAACAAAGTTGCATTCTTTTATTTCAAAAGTTTCCCAAAAAGGAAACAAACCAAAATATGTAGTTTCAAAACAACCAACCATAGTAATAAACCAAAAGTTGACACAAAACCTTGCCAACAAACCCACAAGTTTAAATTATCCAAAAATAGAATGCAAGCTTAAGTTTCATAAATTGTTTCATAAAATCTGCCCAAATGCATGCAGACTCTTCTAAACACAGCGGAAGCATCACATAACTCAAGTACCTGTGAAAACATGCAAGTAAACTGTCAACACAAAGGTTGAGTGAGTTATAGGTTTAAATAAATAAATAAACTTTAGACCACAAGATTTAAAAATGTTAGAAAACATTAAACATTATTCCATTATCAATGAGCCACCTGGTAACCACTTAACCCTTTATTTAACCTTGCGAAACACAATAAAAATATACACTTGGACAGTGTATCTACAACAAATTATGAAGTACTAAACATTTCGATTATAAATTGCTAGCGCGACTAGCTCGAAATGGGGTTGTCAAACCCGATAGATCTATCCGTAGGATTCGCTTTCACCGGTAGAAACCAATGATTACAGTTACCAGACTAGGGAATATTTTTGTCCAACTCACAATGAATAATTAAATTTAACTGTTACTTGTGTCTAAACGTAAATAAAAATGCATGTAATCACATCCCAAAAATATACTTTGAAAAGTATGTAAAACGGGACTATAACTCACCTTAAAAGCAACTGAAGAAACCACACAAACAAGCAAACAGCAAATAGAGTAAAGTGATCAGGAATGATCACAACGCCGACCTATAAATAAAGCACGTCGATATAAATAACTAACTTTGGTCAAGTCTTAGTATGATAGCTATTGTACATGTTGCAAGTAGACATAGAACAATACTCGGCAAGCATCGGTTTGACTGGAACAGCGTACGGACACATACTTTCTATATTTAGAAAGTTTCTATTTTTAGAAAGTTTTTAAGTTAGGAAAGTTTCCTTATTTAGAAAGTCAACAGAAGTCAACTGAAAGTCAAAGTCAACCGAAAGTCAACTCAAAAGTCAACCTTGGTCAACATAGTCAACGTTAATTTGAAAAGTGTAAATTATAATAATAACATAAGTTATAATGTTTATTAAGGTTAAAAGTGTATAATTATGTCATAACATAAGTTTAATTATGTAAAATGAATTATTAAAGTTAATATAAGTTGAAGTGATATAATTAATATAACATAAGTATTTAATTACTTAATTAAATATAAATCATGATATAAATATTATTAATTAATAATAAGTTTTAAATCATATCATAAGTATTATTAATTAATAATGAATTATTAATCATATCATAAGTTTCTAATTATAATTATTAAATCATAAGTATTTAATAATTAAATCATAATTAAATATTAATTAAGTCTTATAATAATTAAATAATTATTTAATCTTTATTATAAGTCTTATAATAATATTCTCATAAAATAAATTTAATACTTATCATAAGTATTTTCCATTAATAATAAAAGTGTTATTAATCATAAGTTAAATTAAAATGTTAATTAAATCATAAATAATAATTAAATGATATAATAAATATTTATATCATAAGTCTTAAATAATAATAATTACTTCTTTTATCATAAGTAATAAATTAATAATGAAATTCATTATTCTTATCATAAGTTTTAGAATTAATCATAAGTTTTAATTCAAAAGTTCATCGGGTCGTATCTTAAGCCCCGGGTCTCGGTTTCTGGCGAGCCTTATATGCATCTCCGCCTATTCAAACCACCCGACACAATGGTGCACTCAATAACTCACCAAGAACAGTCCACAAGTCGTGGTAATCAGCCATGACACCACTTGGACCTTCAATTTTCTCAAAACCGTGTTTTAGTCGTACCGGGTGAACCGTGGCTCGGATTTAGGTGACCCGAACATGAAAGTTCATCCCACCATCAGTCCTAACACACTAAAACACCCTAAAGACACCAAGGATGGTCACAAAGTCGGACCAAACCTGGTTCATGTCAATATCACAATTCAATCTTTACAAAATACTAATTTGATCATAACTAGGGCTCCGGGATTCGAAACGACATGAATCCGGAGTCTAAAATTAATGTCTTCATGAGAGGAACTCATCTAGATAGTTTATTTTAACATTTATATCAGTCACAAACTCAGAATACACGAAATAGCTGCTGTCCAGAATTTTATAAACCGAAAACATGCAATTATGAGTACATCTATGCATACAAACATAATTACAATAATCCACAAGCATCATACTACTAAATAATCATCAAAATACAGAAAATAAATGAAAAATTGAAAATTCTAGGGTTAGGGTTTATACCCTAATCGAGAGACGATTGATGTTATCGCGTAGAGAACGAAGAGAGGAACGCGTTTATGTAGATGATCTCTTGATCCAAGCTTGATTTTTGATGATGATGATGAAGGTTGGTGGTGGTGTCGCCCAAAAAAAGAAGAAGAGAGGAGGAGAACACAAAATTAGGTTTAGATGGAAAATATGGAATGAAAAATAAATGAGAAAAAAATTGAAAACAAAAGGGGATATCCCCTCCCCATCCATTCGGCCGATTCTAGGGGTGGGGTGGGTCCCACTTGGCCCATCTCACTTAAATGTTTAATTCCTGATGGCCCGAAAGCCCGAACGAACCCCGAAACGCGAAAACGCACTTATGCGATTAAAAATCCGGAAAGATAACAAACGCGCGATGAAAAATAAATATAAATACACTATATAATAATATGATCTTAAAATATCATATTTAAAATATTTAGGATTTAAATATTCCAAAAACTCGACCGTTGGTTTGAAAACCAAAAAGATTCGCCGGATGGAAATCCGCGAGACGTAGAAACGTATAAATTAAAATATGAATACAAATATTCACATAACACACAATAATTAATATATATATATATATATATATATATATATATATATATATATATATATATATATATATATATATATATTATTACAAAAATAATAATATAGGTCATAGGAATGACGTGGCACACTAACAGTTAACGGCCGTTAAATAATTAACTGAAAAAGATAACGGAAAAAGTAGGGTCGTGACAAATTATCCCGACCCAATTTAATGAGGCAAAAGAAAATAATAAGGGAAAAGGCATCAAAATAGAGAAATCTGATTCCGACCCCGATGAACTTTATATGTACCGTCAACACCCGTATTTTCATTATCGTGACAATAACCCGGGAACCTCTAAACCACCAGGTTTTTCTAAACCAATGTGGAAAACGACGACTCGTATTAGAGGAACATCATATATCCCTAGAAGATTAGGAAAAAGAACCAAGTCCGAAGAAGAAGAAACCAGTGATTCAGATTAAAGGGGTGTGATCATGTTGTGTATTATATGTATTGTAGTGTGCTTGTACTTTTATGTTCTATGTAAAAATTGCTTGTATTGTTTGTTAATTATCTTTTACGAATCTAATCCTTGTCTATTTTACAGTATTAAAACAAAATGGACGTTAAGGGTAGACAACCGAATATTTTAGAAGACCTACCAGAGGATATGATTGAGGAAATCTTGTCTAGAGTCGGTCAGAATTCATCAGCACATTTAGTTATGGCGAAATTAACTTGTCAAACATTTGAAAGACTTTTCGGAAATGCCTTAGTTTATAAAAGGCTTTCCTTTGATAGGTGGGGTATATCACATTGGGGAGACCGTAAGTTACGCCGTGTTTTCTTTAAAGCATTAAATGCGGGGAACCCAAATGCAATTTTACGCTACGGGTTAAGAAGCTATTTTCACTCAACATATCCCAACATAGAATTTCGTGAATTACAAAGAGCTTCTAACATGCAACATAAAGAAGCATGTTATGCTTACGGGTTAGTGATGTTCGCTTCTTACCAAAGTGAGAAAAAGAATATCGGATTGCAACTTTTAAATAAAACCTTCCCACAAGTGACGGATTCAGTAGTTGGGGTGAGAAACAAGGTTTTTAGATTATTACGGGGCTGTTGGATATTACGAAACCCTCGTCCTTTTGACGACGTTACAACATGCTGCCTAGCCAATGGTCATAACGGTTATTTTCCGCAAGACCAAGGATGGGAAGTCGTCTTAGTAAAACCAGAATGCATGACTTGTTTCTGGACTTATGAATTACGTGTCTTTATTTCCTTTGCTGAACAACTTGCATATTAACTAGATTTATCTTCAAAACTGTCATGTATCAAAGTGTACTATATTTCATGTTATATGTAATATAGCGAAGTTGTAAGTTTGAAGAATATTTGTATGTGATATATTATTATAATCAGTTTTTCATATGGAATTGTAGTAGTTGAATTGTATATTAGCTACTAAGTATGAACTTAACGGGTAGGTAGTACCCGAATTTAAACTTATAAAACGCTAATATGAAGAAAAAGCTTTTATAAATGAGTTCATATTATGCTACGAAATACTATTGACTACTCCTAATATTCTGTATGATTAACTCGATTCAGTTGTCTATTTTGAAGGAAATGGCACCGACTACTCGACACACCATGAATATGAACGAAGAGGAATTTCGTACCTTTCTTGCTGCAAACATAGCCGCAGTACAGGCTGCGCTACATACCAACAATAACGCTGAATCTAGCAATGCAGCTAACGGCGCAAGAAATCGTGTAGGATGCACCTACAAAGATTTCACTGCCTGCAAACCTTTGGAATTTGATGAAACCGAAGGACCAATTGAATTGAAACGGTGGACAGAAATTCGAATCGGTGTTTGCCATAAGTAAGTGTACTGAAGAGGAAAAAGTTAAGTACGCTACGCATACCTTCACAGGTACTGCGTTAATGTGGTGGAACACCTATCTTGAACAGGTAGGACAAAATGTTGCTTACGCACTACCGTGGTCGGCATTCAAGCAATTGATGAACGAGCAATACCGTCCTAGAAATGAAGTCAATAAACTCAAGGCAGAACTTAGAGAGTTATGAACACAACGGTTCGACGTTAACACATATGAACGACGATTCACAGAGTTGTGCTTATTGTGCCCGGGAGCATTCGAAGATGAAGAAGAGAAGATCGACGCGTTTGTAAAAGGGTTACCAGTAAGGATTCAAGAAGATGTAAGTTCACACGAGCCCGCTTCTATACAGAAGGCATGTCGAATGGCTCATAAACTCATAAATCAGATTGAGGGAAGAATTAAAGACAGGCGGCCGAAGAAGCCAACACGAAACAACTCAAGAGGAAGTGGGAGGAAAACGGTGACAAGAGTCACCAGTACAACAACAATAACAATTACAACCACAATCGTAACAACTATCCCAACAACCGCAACAACAATCGCAACAATAACCGCAATCCTAACAATAACTACAACAAACATCCCAACAACAACAACTACTACAACAACCGTTTCAACAACAATAACAATCCTAACAACAACCTCAATAACAACAACGGCAACAAAAACCAAAAACACCCATGTCATAGGTGTGAAAAAAATCACCAGGGGTTTTGCACGACATTTTGCAATAGGTGTAAAAGAAATGGTCATAGCGCGAAAAAGTGTGAGGTCTACGGACCAAAGTTTAACAGAACTAAGGGAGCAAATAATGCTGGAACAAGTAATGCCGAAACGAATAGTGTCGGAGCAAGTAATACCAACGCTATTTGTTATAAATGTGGAAAACCGGGCCACATTATTAGAAATTGCCCGAATCAGGGGAATACTAATGGGCAGGGCCGTGGAAGAGTTTTCAATATTAATGCGGCAGAAGCACATGAAGACCCAGAGCTTGTTACGGGTACATTTCTTATTGACGATAAATCTGCTTATGTTTTATTTGATTCGGGTGCGGATAGAAGCTATATGAGTAGAGAATTTTGTGCTAAATTAAGTTGCCCATTGACGCCTTTGGATAGTAAATTTTTACTCAAATTAGCAAATGGTAAATTAATTTCAGCAGATAATATATGTCGGAATCGAGAAATTAAACTGGTTAGCGAAACATTTAAGATTGACTTGATACCATTAGAGTTAGGGAGTTTTGATGTGATAATCGGTATGGACTGGTTGAAAGAAGTGAAAGCAGAGATCGTTTGTTACAAAAATACAATTCGCATTATACAAGAAAAAGGAAAACCCTTAATGGTGTACGGAGAAAAGAGCAACGCAAAGTTAAATCTTATTAGTAACCTGAAGGCACAAAAACTAATAAGAAAAGGTTGCTATGTTGTGCTAGCACACGTCGAGAAAGTCAATTCAGAAGAAAAGAACATCAATAATATTACCGTCGCAAAAGAATTTCCCGATGTATTTCCGAAAGAATTATCGGGACTACCTCCACACCGATCCGTTGAATTTCAAATAGACCTTGTACCGGGAGCTGCACCAATAGCTCGTGTTCCATACAGACTCGCACCTAGCGAAATGAAGGAACTTCAGAGCCAATTACAAGAACTTTTAGAGCGTGGTTTCATTCGACCAAGCACATCACTGTGGGGAGCTCCTGTTTTGTTTGTAAAGAAGAAAGATGGTACATTCAGGTTGTGTATCGACTACCGAGAGTTGAACAAACTTACCATCAAGAACCGCTACCCACTACCGAGAATCGACGACTTATTTGATCAACTACAAGGCTCGTATGTTTATTCGAAGATCGATTTACGTTCTGGATATCATCAAATGCGGGTGAAGGAGGATGATATTCCAAAGACTGCTTTTAGGACGCGTTACGGTCATTACGAGTTTATGGTTATGCCATTTGGATTGACTAACGCACCAGCTGTGTTCATGGACCTCATGAACCGAGTGTGTGGGCCATATCTTGACAAGTTTTTCATTGTTTTAATCGATGACATACTTATTTACTCGAAGAATGATCAAGAGCACGAAGAACACTTGAGAAAGTGCTAGAGTTGTTAAGGAAAGAAAAACTGTACGCTAAGTTTTCAAAGTGTGCATTTTAGTTGGAAGAAGTTCAATTCCTCGGTCACATAGTAAACAAAGAAGGTATTCAGGTGGATCCAGCAAAGATTGAAACCGTTGAAAAGTGGGAAACCCCGAAAACTCCGAAACACATACGCCAGTTTTTAGGACTAGCTGGTTACTACAGAAGGTTCATCCAAGACTTTTCTAGAATAGCAAAACCCTTGACTGCATTAACGCATAAAGGGAAGAAATTTGAATGGAAGGATGAACAAGAGAAAGCGTTTCAGTTATTGAAGAAAAAGTTAACTACGGAACCTATATTGTCATTACCTGAAGGGAATGATGATTTTGTGATATATTGTGATGCCTCAAAGCAAGGTCTCGGTTGTGTATTAATGCAATGAACGAAAGTAATTGCTTATGCATCGTGACAATTGAAGATTCACGAACAAAATTATACGACGCATGTTTTGGAATTAGGCGCGGTTGTTTTTGCATTAAAGACTTGGAGGCACTACTTATATGGGGTCAAAAGTATTATATATACCGACCACAAAAGTCTTCAACAAATATTTAATCAGAAACAACTGAATATGAGGCAGCGTAGGTGGATTGAATTGTTGAATGATTACGACTTTGAGATTCGTTACCACCTGGGGAAGGCAAATGTGGTAGCTGACGCCTTGAGCAGGAAGGACAGAGAACCCATTCGAGTAAAATCTATGAATATAATGATTCACAATATCCTTACTACTCAAATAAAGGAGGCGCAACAAGGAGTTTTAAAAGAGGGAAATTTAAAGGATGAAATACCCAAAGGATCGGAGAAGCATCTTAATATTCAGGAAGACGGAACCCGGTATAGGGCTGAAAGGATTTTGGTACCAAATTTTGGAGATATGAGAGAAATGGTACTTAGAGAAGCTCATAAAACCAGATACTCAATACATCCTGGAACGGGGAAGATGTACAAGGATCTCAAGAAACATTTTTGGTGGCCGGGTATGAAAGCCGATGTTGCTAAATACGTAGGAGAATGTTTGACGTGTTCTAAGGTCAAAGCTGAGCATCAGAAACCATCAGGTCTACTTCAACAACCCAAAATCCCGAAATGGAAATGGGAAAACATTACCATGGATTTCATCACTAAATTGCCAAGGACTGCAAGTGGTTTTGATACTATTTGGGTAATAGTTGATCGTCTCACCAAATCAGCACACTTCCTGCCAATAAGAGAAGATGACAAGATGGAGAAGTTAGCACGATTGTATTTGAAGGAAGTCGCCTCCAGACATGGAATACCAATCTCTATTATCTCTGATAGGGATGGCAGATTTATTTCAAGATTCTGGCAGACATTACAGCAAGCATTAGGAACTCGTCTAGACATGAGTACTGCCTATCATCCACAAACTGATGGGCAGAGCGAAAGGACGATACAAACGCTTGAAGACATGCTACGAGCATGTGTTATTGATTTCAGAAACAGTTGGGATCGACATCTACCGTTAGCAGAATTTTCCTACAACAACAGCTACCATTCAAGCATTGAGATGGCGCCGTTTGAAGCACTTTATGGTAGAAAGTGCAGGTCTCCGATTTGTTAGAATGAAGTGGGGGATAGACAGATTACGGGTCCAGAGATAATACAAGAAACTACCGAGAAGATCATCCAAATTCAACAACGGTTGAAAACCGCCCAAAGTCGACAAAAGAGCTACGCTGACATTAAAAGAAAAGATAGAGAATTTGAAATTGGAGAGATGGTCATGCTTAAAGTTGCACCTTGGAAAGGCGTTGTTCGATTTGGTAAACGAGGGAAATTAAATCCAAGGTATATTGGACCATTCAAGATTATTGATCGTGTCGGACCAGTAGCTTACCGACTTGAGTTACCTCAACAACTCGCGACTGTACATAACACTTTCCACGTCTCGAATTTGAAGAAATGTTTTGCTAAAGAAGATCTCACTATTCCGTTAGATGAAATCCAAATCAACGAAAAACTTCAATTCATCGAAGAACCCGTCGAAATAATGGATCTTGAGGTTAAAAGACTTAAGCAAAACAAGATACCAATTGTTAAGGTTCGATGGAATGCTCGTAGAGGACTCGAATTCACCTGGGAACGAGAAGATCGGATGAAGAAGAAATACCCGCATTTATTTCCAGAAGATACGTCAACACCTCCAACTGCTTAAAATTTCGGGACGAAATTTATTTAACGGGTAGGTACTGTAGTGACCCGAACTTTTCCATGTTTATATATATATTAAATGAAATTGTTTTTTACATGATTAAGTGTTTCCAACATTTTAAGCAATCAAACTTGCTAAGACTTGATTAATTGAAATAGGTTTCATATAGACAATTGACCACCCAAGTTGACCGGTGATTCACGAACGTTAAAACTTGTAAAAACTATATGATGACATATATATGGATATATATATATATATATATATATATATAGTTAACATGATATTATGATAAGTAAACATATCATTAAGTATATTAACAATGAACTACATATGTAAAAACAAGACTACTAACTTAATGATTTTGAAACGAGACATATATGTAACGATTATCGTTGTAATGACATTTAATGTATATATATCATATTAAGAGATATTCATACATCATAATATCATGATAATATAATAATTTAAAATCTCATTTGATATTATAAACATTGGTTAAAAACATTTAACAAGATTGTTAACCTAAAGGTTTCAAAACAACACTTACATGTAATGACTAACGATGACTTAACGACTCAGTTAAAATGTATATACATGTAGTGTTTTAATATGTATTCATACACTTTTGAAAGACTTCAAGACACTTATCAAAATACTTCTACTTAACAAAAATGCTTACAATTACATCCTCATTTAGTTTCATCAACAATTCTACTCGTATGCACCCGTATTCGTACTCGTACAATACACAGCTTTTAGATGTATGTACTATTGGTATATACACTCCAATGATCAGCTCTTATCATCCCATGTGAGTCACCTAACACATGTGGGAACCATCATTTGGCCACTAGCATGAAATATCTCATAAAATTACAAAAATATGAGTAATCATTCATGACTTATTTACATGAAAACAAAATTACATATCCTTTATATCTAATCCATACACCAACGACCAAAAACACCTACAAACACTTTCATTCTTCAATTTTCTTCATATAATTAATCTCTCTCAAGTTATATCTTCAAGTTCTAAGTGTTCTTCATAAATTTTACAAGTTCTAGTTTCATAAAATCAAGAATACTTCCAAGTTTGCTAGCTTACTTCCAATCTTGTAGAGTGATCATCCAACCTCAAGAAATCTTTCTTATTTATAGTAAGATATCTTTATAATACAAGGTAATACTCATATTCAAACTTTGATTCAATTTCTATAACTATAACAATCTTATTTCGAGTGGAAATCTTACTTGAACTTGTTTTCGTGTCATGATTCTACTTCAAGAACTTTCAAGCCATCCAAGATCCTTTGCAGCTAGATCCATTTGTCTCTTTTCCAGTAGGTTTATCCACAAAACTTGAGGTAGTAATGATGTTCATAACATC
Organism: Rutidosis leptorrhynchoides; assembly: GCF_046630445.1. Classification (NCBI taxonomy): domain Eukaryota; kingdom Viridiplantae; phylum Streptophyta; class Magnoliopsida; order Asterales; family Asteraceae; genus Rutidosis; species Rutidosis leptorrhynchoides. The sequence goes on along the minus strand of NC_092335.1, from coordinate 87,954,834 downwards.
ATTCGATTCATACATAGAAAGCTATCTTATTCGAAGGTTTAAACTTGAAATCACTAGAACATAGTTTAGTTAATTCTAAACTTGTTCGCAAACAAAAGTTAATCCTTCTAAATTTACTTTTAAAATCAACTAAACACATGTTCTATATCTATATGATATGCTAACTTAATGATTTAAAACCTGGAAACACGAAAAACACCGTAAAACTGGACATACACCGTCGTAGTAACACCGCGGGCTGTTTTGGGTATGATAATTAAAAACTTTGATAAACTTTGATTTAAAAGTTGTTCTTCTGGGAAAATAATTTTTCTTATGAACATGAAACTATATCCAAAAATCATGGTTAAACTCAAAGTGGAAGTATGTTTTTCAAAATGGTCATCAATACGTCGTTCTTTCGACTGAAATGACTACCTCTTACAAAAACGACTTGTAACTTATATTTCTGACTATAAACCTATACTTTTTCTGTTTAGATTCATAAAATATAGTTCAATATGAAACTATAGCAATTTGATTCACTCAAAATGGATTTAAAATGAAGAAGTTATGGGTAAAACAAGATTGGATATTTTTTTATTTTTGTAGCTACGGGAAATATTAACAATTCTATACAAATCATATTCTAGCTAATTTATATTGTATTATACATGTATTCTAATATATTATGTAATCTTGGGATACCATAGACACGTATGCAAATGTTTTGACATATCATATCGACCTATGTATATATATTATTTAGAACAACCATAGACACTCTATATGCAGTAATGTTGGAGTTAGCTATACAGGGTTGATGTTGATTCCAAAAATATATATACTTTGAGTTGTGATCTAGCCTGAGACGTGTATACACTGGGTCGTGGATTGATTCAAGATAATATATATTGATTTATTTCTGTACATCTAACTGTGGACAACTAGTTGTAGGTTACTAACGAGGACAGCTGATTTAATAAACTTAAAACATCAAAATGTATTAAAAGTGTTGTAAATATATTTTGAACATACTTTGATATATATGTACATATTTGTTATAGGTTCGTGAATCGACCAGTGGCCAAGTCTTACTTCCCGACGAAGTAAAAATATGTGAAAGTGAGTTATAGTCCCACTTTTAAAATCTAATATTTTGGGATGAGAATACATGCAGTTTTATAAATGTTTTACGAAATAGACACAAGTAATTGAAACTACATTATATGGGTGAATGATCGAAGCCGAATATGCCCCTTTTGCTTGGTAGCCTAAGAATTAGTAAACCGATCTACTAATTGACGCGAATCCTAAAGATAGATCTATTGGGCCTAACGAACCTCATCCAAAGTACCGGATGCTTTAGTACTTCGAATTCATTTTTATCATGTCCGAAGGATTTCCCGGAATGATAGGGGATATTCTTATATGCATCTTGTTAATGTCGGTTACCATATGTTCACCATATGAATGAATTTTATCTCTATGTATGGGATGTATATTGAAATATGAAATCTTGTGGTCTATTATTATGATTTGATAATATATAGGTTAAACCTATAACTCACCAACATTTTTGTTGACGTTTTAAGCATGTTTATTTTCAGGTGATTATTAAGAGCTTCCGCTGTTGCATACTAAAATAAGGACAAGATTTGGAGTCCATGCTAGTATGATATTATGTAAAAACTGCATTCAAGAAACTTATTTTTGATGTAATATATTCTTATTGTAAACCATTATGGAACGTTTATAATCAATATGAACGGGACATTTCAGAGATTGCCGTGAGTAAGTTGTAAAGCATATAAAGAAATTTTTCCGGCAGGAGAATCGTTGGCAGTTTGCCTGTTGGTAGGAAGAATAGGGTTGTATTGATTAAGATGGCGAAAAGCAATCTTCAAGCCGTCCAAATGGCTCGCCGATAAAGATGATGCCATTGTGCTAACCTCAGGCAGATCAGTGGTTTCTGGAGAAGAAACCTCAACGTGTTCTTGGCCCGTACTCGGTGCAGAAGCCATGGTAATAAAGTAAAAAGATATCAACAAGAAAGAAATAGCAGTAAGATGAAGTGTCACTGACCTTGGAAGACGATAAACCTTAAAGAGTTGAAGGTTGAAGAAAGCGATGAAGATTTGGAAAGAAATGTGCTTTTTGGATCTTGGCAAAGGTAAAAAAGTGAAGGTAAAAGCGTTATGACGGTTTATATAGGAGTTCATAGATGCAATTTTTATGGACACGATTGCGACACGTGTACGGGAAAGTTTAAACGTGGGGTACGAAGTTACGCTTTTTCCAGCTGGAGGCGCGTGGAGAATCTCAACCATTTAAAATTAATCATCACAGCGTCAGTAAATTTCGTCTGCAATTAATGCCTGTAACGTTTTTTCCGATGCAAATGGAAAATGTGAAGACTTGTTTGGCACAATATTCGAAATTTGTTTCGAATATTGTTTGGCATGCGTTGGCAGAAGTTTAACAACTTAATCCTTTTTCTAATGCTTAAGTCATTAAACTGGGGGGACTTAATAGTGTATTCTATCGTATACACGCATAAAGGCACAATATTCGCATGAAAATAGCAACAGGAACACTGAAACAACAGTTTTGTGAAACTATCCGTCAAGCGTTCTCCGCTGTGCAGGCTGCTTCCGTCATGCATAAGCCCTGAAGGCCGCCTAGCGCTTAAGCCCTGGCCGGAGAGCGCCACATCCAGCACATATTTCGGATCATGAATAACAGAACGTATTATCATCTGACACGTGTCCCCGAACAATCCGGTGGATCTATCACTATAAATAGACCCCTTGGGTCGTCATTTTACACATTCAGACATTCTGACAACTTGTGAGCAGAGATTTCACCTTTCTCTCTCACATAGTACTTTCTCTCACTAGAAGTCATCCGGCTAACAGCTAAACGCTCAGCGGACAAAAGATTGATTAAGCCACCCCACAAGTCTCTATACTTGTGAACCGGGTCTGCAGTGATTATTTTTCGAGGGTAAAAATCAATCGGCAACACTCTCCCACCTTTAGCTAGATTACTTCTAATATTGTGCTAACACACTAAGCCTTACCACATAAGGAAATAGGTGTTAACATGGGTAAAACTTTAAAAAAAAAAAAAAAAAAATACAATATAATAATTACATTTATTAAACTGTGTTTATTTGTTGACTGTTAAATTGAGACTGATGAAGTATTAACTAGCATGTTGAAAGTCACCCAAAAAAATGTACGTTTAATGCACTCAACTACAAAATCATTAGATGATGATGAAAATTGGATGGATACTATACTGGTTTTTATGACCTCATATTTAACACGGTAACTAAACTTAAAGCTTAAAACTTGGAACAAAAGACGTTTTGGTCCTCCCAGCCGATATACTTATATCTTACGTGCACATTTTACGTTTATGCAAAATTTCACTTATACGTTTTATGTTTACGTTACATTTTACGTTTTATGTTTACATTTTACAATTACGTTTAAACGTAAAATGTTAACATTATGTTTAAATGTGTAACGTAAATGTACAAATTAGTAAATCTACTAATACTAACACCTAACGTAAATGTAAAATGTAAAACTTCAATATAAAATTTAAAGTGTAGATGTATAAACGAAAATAATAAATATAAACATATTTATAAATAGACTGTATTTAATAATACTCAATAGTTGTTCGCAGGTAGAGTACCTATCATCTTGTCTGGATTTAATAAGCAGGTTTTCATTAACATCATCAAACCACATCTTACAGGGACTTCGACTCAAAAATAGGAACACAAGATTGACCTCTCTGTATGTGTCTATATCGTTACAAATTAGATTGCATCAGGGTTGTAAACGTTGGCCGTTAGTTTGAGGACTTTTCTGACTTGTTTTGCTAAAAATATGTTTTAAAAGTTGTCAACTATAAAAAGTAGATTAAACTTAGTCAAAGTCGATCAAAGAAAAAAAAAAAAAAAAAAAGAAAAAAAAAAAAGCCATACGTTTGTGTTAACTAGTAAGCAATCAATATTGTTCGTGCGGTAAGCAAGGTCTTGGCGTGATGAAATTTTGTAGAGCTAATACTTTTGTGTTAACCGCTAAGCAATCAATATTGTTTGTGTTCACAAGTTAATGCTATTAACATTTTTTTGTATTGTATATATTTTCTTTGTGGTACACGGTGGCGGAACTTGACCCCGACTCGAGAGGGGCGAAACTAACTGAAGGGAGTAAGAAACTAATCGAAAGGGGGGGGGTAAACACTAAAAAAAACTTATTTTTCCGTAAAAAAAAAAAATTTTAGTGTAAATTTTTTTTTTCCCGAAATCGAGGGGGAGCGAATACCCCCTTTTGTCCCTTAAATGTTCCGCCCCTGGAGTACACCATCAATTTTATATATATGTTAAATAAAATAAATTTACGTTAAAAACTCAACATTAGTTATCATCCCACTTGTCCCTCCAAAGTCCCTACCGACTCTAAAGATGTGTAGAAGGTGATCTTGTAGAATACTCACTCTAGTCTTGTAGATATGCATTTATATGTACTATTGAGGTCAAAACCACAAATTGAAAGTGAAATTACTGAGACGTCACATCTATTTTAAAACATGTCAAAAAAGACTTCGTCTGGAAATACATTCAACAAATATATCCTCTTGATTGTAACTGCCATTGGATCATATAGCATAAAAAGCTCTATATATAACCTTAATAATATAAGATTGATTTTGTTTAGATATGATTAACACAATTACCTCTACTAAAAGCTTACACAAACACTAGAGCTTTCACGAGCAAATACTATACCACGTACTGCAAATAATTGATCCACATTTTCCCCTTCTATCAGAAACGCTTTCCCCCATTTATTTGTATTCTTTGTTGAGGGCGTTTTTTTTTGGAAAACATCTTCGTTTCCATTTGAGTTTTCGTTTTTTCGCAAAAAGAAAAAAAAAAATCAGAAACGGTGATTCGGATAACGAACCTCCCCCGGGATCATGGATATGGTATTGCTCCTAATTCAATTGAATGAAGAAGGTTAGTAACAAAGTGTAGATTGAAAGTATTAGGTTTAGTGTGTGTAATCAAGGTGAGGGAATATGTGTAAAGGGGAAAAGTTTAGAGTTTAAGCTAGCTAAGAGGTATTTATATAACCTCATAACAACAACAAATCTCATCTATTTATTAGACCTAACAGAATGGCCACTCTAGTCTTGTGGATCTGCATCTAGATGTACTATTGAGGACAAAACACTGAAAGTGTAATTAATGATCATCAGGAATAATACATTCAACTAACATAACCTCTTGTACGTAACAATAATTAGATCATGTACTATAAGAAGCTATATATATATTATATATAATCATAATATAAGATCTGTTGGAAATAGGAGGCTAGGTATATTATTTGTGGAAGAGAGGATTGATGATTTAGAAGTTTGATTAATATTGAAAGCTTTTCTTTTATAGCTTATTGAATTGCTTTGTTGCTTGATTACAAATGAGGGGTGAAGCCCTCTATTTATACTACTCAATGGAGTAGTCTATAATACTTCACAATCTACTAGCATCTAGATATTTCTTAGTATTATGATATTTCTAGACCTAGATATTTTATAAGATCATTCTACACACTTTCTACACACTTTGTGTACTACATTTTACAAGAAATTTCTACATAATGGATTATGATCTTGATCCAAAAGACTTGATACTTGCAAGCCCAAATTCAAAACACATAGCCCAAAATCAAGTTTAGTTTCCAACAGCCCACCTTAAACTTGATTTAGTTACTCCGAGCATATTTCGTAGTCTCGGAAACATCTCGTGTTTTAGAGGCTTTGTGAAAATATCAGCAACTTGGTCAAATGACTTCGTGTACTTTATCTACACCTCTTTATTTGTAACACACTCCCTTATGTAATGGTATTTTGTATCGATGTGTTTGCTTCGATCATGGAAGACTGGATTCTTTGCTAGAGCAATCGCAGACTTGTTATCCACATATATCTCTGTAGGTTCCTTTTGAAAAAACTTAAGCTTATTTAGTAACTTCCTGAGCCATATTGCATGACAAGTGCACGATGTTGCTGCTACAAACTACGCTTCACACGTTGACAGAGTCACAATGGGTTGCTTCTTCGAGCTCCATGTGAACGCCGTATCTCCCATATAGAACACGAAACCACTCGTACTCTTACGATCATCTATGTCTCCAGCCCAATCACTATCACTGTATCCAACTAGCTTGAAGTGTTCAGAAGGCGAATAAAACAGGCCATAGTCAATCGTACCTTTGATGTAGCGAAGTATCCGCTTGGCCGCCTTCAAGTGATTTATTATAGGTGCTTCCATGTATCGACTTACTAGTCCAACTCCGTAGAGAATATCTGGCCTCGTGCAGGTTAGGTACCTCAGACTTCCAACCAAACTCTTGTATTGTGTTGGGTCCACCAAGTATCCTTCATCATCTTTTGACAATTTGAGATTGCAATCCACCGGTGTGTTCATTGACTTGCAGTCATTCATCTTAAACTTCTTGAGCACCTCATTCGCATAACCTTCTTGGGATATGAATATTCATTCTTTCTTTTGTTTTACCTCGATCCCAAGATAATAAGCCATAAGTCCAATGTCGGTCATCTCGAACTCCCGAACCATTGCTTTCTTGAACTCCTCAAACATTTTGGGATTACTGCCATTGAATATCAAGTCATCCACATATAGGCACACAATCATAACATCTCCTTCCTTGATTACTTTGGTATAGAGAGCATGCTCATGTGGGCATTTTGTAAAGTCATTTTTCTGGAAATACTTGTCTATCCTGCTATTCCATGCTCGAGGTGCTTGCTTCAACCCGTATAAGGCCTTTTTCAATTTTTTCACCTTATTCTCTTGGCCTTTCACGATGTATCCTAAAGGTTGTTCTATATAGACTTCTTCTTCTAAGTGGCCATTAAGGAACGCGAATTTGACATCCATTTGATAAATCTTCCAATTATGCTGAGCCGCAAGTGAGATTATTAATCTTATAGTTTCTAGACGAGCGACGGGAGCAAATACCTCGTCATAGTCTATGCCGGCTCGTTGACTATATCCCTTCGCCACCAACCTTGCCTTATATCTTTCAACTTCACCTTTGGAATTCTTATTGGCCTTGTACACCCATTTTACACCAATAGCCTTATGTCCCTTTGGTAGTGTGGCAAGATCCCACATATTATTCTTCTCGATTTCTTGAATCTCTTCGTCCATAGCACGTTTCCACTTTTGGCTTTTTGCTGCATCTTCATAACTTATTAGCTCACAATCGGCAAGAAGGCAGAACAATGATAGATCCTCCATAGGTTGGGTTACCTCGTACAACTCCCTAATGCTCCTTGTGTGATGTTGTAGCCTACTTGATTCTCCTCCTGATGTTGGTGTCACTTCATTAGGTGTAGTGGTTGGAGTACGTGAAGAGTGCGGAGATGAAGTAATAGAAGGTTCTTGAACTTCTAGATATTCTTCGTTCCTTGCAGTACTTTCGAATGGATAAGGGAGAAAGTCGTAGTACTCCTCTTCGGGAACATTCCAATCCCATGTTGCTTCTTCATCGAACACCACATCTCGACTTGAGATTACTTTACCGGTCTTGGGATTGTATAACTTGTAACCCTTCGAACTTGAGTCATAGCCCACGAATATGAGTTTCTCGCTTTTATCATCGAGCTTCGTCATCTTCTGATCTGGAACATGAGCATATGCCACACTTCCAAACACTCGAAGGTGTGAGATGCCGGGCTTCCTTCCACTCCAAGATTCAATGGGCGTTTTGTTCTTGACGCTTCTAGTGGGTGAGCGATTTGCTAGATAGATCGCACAGTCCACTGCCTCAGCCCAAAACTCCTTAGGCATCCTTTTGCTCTTTAACATACTCCGAGCCATATCAAGAATGGTCCTATTTTTTCTTTCCGCAACACCATTTTGCTGAGGTGAATACGGAAGGGTTAGAGGACGTCGTAACCCATTGTTGTCGCAAAATTCCTTGAATTCCTTGGATGTGAACTCTCCTCCACGATCAGATCTCATCGCCTTTATGGTGAGACCACTTTGATTCTCCACAAATGCTTTAAACTTCTTGGACATTCCAAAAGCTTCCGACTTCTCTTTTAGAAAATAGACCCATGTCTTTCGACTAAAATCATCAATGAATAGAAGAAAATATCTATTTTTACCAAAAGACGGTGGGCTGATGGGTCCACACACATCCGTGTGAGTAAGTTCTAGAGGTTTCTTCGCTCTACTAGAAGCTTCTGTTGGAAAACTATTTCGAAAGTGCTTTCCTAGAAGGCATCCCTCACATATTTGATCCGGATGATTAATTGGAGGTAAACCTTTCACCATTCCTTTACTTGATAATAATTTTAAGCCTCCAAAATTTAAGTTCCCGTATCTCATGTGCCAAAGCCAAGAATTATCTTTGAAACATGCTTTTAAACATCTTGGAATGTCATGTTGAATATTTAGCATGAACATCCTATTCGTTGACATTGGCACCTTAGCAATCAAACCTCCTTTTTGGTCTCTTAAAGAAAGGGTACGATTTATCATGTGAATATCATAGCCTTTCTCTAAGAGTTGTCCAATACTCAGTATATTCGTCTTCATATTGGGCACATAATACACGTTAGAGATAAATTGATGCCTTCCATTTTTCAAGCGGATGAGAATCTTACCTTTGCCTTTAACCGGGACTTTTGAGGAATCTCCGAAGGTGATATTTCCACTAATTACCTCGTCTAACTCCACAAACATGTTTTTGTCACCGCACATATGGTTGCTTGCACCCGTGTCGAGATACCACAAATTTGATTCTCCGTTATCTTCACCTTTGCATGCTAGTAACAAAGTGTTTTTCACGGCTTTGGTATCTTCTTGCACTAAATTTGCTCTTTCTTGCACGTAATTGTTTGACTTCTCGCATTCCGAAGCATAGTGGCCAAATTTATGACAATTATAGCATTTGGTTTGAGAATTGTCATACCTTGGCCTTCTACTTGTGTAGCCTCTCCCGCGACCTCTTGTCGGGTGAAAATTTTGACTTCTTTCTTCATTTTTGTAAGAACTTTAGCCTCCACGTTTGGAATATCCTTGCCCTCGTCCTCGACCACGTACTTGACCACGACCTCGTTGACTCGGTTGATGAGTCTTTTCACTACTCTCTTCCTTGAAAGACAGTTTTACTTGTAAAGCTTGCTCCAAAGGCTCCTTATTTTTCTTATTGAACCTCTCTTCATGGGCTTGTAGTGAACCCATGAGTTCATCGATAGTCATTGATTCTAGATCTTTAGATTCTTCGATGGCTACGACTATATAGTCGAATTTTGAATCTAATGATCTAAGAATCTTCTCAATGACTCTTACATCACTTAGAGTTTCACCATTCCTCTTTAATTGATTGACAACCGCCAAGACTCTTGTAAAATAATCAGAAATTGATTCTAAGTCTTTCTTATTTAAATATTCGAACTCACCTCGTAGTGTTTGTAGTCGAACCTTTTTCACCTTATCAACTCCCTTATAAGAATTCTCCAAGATCTCCCATGCTTTCTTGGCGGTGGTTGCACTTGCAATTTTCTCAAAAGCTCCATCATCTACACTTTGTTGGATGATGGAAAGAGCCTTTTGATCATTCATCTTCATTAATTTTTTCTCCTTGCTGAGAGGACCTTTTTCTGCAGGTTCCTCATAGCCTTCCTCCACAATCTCCCATAAGTCTTGTCCACCTAGGAAGGTCTTCATTTGGATGCTCCATCGATCATAATTATCATTTGTGAGGCGAGGAAACGTGATGACATTGTTGGCCATCATCTTGTCGAACCAAGCTCTTGATACCAATTTGTTGGAAATAGGAGGCTAGGTATATTATTTGTGGAAGAGAGGATTGATGATTTACAAATTTGATTGATATTGAAAGATTTTCTTTTATAGCTTATTGAATTGCTTTATTGTTTGATTACAAACGAGTGGTGAAGCCCTCTATTTATACTACTCAATGGAGTAGTCTAGAATACTTCACAATCTACTAGCATCTTGATATTTCTTAGTATTATGATACTTATAGACCTAGATATTTTATAAGATCATTCTACACACTTTCTACACACTTTGTCTACTACATTTTACAAGAAGTTTCTACATAATGGATTATGATCTTGATCCAAAAGACTTGATACTTGCAAGCCCAAATCCAAAACACATAGCCCAAAATCAAGTTTAGTTTCCAACAAGATCGATTTTGATAAGAGATAATTAGCACAATTACCTCAACTATACTAGCCGAACTGCAAAGTTCATTCCAACAAACTTGTATTCGCCAATAACAAGCTTAACAGATTACAACCAAAAAGATAATCACTTCTTCAACCAGAAACACTAACGATTCATCAACTCAATGAATTTTCTACGAGTAATTTCCACCAAGAACCCTAATCAGACAATGAACCCGAAGAGAGACACTAACTCAATATTCTATTTCTATTTTCTGAAATAATACAAAATAAAGGAATAATAACGTTTAGTACAAACCCTACTTTTCAGACATAACAAAGATAACCCCTGGTGCACCATTGTAGGAGTAGAACTGCATACGAGACTCATATGCTGCTAGGGTTTGTTCACTGAGGTCGAAGGAAGATAAAAATAGAGGCAGGGGTTTTTGTTTTAGACCATTCTCTCAGTCATAGAATCACTCACTGTTACATTTGCACCACATCAGCACTTACTTCTCATCACTAACCAACCACTAAACAATTAACATCCATCCATGACGTACCCATCACTTGGTCCCACCTCTATTTTTTCATATTAAACTTATATATTATTAACTTATATATAACAATTAAAATCCTAAAAATAAAAAGTTTAAGTAATAAAAAAACATTACAAATTCTTAAAAATAAAAAAACCATTACAAATTCTTAAAAGTAAAAAAAAAAAAGCCATTAAAATTCCTAAAAAAAAAAACCATTACAAATTCCAAAAAAAAAAAAAAAGTTCAACACAACCCGATCATGTCGTCACTCACGTAACCAGCTACTGTTGTGCGTGTAGTGAGGATGAGGTCGGGTGTTAAATTGTCTAGTCCAAATACCAATACAATACAACTCGATTCGGTTGCATTTGAGTAAGGCTCTCCCGACAATTTCATGCCATTCTTTTTCAGTCGTGATAAACTCAAACTTATCGGTTTCTAGATCACACCAAGCAAAATCCGAGGCCTCAAAGTCAACATGTTCGCGTATGTAGTCGAACAAACGCCTCGTGTCCCAGTTGGTGATATCGAGTGATTCGAACGACTTGCACTGCCCGTCCAGGTACATCTTCCAATCTTCGCTTAGTTGTCCCCCGTACCAAACATTCATCGAAACAGTTAAACACACCATCGAAACAGTTAAACTCGAACGATTGCAGTGCGTGTTTATGTTTGATTGAATGTGTGTTTTATGTTTGAATAATAACAGTGTGTGAATATGTTTATGTTTGAAACAAGAATGATGTTTGTGAGGAGTGTGGTAAGTGTATACTCGTGTATATATATAGATGAGAATTGAAGATTTTGAAATTTATCCATTGCAGTCCAAACGTAAACCTGTAAACGTATACACCTGCATGCAATTTCAAACGTAAACATTGCTTTTCTTCCGTGATGGGTTTTGTCATCAAACGACATTTTCGAGTGCGTGCTTCAACGGCGAGATCAACGGCGCTTTGCTAATATCGGCGCCGTTGATCGGCGGGTAAAAGACGAACCGATAAGAGTGGCCTTAGACTTGGAGAAAGAAAGGGGTTGGTTGGGTATTTGTTCCCGAGTACGATTATAATGTACAATCACACAAAGTGTGTTTCTTCATCAATTTCTCACCAACATTAACTCCAACTAATCAATAATCGCTTTGGATCATACGAAGTAACATACTTACTCATTTTTTTGATTTATGTTTAATTTTTATTTTTTTAAATATAAAATAAAATAAAAAATTATTTAAATCAAAAGTACTTTCATTAATAAAGATAACAATATTATATTAATAATATAACTTAAGTAGAACATTACATTAATAATATAAAATACAGCATAATTAAAATACAAGAAAATAAATAAACAGAACTATGTTTCATCATTCGATTTCGCCGTCGATTTCGGATATCTTTTTAATTTCTCTCCTGAGCTGTCATTATCATTTCGTATTCTTCGAAAGTCAGGTGACGTGATACTGGATTTGAGAGAATCTTTAAATTCTTAAATATTGTACGCGTCTCGCTTTCCTCTACTAGCTTTTCCATAGTTTGTGTGGTAACTTGTACACCAGCTTCTGTGTTAGCTATCTTTTCTCGAGCTTTCAAGGATGCCATACGAGACACGAAATATGAAGAATAGGAACTCCTTTGGTTCTTGGGGCCTCTCGAAATAAATTCACAAACTAACTCGGGTCTAGTGGTTTCCCTATAGTTTGGGTCAATTGACTAATGGTAATGTTAATGAGGGCTTAGGGTTTTTATACCTGGTGAAGATAACGGAACGATATTATTAATATAGATTCTGTTGGTGCATGAATACCCAGCCGTTATTTGTCTTTATGTTTAACACATTTCGGTTATGTAATAATGTTTACTCGAGACTATTGATTATATTTGTGTTTGTGCGTACTTAATTTATTAAATGATCAATATGTTAAACTGCACACAGTCGACCGAGTGTGTATAGACACTCGACCGACTGTGTCAGTCAGTCGACCGAGTGTACACAGACACTCGACCGAGTGTGTCTGTGTTCACTATATATACGGGTTTAGACTTCTTTGATGAGGTTACTCGTCTCATTCACCCTAAGTCGTAGGTTTTCTTCTCCAGAGAACCCTAACACCATATACCACCGAAATATATCATCTAGGAGTCGATCTAATCTAGGTTTTGTTCTAGGTTTGACCAATTCGATCCCAAAATGACCCATATCTCGGTTTAACCCTATTCTAGTGTATTCCGCCTCTAGTTTAGAGTCCAAGCGACCTAAGATCCTAAGAATAAACGTCTACAAAGTGGTATCAGAGCTGGAGTCTCTGGTTTTTGCTTGATTAAATCGTTTTTGGGTCAAAATTGGTGTTTTTGGTGTTTTTGGGTTTTTAGTCAATTAATCGGTTTTTCTACATTATTGTTGGTAGTTTTATTATCAAAAGGCGTTTCTGGAGTCATCACTATTGTTTTCTATGTGTTGGTTTTGTGTTTTTCATCCATAATCGATTGCAAAATCGATTTTTATCAAGAAAACCCTAATAGTCGACCTGATACTATCAAGAACACACTTGGCCGTGTGTGTACTTACAACCGACCGAGTGAGTATTCAGATCGACCTTGTGAGTAGTTAAACCGACCGTGTGAGTTTTACCTGAGCCATGTTAGTTTCAAAAAGTCAGTCGGCCGTGTGAGTTTGTCACTCGACCATTCGAGACAGTGAACCGACCGTGGGAGACAAACAATCGGCCGTGTGAGTTAGTAATACCCAAGGCTCAACTTGTAACGAAGTGCTGCCAAAATTTAGTCAGTCAATCGACCGTGTGAGTCATACACTCGACCGTGTGTCTCATTCAATCGACCGTGTGTCAAGTACAATCGACCGTGTGAATTTAAACAACTCATAATTAACTTTAAATTTAATACTTAATCAATTAAAATGTCTAACACAAACGAACAAGTGATGAATGAATACAGTGCATTAGTTATTGCACCTGGACTACAAAAACTATTACTGAATGAAAGTGAATCTGGTTCTTCGAATAAAGTACCTAGACTTGACAATCTTAAGAACTTCTTGGACTGGAAAGTTAGGTTTTTTATTTACTTAAACGGTGTCGATTCTAGACTTTGGGAATGTATTGAGAATCTGTATGTATGGCCATGCGGAGCAGATGGTGAACCCAAAGAAACTTCATAGTTTAGTCCCACCGAGCGTGAAGAGTACAATCTTGAGTGTAGATGTTATGCTCAGCAAACCCAAGCTTTGTCAAAGGAGAATTTTTAGCAATTTAAGAACCGAAACAAAACATCGTATACTATCTGGTTGGCTCTTCAATCAGCAACAGAAGGTACAGCTACTTATCATGCGACAAAGGGTAAGGTTTTAAAGGATGAATGGAGGGTGTTTGCAGCTCTTCCTTCAGAATCTCTAGGACAGACTTTGGAGAGATATCGATTATTGGTTGCAGAGATTGGAGATTATGGGATTGAGGTGCCTGATGAAAAGGCAGTAAGGGTGTTGAAAGATGGTCTTCCAGAAAAGTGAGATCTTGAGATAGAAAAGATTCAGAACAGGTACAGTTCATCAGGTCGTCCGTCAACTCTAACAGCTTTTACTTCGAAGTTGATGGAGAAGGACATTCAAGATGAAGCAAAGAGAAAGAGACTTGGTTCTGTAGCTGCTGCTGCATCAACTTTGGCTTCATCTTCTGGTACTCATGCTCCACTACAGACAGCATACATATCAGCCAATGCTTCACAAATGTCTGCACCATCGTCTCAGTCCGGCTACTTTAATGCTAAATTACAAGCTCAAAATTCTACAATTAAGATGATTGAAGATTCTCCGACTCGACAGACTCAGACTCAGACTCAGACTCCTGTGTTTCAAACTGAGAATATCAAGAAGTGATCTCGCGAATCTATTCAGGAAGATATGGCATTGGCAGCTATTGTCGTTAACTCATATAACGATATGATTGGTGGACAAGTGCTTAATAGTCATCTTGAAAATGAAGACTATGATCAGATTGATGAGGACGAGCTTGAGAGAATGGATATACTCTACTGTATGGGTAGCATTGTAAGACGTGCTAGAAAGTACTTGTGATGATCCGAAAATTTCTGACCAAATTTAAACTTAACCTTTAACGTTTCCGACACGATAAGCAAAGTCTATGAAGTTGAATCTCAAAATTTTGAACTATTCAATTACCCTTCGATTGTTATAAATGATTCGCAAACAATTATATGTAAATAGATACATATGATATAACTTGAAAACGTAACAAAGTGTTATGAAAATGATACTGTGCATTAACCTTATTGGTTTGATTATCTGTTTGATATTTAGATAAGTTAACTAAAACGTTTAAAATGAACCAGTAAAACACTAATTTGCTACAGTATTTTCCAATTGCTACAATACCCGAAAAGCTACAGTGTTTTCGAAAATCACTATTTGCTACAGTAAAAAAACCTTGCTACAGTAACTTTGCTACAGTAAAACACTATTTTAAAATGTATCTTAACAAATAGCGAGATGATGATTTATAGAAGTAAATGACCAAAACACTCAAATGTATAAGTTATATTTCGAGTAATATAAATTAGGGATAATTTAAGGCTATATTTTGACAAAGGTACGTGTCCCAAAATGTAAATTACAAGTTTTCTCAGCGTACGAAGGGACACTCGAAAAACCGGAACCGGGACATAAGTCGCGTAATGACGTACGACTTATCGGAACAAAAATTACAAATTAACTATGCACGAGAATATAATGTAATATATAATTAATTAATTTAAATTATATATTATATATATTATATTATAATATGTCGACAAACTAGAAGTTAAAAGGTTTGTGAGCTGGATCTTTAGGCCATGCGATCGCATGGCCATTCCTCTTCAGACCCATGCGATCGCATGGGATGGCTGGACAGGAATGCCTATAAAGCTCGATCAGTTTTTCGCACGAATTCAATCATAAATCTATCTCTCAATCTCTCTGTCTCTTTAATATATATATATATATATATATATATATATATATATATATATATATATATATATATATATATATATATATATATATATATATATATATATATATATATATATATATATAAACCATCCGGGCATAGCCTGGGTGGCCAGGGTGCCCCGCAAATGCTCAGTTGACCTAGTCAATTGGCAATTCACTTCTATATGGCGAAGGTTCGAATCTCGGTTCGGCCACCAGTTGTATTAGGCGCTGAGACAGGGGTTGGTTCCGACCACACTTGCCCGGGGCTATGCTGACCCGCGTACAGTTGGCATCCAAAGGGTGCATGGGGTTAAAGGTTCCCCACCATGATAACCTTTTCACTTATATATATATATATATATATATATATATATATATATATATATATATATATATATATATATATATTAATATTATTAATCTTATTATTATTATTATTATTATTATTAGTAATATTACATAAAATACTACGACGAGGTTATGAGCGTGTCACTTTCAAAATGGGTTTTCGAGCGGGATAGAGCTAAGAAAATTATGGGTTATAGCTATGGAGGTTATGGGTAATGTATGTGGGTATTATTGGCAAATCAAACCTAGTATTTATCATCTCTATTGCGTCTACGTACTTCCCTGCAATATTGAATCACAATATTGATACGTGAGCATTCATATCTTATCTTTTATATATTAATTGTGTATCCATGTCTAGTGCTCGAGTATATATGTTTATGCATGCTTGTATGCTAAATTTCGTCGTTAAACAGTTTATGATAAATCACGAATTAAATACATATATGACTGGTAAAAGGTATATGATATGCATGTTTTTGGAAAGCTGGCAAAAAATCAATAACTTTTCATTTAGAAATCACGTAATTTCGATGAACGAATCAAAAGATATGGTCAACTGAATTATGATTGACGTTAATTGAAATTGCTTTTGAATCTGCAATTAAGATTTAAACAACTTGTTTACGAGATTGATAAAATAAATTTTTGAATATTACCAACCGAGTAAAAGACTCCTTATATAAGGTATGTTTCGTTTTGTTGAACTATTGTCAAAATTGACTTTTTGAAACGACTTTGGGTAAATTCTGTATGTCGATCTCGAGCATTAGGATTGTGATACACTATGACCAGACCTAGCTTGATAGACATTTATTGACCAACATATGTTATCTAGGTTGAGATCTACGGTTATTTGGTAATCCGAGTTTCAGTCACATTTTGGTGAACGACTTTATATGCTGCTAAGGTGAGTTTCATTTGCTTCCTTTTTAAATGTTTTTGCAATATATATTTTTGGGCTGAGAATACATGCACTTTATTTTAAACAATGGACATAAGTACATACTAAATTCTATACTGAGTTTGAACCGAACATCCCTTAGCTTTGGTAACTAGTAACTGCCAGTTATAAGAACTGGTGGGCGCGAGTAGTAGTATTGCGTCTACGTACTTCCCTGCAATATTGAATCACAATATTGATACGTGAGCATTCATATCTTATCTTTTATATATTAATTGTGTATCCATGTCTAGTGCTCGAGTATATATGTTTATGCATGCTTGTATGCTAAATTTCGTCGTTAAACAGTTTATGATGAATCACGAATTAAATACATATATTACTGGTAAAAGGTATATGATATGCATATTTTTGGAAAGCTGGCGAAAAATCAATAACTTTTCATTTAGAAATCACGTAATTTCGATGAACGAATCAAAAGATATGGTCAACTGAATTATGATTGACGTTAATTGAAATTGCTTTTGAATCTGCAATTAAGATTTAAACAACTTGTTTACGAGATTGATAAAATGAATTTTTGAATATTACCAACCGAGTAAAAGACTCCTTATATAAGGTGTGTCTCGTTTTGTTGAACTATTGTCAAAATTGACTTTTTGAAACGACTTTGGAAAACTTTTGTATGTCGATCTCGAGCATTAGGATTGTGATACACTATGACCAGACCTAGCTTGATAGACATTTATTGACCAACATATGTTCTCTAGGTTGAGATCTACGGTTATTTGGTAATCCGAGTTTCAGTCACATTTTGGTGAACGACTTTATATGCTGCTAAGGTGAGTTTCATTTGCTCCCTTTTTAAATGCTTTTGCAATATATATTTTTGGGCTGAGAATACATGCACTTTATTTTAAACAATGGACACAAGTACATACTAAATTCTATACTGAGTTTGAACCGAAAATCCCTTAGCTTTGGTAACTAGTAACTGTCGGTTATAAGAACTGGTGGGTGCGAGTAGTAGTATATGGATCCATAGGGCTTGATATCCCCGTCCGAGCTAGAGCAGTAGCCTTTTAACGGACGTATGCTATTTGAGAAGCGTACACGTTGGTTTGCGTGTATTATTAAGATGATTATACAAAGGGTACAAATTATATATACGTTAAGTATAGTTACTAGGGTGCTCAATTTCGTAGAATATTTTGATAAACGTTTCTGGATGAAACAACTGAAATCTTGTGATCCACCTTTATATACAGATTATGCGAAACACTAAAACTATGAACTCACCAACCTTTGTGTTGACACTTGTTAGCATGTTTATTCTCAGGTTTTCTAGAAGTCTTCCGCTGTTTGCTTATATGTTAGACAAGCTATGTGCATGGAGTCGTACATGGCATATTTTTCAAGGAAACGTTGCATTCACCAAATCATCACCATGTATCTTATTTTGACTGCATTGTCAACGGAAATACTATTGTAAACTATTTTTTACGGTGATTGTCTATATGTAGAAATCATCAGATGTCGAAAACCTTTGATTTAAATATTCATTTATGGTGTGCCTTTTCAAAAGAATGCAATGTTTACAAAACGTATCATATAGAGGTCAAATACCTCGCAATGAAATCAATGAATGACGTATTGTCCATATGGATTTGGAGCGATCGTCACAGTACTTGAAGAGAACAGGACAAAGATCGTTGAGTTTGAATCGAGATTCGAAGTTCGGTTTTGATATGTCAAAGTTTAGGTGCTACAATTGTGATGAATATGGTCACTTTAAGAAAACTTGCACGAGACCACCCAAGCCTGGTTTTCATGATCCTTTTCACCAGACAACCATCTCAGTTACACCACAACATGTAATTGTAGAGAAAGAATCTTCGGGTTCTGTTCAATCTAAGGCTTTGACTACAACGTATGCGGATGAAGTATGTGACTGGTCCATCTCAGTAGATACACAGAAAGCTAACGTTGTGTTTGTAGGTAAAAGTGAAGCAGAAATTGAAGAGGAAAGAATTGTTCGGAAAAATGCAGGTTGTACTGGTAAGGATAATCCGAATTGCACATGCTATGTGTGTAAATGTGATGCTAGGTTGAAGAGAGCAGAAGAGCTTATGAAATTTTTCTTCAGGAAGAGGATTAAAGATAGGTTGTATGATAAGTTTCGCAAAGCTAAGGACTTATCAGATCTTGAGTTTACTACTGACTCGTCTGATGAAGAAGAAGGGATGAGTTGTCTTGTTGGTACTTGGTTCAGAAAAGAGCTGGAACATTTGCTCAACTGTGATCTTAAGAGTGGTGATGAGAAGATTGTTACTGTTCAGAGTCCAGTTTGTTCAGATCAAGGTGAGGGTAAAAGAGGTTATGAGGCTGATTACTCGGATAGTACGAGCTCAGAGTCAGAATCAGAATCAGATGCAGATTCTCAGGTTGGAAGAAATGACTATGCATTCATGGCCAACACGTCCGGTAATGATAAGGTATGTATTGACTCAGTTTCTAATTGTTCTAAATGCATTGGTTATGAACAGGAAATTGAGAGGCTTGAATGTGTTATCACTAAGCTTAATGAGATATCTGTTACATGTGAGACTTGTCCTAAGCTTAGAATTGACCTTAAGAATCTATGTTTGGAGAATCAGACTAATAAAAAGAACTATGATGATGCGCTTGTCTACCTTAATAAACAGAAAGACTATGTTGATGTGATTAAGTCTTTAGAAAATCAGGTAGGTCACTTAAAATCAACTGTTATAGATGATGGAAAAGTGATTACTATGTATTTGGGACAGATAGAGACTCTTAAGGCAGAAAAGGATTCATTTAAGTTGAAATACGAGTCCGAGAAAGCTAGGATTGACAATTGGCAGAGGATGTCTTATGTGAAATAGACTTTGAATCCTCCTAAACAGCAGGGTTTAGGTTATAACCAGGTTGCCCCGCCACTTTTGGGTGAGTATATTAACAAACCGGTTGAGAAATGTAAGGGCCTAGTTGTAGAACCAGGATATGGTAAGCCTAAGGAAACAACTGTTGAGAGTTCTGGTAAGGTAGTTGAGTCAAAGAAACCTCTAGATGTTGTCTATGAAACAGAGTCAGATACTGATATTGACACTGAGAAAGACAGCAAACCTTTTAAGCTTGTCACTAAATTGGTTACCATTCTGAAAAATCCTGCTAATGCTCGTAAGATGACTGAAAGTCAAAAGGCTCAGTCTAAGAACACCGTGACTCCCAAACAGAATAAAAAAAAAGAACACTCAGGGAGTGTTACCTAAGTTTATCAGTAAGGGAAGGATAGACGAAACAGGTCCTAAGGTAGAACAACTACCAAATGGTGCGAGTTTCAATTCTGGTAATGTGTCCAAGGATGTTTCGCCTGGTCGTCGACAGACTGTTAGGCAACAAGTCTCGTCACCCCCTACGACTAGACAACATACTGAACCACCTAGGAGACAGTTTTCACCAATTATACGCAAATTGTTTGATTCTCATGATTTTGATAATGTTAACTGCTTCAAATTGGAAGGTTGGGACATATGGCTATGAATTGTAGAGCCATTCGACAGACACCCAGAAGGAAGGTTGATCTTTATCTAAATCGTTCTTTTAATAGGAGATCACCTTCACCTGTGTTTAATTCTTCTTCTGTGAAAACAAATGATAAAAAGGCTTTTCAAACTAATGATTACTATAGAAAACCATTACCGAATAACACAGTTTGGAAACCCAAATCAGAAGTTAAGGGTGTTCAAAATCCTGAGGGTCCTTCTGGATCTAAAGGACAATGGGTGGAGTTGCCAGTTGTCGGTGTTGATGGGAAACCCACTGCCGTTAGGGCATGGGTGGCCCTTTCTAACTAATTCTCTTACTTTAATGTGCAGGTCGCCTACAATCCACGATGCAGTACTTGGATTGTAGATAGTGGGGCGTCCAGGCACATGACAGGGAACTTGTCTTTGCTGTCTAATGTGAAAACAGTGGATGGAGGACCAGTTTCTTTTCCAGGTAGTGAAGGAGGATTTATTACTGCTCAGGGTGTTATTGCTAATGAGAATGTCAGCTTTGATAAAGTTAATTATGTAGAGCAGATGTCGAACAATCTGCTTTCAGTTTCACAAGTTGCTGACAAAAAGTATACCATTGCGTTTGATGATAAGTTTTGTTATATTTTGAGAAAAGAGTTTGTTATTCCGGAAGACATGATTCCGATGACGGCTCCAAGGTACAAGGATCTCTATATCCTTGATATGCGTAAGGCTCATGTTAAAGCAGCTACAGGCCATCAGGCATTTGTTTATAAGGCTACTGAACAGGAGTCGATTATCTGGCATAAGTGTATGGGTCATCTGAGTCTAAGAAAGATGAATAATCTAGTCCACAATGAATTAGTTGAAGGTATGAATGTTAAGTGTTTTCATATTCCTGAAGGTTGTCTTCCGTGTAAGCAAGGGAAACAGACTAAGAAGTCACATACTGCCAAGAAGCATCATTCAGTTAATATTCCTTTGGAATTGCCGCACATGGATCTCTTTGGTCCAGTTAACTGTAAAACTCTCATCGACGAGTCTTATTGCTTGGTAGTTACAGATGAATATTCCCGTTTCTCGTGGGTTGTGATGTTGAAACACAAGTCAGATACTTTCGATCATATTAAAGTTTTGATTCTGAAGCTCGAAAGTTTGTATAAGTTGAAGGTTAGAAAGATTCGTACTGATAATGGTACGGAATTTAAGAACAATCAGATGATGATGTTCTGTAATAAGAAGGGGATACAACAACAGTTCAGTCCTACTTATACACCTCAATCAAACGGTGTTGCTGAAAGAAAGAATAGGACTCTAATTGAAACCGCAAGAACAATGCTAGCTGATTCATGTCTTCCAATTGTTTTCTGGGGTGAAGCCGTGAGTACTGCATGCTAAGTGATGAACAGAGTTCTAGTGGTGAAGAGACATGGTAAAACATGTTAAGAACTGTTACACAAGAGAAAGCCGAACATTAAACATTTTGAACCCTTTGGTGCACCTTGTACTATTCTGGTACGAGACGCTGGAGGAAAATTTAATTCTAAGGTGATCTCTGGTATCTTCTTGGGATATGGGAATTCGAACAAACGGGTGTATAATACTGAGTCAAAGTGTGTGGAAGAACGTTATGAGGTTGATATTCAAAGCAATGCTCCACCTCGTGTTAGTAAAGGGTTCGCATGGCAGTTTGAATATGATAAGTTACTTGATTCCTTCAATCTTCCACCAGATTCTACAGATGAAGAAGTTCTGACTCAGATATTGTTTGATTCTCAAAACTCTTCTGAAAATGTTTTCACTATTCAATCGCAGGTTCAGAATCCGGTTTCTAGCTTGCAACCAAGTCCGCAGAGTGTTAGAGGTGATTTTGATTCAAATGAGGACGGGGTAGTATATACAGATGAAGATAGTAAGCTTGAAGATGACGAGGAAGTTAGTAGAACGCAACTGACTGAGGAACATCTTAATCCTCTATATAATCAACCACCAACTGTAACAGTGACTGAATTGCCAACTGAAGCAGGGGGTGTACATAGATCCAATCGTGTTATTCTGCCACCTAAACACCTTGATGATTATTATGTGGATTCAAGAGGCATTCCTCACATTAGTATTCCTCAAGCAAAGTCTAATGAAGCTTCTACGTTTGGAGTTCCGACTACATCAGAGGTTCCCGTGACTAGTGTAAGTTCAACAGTAGCTGAAGATGTTCAGACAGAGAGTGCGAATGTGGTAACAACTTTTTATTCAACATTGAATAAGACAGGAAGAATATTTGTGCATGCTCACTCATGTTATGTGTGTCAAATCGAACCTAAAGATGCTTATGAGGCATTGAAGTTTGACGAGAGGGTTAGTGCAATACAAGAGGAGCTGTTACAATTTAAAAATTTAAAGGTTTGGAAGCTAGTCAATCCACTACATGGTTGTGCGCCCTATGGTCTTCGATGGGTTTTGAAAAATAAGAAGGATGAACATGGTATTGTTATCAGAAATAAAGCTAGACTGGTGGTAAAGGGATATCAATAGATCCCTGAAATTGACTATGATGAGGTTTTTGCTTCGGTTACAAGACTGGAAGCAATTAGGATTTTCTTGGCTTTTGCATCCTTCATGGGTTTTAAAGTTTTTAAGATGGATGTTAAAAGTGCATTTTTGTACGGCGAGATCAATGAAAGAGTGTTTGTTGAACAACCACCTGGTTTCGAAGACCCGCATTTCCCAGAAAAGGTTTATCGACTTGAAAAGGCACTTTATGGTCTTCACCAAGCTCCTAGAGCATGGTATGAAACGTTGTCCAACTACATGATTGAAAATGGTTTTAGGAGAGGTGTCATTGATCAAACACTTTTCATCAAGAAGAAGGGACAACATCTTATGTTAGTGCAGGTTTATGTGGATGATATTATCTTCAGGTCAACAGATCAGGGAATGGTTGATGAGTTTAAGAAGGTCATGCAGCAGAAGTTCAAAATGAGTTCAATGGGAACGATAAAGTTTTTCTCAGGTCTGCAGGTAGCTCAGACGGATAAAGGCATCTTTTTGCATCAAACCAAGTATGTAGCTGATATTCTGAAGAGGTTTCAAATGGAAGCAGAAAGTCCAGCTAAGACTCCGTTGTCTGTGAATCATGGGATATCTACTGATTGTGAAGGTGCTTCAGTGGACCAAACGTTATACAGGGCAATCATCGGTTCTCTAATGTATCTTATAGCTTCTCGACCAGATATCATGTTTGCGGTTTGTATGTGTGCCCGTTATCAGGCGAATCCTAATGTTCATCATATGTTGGTGGTTAAGAAGATTCTTCGGTATTTGAAAGACACACCGAGTTTAGGGTTATGGTATCCGTGTGAGGATGGTTTTGATCTCACAGCGTATAGTGATTCTGACTATGGAGGTTGTAAGAAAGATTTTAAGTCAACATCAGGGGGTTGTCAATTTCTAGGAAGCAAACTTGTTACCTGGCAGTGTAAGAAGCAGACCGCAGTGGCTCAGTCCACTTGTGAAGCAGAATACATTGTCATGGCCAGCTGTACATCTCAGGTCATCTGGATTCAACAGCAACTACGTGACTACGGTTTGCAAATTTCTAACACTCCTATTTATGTTGATAATACTGCTGCCATAGCTGTCACTAAAAATCCCGTAAATCATTCTAAAACGAAACATATAGGGATTAAATACCATTTCATTAGAGATTGCTATGAGAAAAAGCTGATAGATGTAGTGCAGATAGACACTACAGCCCAAAGGGCTGATCTCTTCACAAAAGCTTTTGATAAACCACGCTTTGATTTTCTGTTAAAGGAAATAGGTATTAAATTGCTTACTGACGTGGTTCCTGAAACTGAGGTTCCTGACACAGAGGAACCTAACCAAGAGACTGAATTGTGAAGGATTTGCAACTTCTTGTATAATATGTGTAGCTTTGCATGGTAGTTTGTAGATCATCTGCATGTTTACTTTCCATTTGCATGATAGATTAGTTTTTATTGATATTTCTGCATGTTTGCTTATGTTTTTAGATAGTTTTATGCTTTTGTACAGAGAAAATAAAAAAGCCATAAAAATCAGAAAAACCAGAAAAACAAATAAACAAATTGAAAATGGAAAATCCATAAAAATTGAAAAAACCCTGAAAATGAGTTGCTTATTCTATGTTATGGGAAGTGATTGCAATACTGAACTGACATGTAAGTTGTGAACAACGAGTAATACAGGATGAATGATAATGTGTTAGTGGACTTTATTGGCCTAATTCTAGATAGAGATGATCACGTTAACAAAGCATAAATATCATGATGAGGAAATCATGGAAAGATTTACAGCGATTGAGGGTAGTCACCTACTTATCACTGAATATGTACTGAGAAATGATTGTTCAGAAACTCAACAGACGGTTGAGGTCTCCCCTACTACAATTTATACTCGGTAGCAAAGGATAATTTTGTGAGTCCCCAAGGTGAGCATACTTTATCTAGGATGCATACTTGTTTCTATTTACCTTTATTACTTGGACCGAAATTTGACAACATACATATCGGGTACCCGAAGGGAGGTATTTTCTCTAAAAGGGTTGAGAAGTGCAGTCTTGTATCACAGACACGGAATGATTTGTATATTGCAACGTCATCGGGTTCTAGATTTCAACATCAGAAGATTGGTTTTCCGTGTAGTTACTACTAAAGTCAAAGACATTAGTGCATCATCATCATGTATAGTTGTATTTACTTATTTATTTTGTTTGTTTTATTTATGGAGAAAAGGCAACATCAGAAAATCAAAAAAAAATGTATGTTTTGTTTATGTTTATTTATTTGAAGTTGTAAATAACATGATGGAAGAGAATCATGGATCAAGAATTGAACAAAGCTTCAGCGATTCCTATGTTATCTCAGTCTGAGACAACAGATATTCCAATCGGAGAATTATTTGAACGATTTGGTTATCTACATCCGAGGGGGAGAAATTTATCAGAGCATCAGATATAGAGAAATTAAATCATTCAGTTCACATCTCTAATTTGGTGGATTTTACATCTTTTGTCTGTGGTATGGGATTGTACCTATTGACCTGGATAGCAGGGAATATCTTCTGGAAGGTATCTTAGCGTTCTATCACTCAAATATATTTATCACTTCCATCCATCAAACATCATACATCATACGATTTTCGTTTAAGTCTGGGGTTTATAGCGGCCAGTATGCGTCTTTTCAAAGTATGCAATAAATTTGAGATTAACAATGTTATCTGAAACGAAAAGTGTAAGTTTAAGGTAGAAGCTCATGGCTGACAGGGTTGCTAGAAACATCGTGAGATGGTTCTGTTCAATCAGATTGAAAGTACATTGATGGGATAAGAGGACAGCGTCAACATGTTGTGCTCAATTGTTCTACCTGAAACATCGTGCGATCTCAAATGAGGACTGACTTCGTGATCTAATTCAAACATTGAAAAATGTTAATGTAATTAATATAACGTGGTCATCGAAATCTAGGGTGAAAGTTGGTAAACGTTTACTGATATATTTGAAAGTTTTGAAAGTTGTTCTGTATATGCTTTATCAAGTAAGTTATTGATTGATTTGTGGAATAACATGTCAATATAGTTCAGTTCTGATCCCCAAATCAAAAATATTTAATCAATTTGATATGTCAACTCACAAAAAATTATGTTATGCTCCCTGTAGTGTGATTCATGATAAGCTGTATTACCTGTTCCCGTGCTGATAACATCATATACTCTTTTATGCTATTGTTTAATGAAACTGATGTTAGAAGTTGGTTATTGAATATGTCTATTATAATATTGTTAATCATGACACACTTTATCTTTTACTGTATTTTGCTTTGTCTATTTGCATGTGCATGCATATCTGAGAATGTATGCATTCATAAGTTAGTTGCATGCGCATTTCTGTTTCATTATTGTAAGCTTAACAACTCAGTTCTTGAAAAGGTTTAATGTGAAAGAAATCCTCTGTTTTACATTAAATTAGAGAATAAATTATTTAGAGCTTAAAGGAACAAAGTGTGTTTATTTTTATACTGTGGAGATCAGTCCCAGGGGGAGTGGACAAGGAAGGTGTTGTGGAATTGAAATCGAAATTTCCTAGGTTTTCAACCCTAAAGACAGTCGACCGGGTGAGTGAACACACACGACCGTGTAACCTACTCACACGACCGACTGACTTGGTGAAATTATGTGATGTGTTTAAAACACACTCGGCCGAGTGAGTATTCATTCACGGTCGTGTAGACAACACACTCGACCGAGTGTGTCTGGGGTATAAAAAGGATTTGAGTCTCAAACGGCTCAGAATACTAGTGTGATTTAGGGATCGAATTTTACCAAGTTTTTCCAAATTTGAAGAACTAGTTTTTGATCGCTAGTTTTAGATACATCTTTCTCTTGTGATCACATCGCCACTAACAAGGTATCATAACTCGTTTTCATTTGTTCATAATCTTTAATTTTGTATTCGAAATGCAAAACACGAATTGAATGCTTTTTAGTCTTAATCTGTTTAAATTAGTTATTTGATTATGTTAATCGGCATGTTTAGAGACTATTGTGACCAGATCTTGAAGCAAAATCAACAGATTTGATTGATTTGCAAAGTTAGAGTTCTCAGATCTGATGAACACGCTCGACCGAGTGTGTGACACACTCGACCGAGTTAGTTCACACACTCGACCGTTCAAAGATATACACGACCGTGTGTGTATACACACTCGACCGAGTGTATAGAAACCCTAAATTTTGAATTTTGCTGTTTTTTTGATTGTTTTGTAGAGTTCGTATCATGTTATACTGAATGTTTTGTGTAGTTTTGCTCTAAGAATGTCAGGTCTAAGTATTAGGATAAGTGGAACTTGGGAATATGATCTTGAACGTAAGAAAGCTTTGGCCAAACACAGGCCTATACATGTAGAGACAAAAGTTGTTGCAACTCAGTTCACTCAAGATCAGTGGAAAGGTTTAGATTGTATAACATTTCTTCAGATAGGGAATCATTTCTGTCCTAAGCTTATCCGAGAGTTCTATTCTAGTGTGGCCATAGAGAAGAAGCATGTTCATGCTAATTTCTTTGGTAATGCCTATAAGTGGACCATAGATGACTTCGCAGATCACTTACTATTGAATTACTGGGGAGCCAAGGTATATTTCCCTAGTAAAGATATTAGAAAGATTTCTAGCAAATTTGATGCAGGTGGGGTGGATGCTCACATCACCAAGCCAGGGTATGTAATTGGTTCCAATAGAATTGAGGTCAGAGATAGTGATGTTAGGGATTATTTGGTGTCTAACTTGAGGATTATCAAAAGAAACGTGGTGTTTAGAGATCCATTTGACGATTTGTTATCTGGTACTGAGGCTGTTCTGTTGTACTGTCTTATGGAACGTATCAAGGTGAATTTTAGTTAGATTGTTATTAATATCATGAAGGACGCTTTGGATAATGAGGAAAAACCATTTCCATATGCCGTCCTTTTAAATCATTTGTTTGATGAGCTTGATCTGTTTGAGGACACGAATTACAAATTGAAGCCAGTACCAAAGGATGTTATTGAAGCATAATCCTTATGCTTGTGATTTAGTGTGATTATGTTTAACTATGGTTATTATGTAATTTGATAAGGCTAGCATGTTAGCCTTTGTACTATGGTGTGTAATAAACACTAACCTCTGAACGATATAAATGTGTGGGTATTAGTTAATGTGCTTGTTATATTTGTTTATCCGTTGATTCGTATGATTAACTAGATACCCCATGATACATGGAGGTAAATGCTTATTTGTTATATTGTTTTGAGTGTTTTTCAGATATTCACTATGTCTCAAGAACAACAGCAGATGTCTGATGAAGAACGTGAACCACGAATCCCTTTATCTTCTAAGTTACCAGGTCTGATTGGTCGAGAAGATACAAACGTACTTGCATGTGTTGACGAAAAGGATCCTGAGGCCCAAAGAGGAGGTTTTGGTCCTATTATTGCATTCTTGAAGCGTTCCAGGATCTTTAAAGCTATTACTGCTGAGTGTACTCCATATTATTCTCATCAGAGAATATTCTGGGAGGTTGCTCAAGTTGTTACTGAAGATAACAGAAAGGTGATATTGAGTTCTGTCAATAACATGATTGTTCGTATTTCGGCACAGACTATCAGGGAAGATCTAGGATTTTCGGATAATGATGATATGCCAACTGATTTGCCGATTCTGAAAGTTAGAAGGTGCTTAAAGAGATGTGGTTATACTGGTGATATAACCAAAGCTGTTAAACGTACGAAGCTTCCAAGACAATACCGATACTTTACGTACGTTCTTCTTAGGTGTTTGAGCTCGATGCAGGGCGGTTTTGATGAGATGACAGCTAAGTACAGCTCTATGTTTGTTGCGTTGGTTTTGAACGCTGATTTTAACTTTTCTCAAGTGATTTTTGATGGAATGGTTCTGAATGTTAAGAGGAAGATTCATCTGGTGTTCCCGAGGTTTCTTCAGATTATGCTGGAGAAGCAAGTTCAGGGGTTAGTGAAAATTCCTGAGGATGAGCTAAGACAGAATCATTTAAATGATCAATCATTCAACAGGTTTTTGAAGAGCCGAATTGAGGTTCCGGAGAAAGGGTTAATCGGTCATCTGATTAATGAAAATTACGTGTGTCCTGAAGGTTTGAGTTGTCGTCATGAGAACAGCACTTCTGGGATGAGACCGATATTACTATTGAAGGAGGAGAAGAGGTGAATCAGCCACCGCCAAGACATACTGGTTCTCGATTAGTTGATGAGGAGAATGTAACAGCGCTTGATGAGAGTCAGGTGGATTTGGTTAAAAGGAAGCTAGCTGAAACCCCCAAGGTTTCGACAAGAGGGAGACAAAAGCGTTTGAAGATTTTGGTTAAAGACGGAAGTTCATCTTCCATAACTAAGTCTCAGTCAAAGGTTGCATCGACTGTTCAAGCTATTGGTGGTTCTACTCAAACTCCACCCACTCAACTACAACAAACTACATCTTCTCAGCAAGTTCAAGCTTCTCAACGTCTTGACGTTGCATCAGGTGATTTGTCAGGAATAGTTAACTGGAGATTGATTCAGTTGTCTGCTGATTTTTCTAAATTTCAAAAGGCTGCTGACGAAGACAAAAGGAAGACAGAAACTGAAATGTCTGAGTTGAGGAAGTTAGTTGATCGACAACAGTTGAAGATTGATGAACTAGAGAAAAATGTGAGAAGTCAAGCTGGTGAAATTTTGACTCTTCAGACTCAAAATCAAGAATTGACTGAGAGGTTAAATGAATGGGAGAAAAAGGTTGTGGCTGAAGAGGAAGATGGAGAACCTGATCCATTTGTTACTTTTGGTCAAGCAGAGGAAGACATGTCTGTTGAAGTTGCTAAAGGCTACACGGAGGATAACCCACTGTATGTAACTCCTCTTCAAGTTATAACAGTTTTTGAATTTTTAGCTATGCAGGATCATCTTAATCACACTACTGTTTACACTGATTTAGAAGAAGGAGAGATCCCTCCGGATCTCACCGAAACTGAGCAGGAATTGATGGAGCGTCTAGAGTGAGAAGCTAAGGAATCTGCTGACGCTGCATCAAAAGCTTCGACTTCAGGGGCTCGTAATTTTGATGATGATATGAGTGATACTGATGTTTTTGATGAAAGTGATAACAGTTTTGATGAAGTTGTTATTGAGGATGAGCCAACCGAGCCGTATCCTCGTTATGAAGGTGTTGGTGATGATCTTCCAACTTTTGCTGATTATTTTCAGATGAATGATGAGCTTTTGAACAGACAGTGTAAAGATAAGGAACAAAAAGAACAAGAAAGTGTGTTACCATAAGGTTTCTTACCAGTGAAGATCAACAAAGAAAAAGTTGAAGTGTTGGAAGAAGAATGGAAGATTATGATGCGGATTAGGCAGTATGTGATGAAGCCTAAGGTGGAACCGCAATTTTTGAGGTTTATCGAGCACTGTGAGAGTTTACGTGCTAAGGGAAAGATAATAGCCTTGACTTATATTAAAGAATTTGATATATATGCGATCAAGAAAGAACATGGAGTGGATTATATCAAATCTCCATACGAATTCAAAACGTTACCTTATTTTGAGTTTATGCAGGTGGCCAGGCTTAAGATGTTGTATCAGGATTATTGTGGAGTTCCTGATATTTTGGTTCGTAAGATAAGAAGATCATATCAGTCACCTAATTTCATAGGTTTTCGTCCTCAGTTTCCGAAGATCTCTTATCGAACGAACAAGAAAACAGGGGTCAGAAGGAAGATAGTAAAATATCAACCTGTGAGGTATATGCGGAAGGTTCCTCTGAGGAAGATGCCGCAGCACTTCAGTCCTCGTTTTCGTTGGTGGTATTATGATGAACGTTCGGAGGAAGCGGTTATTGTGTTAGACAAACATGGAGGAGATGAAAATGATAGTATAAGGGTTCTAGATCCAGTTTGGTTGAGAAACTGTTGTGAAGAAGATATGTTTACCCTTTACTACAACAGGATGCTGTATCGCCCAGAGAATCGTGTGCAAGCTGAACAGTATTGCAGAGTTGTTAAACTTTGCTATCTGAAGAACTGGGTGACAGATCCTTATACGGATTGATAACCGAATGCTTTATTGTAACGGCTAGGTCTTAGGGGGAGTTTGTTGGTGCATGAATCCCCAGCCGTTATTTGTCTTTATGTTTAACACATTTCGGTTATGTAATAATGTTTACTCGAGACTATTGATTATATTTGTGTTTGTGCGTACTTAATTTATTAAATGATCAATATGTTAAACTGCACACAGTCGACCGAGTGTGTATAGACACTCGACCGACTGTGTCAGTCAGTCGACCGAGTGTGTCTGTGTTCACTATATATACGGGTTTAGACTTCTTTGATGAGGTTACTCGTCCCATTCACCCTAAGTCGTAGGTTTTCGTCTCCAGAGAACCCTAACACCATATACCACCGAAATATATCATCTAGGAGTCGATCTAATCTAGGTTTTGCTCTAGGTTTGACCAATTCGATCCCAAAACGACCCATATCTCGGTTTAACCCTATTCTAGTGTATTCCGCCTCTAGTTTAGAGTCCAAGCGACCTAAGATCCTAAGAATAAACGTCTACAGATTCAAATGCCTATTTACTTTACATTTCAATAACTTTGTATCAGCTGGTTAATTTGTTTAATATTAGTTTTAATGGACCGAAGACATGTTGTTTTTTTGTTTGTGAATTTGTTCGTTTGAGGTAGAATGTTAAGAAATGGATCAGTATTAGTGTTATTGTTGTTATTTACAATTGTTTTGTGTCCGTCTGGCTCATTTAGCTATCGGAAGTTAGTTGAGGTTTCGGATCCGAGTGGCGGTTCTGGTAATCAGGTTGGTGATCTGGCATTGGTTTGCTGCTATTCTTGCAAATTATGTTGAATTGATCATTGATTTTGTATTAAGACAGTCAAAATTAATATTGCACTGTTTGATCTTTGATGTAATAACGTGTGATGTAGTAGTTAAAAATCAAACATTCTGCACTTGCAACATGGATACAACATTAAGATACATGCATATAACTTTAAAGCTCTAAGCTTTCTCTAACATCACTAGAAGAGTCTTCTTCGCGTTTTTTGTCGTCCTTGAAGAAACATGTCGCAATGAAACAATAGTATACGAAGTTTACAGAACAGATATATATCAACACTATATAATACTTGTCCAGCTGACTTTTGTTAATTG